>NC_056747.1:521982721-521991992 GCF_019279795.1 Protopterus annectens | reverse complement strand
TTGAGTAAACACCTTACCCATGTGTGACAGAACTGTGGCATCAAATGAACCATAATCCGTGCTACTGCTTATTAGGTCATAGTTAATAATTTAGTTAGACATGTGCCGTCTATGGCTGTGGCTACACCACTGTGTATGTAGTAAAATATAGTGATCCAGACCTAAAAAGTAATTTTATTATACATCTTTCAAATACTTTATAGAAAATGTCTGCCAAATTTATAAGCCTAAAGTTGAATACTCCACAGAAACACACCAAACACAAACTGATAACTTATGTGGTACCAAGAAGGAGGCAACAGTATTCCAAACTCAAAATTTATTAGAACAAGTTTAGCACTTTTTTTCCGTATACTGCATAGAACATACTCTGGACTAAATCTGTTATTAATGACACTTCTTTTATACATAATTAAAATCACATGATACAATGTTAGACCCAACCTACCAATTAAAACTAAATGCAAAGTAAAACCATACACAAAGATGAAAATAAAAATAAACTATGTTGTGTCATAGTATTTTAACTTTAAAACCAAATTAATAGCTTTTGAATCATTCAAACCAGAAAAAACACGTTGCATTAACTAAAATCTGCCATCTTAATTCACATTTATTAACATGATTTTCTGTAACAAAACCCTTTTGTCTTTTTTTAGTTGCTCCATAACTACAAAGCAAAATTGTGGTATTTATTTTCTTGTATGTTTCTAAAAAGGGCATTTGTGGTCTTCAATTTTTGTAGATCTTGCATGTGTTCATAAATTTGATTCTTAAGCATCCTTGGGTTTGCCCCATGTAAAAAGCACAACACTTAGAACACAAAGCTATATACACCACATTTTATGACTCACAACAATAATGCCCTGTGACAAAATATATTTTATTTCTAATAGCGACACTACTAGTTACCAGAATGTTTTTGCATTGTGTGCAATGTCCACACTTAATCATTCCTAGTGTTTGATTAGTAACTTATTACTTTTTCCTAGAACTCTCCAATAATGCTTTGAATGACCTATCTTTCTTATTAATCAGCATGGGCTGCTTATTATTTTCTTAAGAATTGTATTATCTACTTAAAAGATCGCCCAGTTCTTTATCAAACAATCACCAATGGCTTTACTATCCAAGTAGACTGTCTTAATATATGCTCTAATACAATTAAGCTTTAAAGTTCTAGTGTTGTTTTCAACCATATTATGTACATTACTGTTTGCAATTTTCACAGGACAATAAATGCTGTCTGTTCACTTGAACACTACTTAATCCCTAATTTCCGTTAAAAATTCTTGGGGGTACCCTTTCCTAAAATACATACCCAACAATACATCACACTCTACAAAAAAATTTTAGTTAATGCAGCATGTTTTCCATGATTTAATGGTGATTAATTCTGTTTTAATGCTAAAATACTATGATGCTCCACAATTAATTTTTATTTTCATCTTTGTGTATGGTTTTAGTTTTAGTTGTTAGGCTGGATCTAACATTGGGCTCGAGAGTGCCTGTATCACTGATGGCTTTTGTTGGTCTCTTCTGCTACTTCCACCTCCTCAGCTCTGCCCACTCTGTTTGCCATTCGGGCTCATTCCGCTCCCCTACCCCCATTCCCACCCACCCCACTTCAATTACACTTTTACCCATAGACCACACCCACCTCCCATAGACCAATCCAACCTAGCAGAGCCAACCACCCAATTATCATTCTAATTACGCCTCCGCAAAACACATTACTGAACCTTGTGACACCCTACTTACCCTTCCACTCTACCTACTACACCACTTATCACCTTACTATACCCATATTACTCCACAAACTCTACACACCCTCCCCAATAATAAAAAATGACGTCACTATCAAAAAACTAGTCTACAACTCCTACTATATTCTATAACCATCAATACCCTAGTACTACTAGCATCAATTACCAGCTATCAAGTCCAACTTCAACAAAACCTAATCATTCCAAAACAATCTACATCCATTAACTATACACCCACCTAGCACCATACCTCTACTAAACAACCCCTATTCACTATCTCTCCCACAAACTACTCTCAACATGTAGGCAATCCCACACTACATTAAAACACCTAATTATCAGTAAACTTAGCACACTCTACCTATACCTCAATACAAAACTCGTATGTTGTGGTGACACACACCCTAACCCAGGTCCACTCACCCCTAGTCCCAATCTGAATAATGCCCTGCTCCACCTGGAGAAAAACTCACTAATTATTAATTTTAATGTAAGAAGTATCTTGAACAAAGTCCATGACCTCCATACTCTACGATATAATCCAGAAATCATCATTCTGATGGAGACCTGGCTAAAACCAGATATCCACACTAATGAAATTACAACACCAGGGTATAACATCATTCAGAAAGACAGAGTAGGAAAAGGGGGTGGGGAAATAGATGTACTATATAAAAGTCACCTCATCCTAGAACAACTCAACCTCTGACCTCAAAAACATGGAACTCAGCCTTGCCAAATTGAAATTAAACCCCAAAAAATACAGCAGCATCATAGGCTGCTATATCCCACCAGGTAACAATATAGTACCATCATGGAAAACCTACTAGAATGGATATCCAACTCCCTACCCCAAGAAAACATCCTACTAGGTGAACTCAATATAGATTGGCTCAACTGCTCCAAACAAAACCTACTCTCTCACATTAACCTGCATGGATTAACCCAAATTATTACATTCCCCACTAGAATTGATAAAAGAACCAAACATCAAGCCATACTGGACTGGATACTTGTATCCCATCCTTCTCTCATATCCCTTGCTGGTTGTCTGCCTGACACACTCAACGATCACCATCCAACATTTCTACTAAGATTTAAAATGCCCCTAATGACCCAGGTAACAGCACGAGAAATTAGAAATAAATAATTTAACCTTAACAACTTTAACAGAGACCTGAATAGCTGTAACTGGACCCTCTTGAAAAAGTTATTACTCGATAAAGCAGTTCAGTACTTTAATACAACCTTCATAAATATACCTAACCACTATGCCCCCCCCCCCCAGAACCACCAGAATTAAAAGTAAATATGCTCCCTGGATAACTAAAAATACAAAAGCATTCCTCAAAAATAGGAACAAAGCCCAGACACAATTTCATAAGAGTAAAATGCAAACAGACAGACAAAACACCTTGAACTATGAAACAAAGCTAAAAAAACTCATTAAAACAGACAAAATCTCCTACTACCAAAATCTTCAAAATAAACATGCTAGGCCACAAAAATTCTGGGCCACAATCAACTCTCTTACTACCATGGAAAACTTCCACCCCCTCACCAAAAACAGAAAATAACCATGACAATATCCCCACACTATTCAACAAGTTCTTTACAGAAACTATCCAAGCCCTTGCAAATAACCCCCTCCAACAAAAACATCTCCTCCTCCTGAAACAAAAGACAATAGCACCCACTTTAACTTTCATTCAGTATCAATCAAAACCATTCAAAAACTTCTCCAAAAACTCAAACCAACAAAGCAAGCTGCTGACAACCTACCGACTGAATATCTGCAATTAGAAGCAGAAGCTGTAGCCTACCCTGTCACACTATCCTAATTAACAGATCCATCTCAGAATGTATGATACCCCACTAATGGAAAATATCCCATATAATACCAATGCACAAAGTGGGTAACTCTTTCGAACTCAGTAACTATCAGCTAAAGTTCCTCATATTTAAAGTTGAGTCTCATTTGTGTAGTGGTATAATAGCTGGCAAGTAACCATTAATTTAGAGCATAACTTTCTTCTAGCACTTTATTGAATAGTGACTTCATAGCCGATAATTCCTGATTTATTTGTGTATCGTACAATAATTCATTCTGGTCAGATACTTGAAGTTCCCTTTACTCTATTTAAAGCAGAAGTGATATATTCATCTTGGATGACCAGGGGGTGTGATTTCTGAAAATGTATTAACCTCTGATTTAGCTGTAAAATTTTCAGCAAAAAAGAAAAAAAAAAGAAAATTCACTGAAATACTAGAATGGCTTAATATAACACATTAAAGTATTGGACCCCACTAATAGTAAGGTTAGTAGATCTCACAGACTTCCTGTTTATTTTTATAGCTGTTACTGTTTAATGTAGTGCTTTCCCTTGAGTGGATTTTAGTAGTTTGTGTAAGGCCATTTACACAGGAATCATATTTTTATGTCAGTTAGATGTTATGTTTTTTTTTGTGTGTATGTGTTTTTTTGCCTCAGTACCTGCATACCTATCCTCAAGCCTGTCCCAGTCAGACTTGATCACTTTCTTCTCCATACTGAGTATTTCCAGAGTAGAAAGAAGAGCCATCTGGAGGGGCTGTCATTTAGGCAGTTATGAGGATTGCATTGTACTGCAGTTTATCAAAACTCATTGTGGCCAACTCTTCTTCCAGCATGTCGTCCATACTAGTTACCAAGTGATCACTAGTTGAGAGCTACTGTTACTAGAATTCCTTGCGTCTATATCACATTATCGAAAGTTTACTTAATCGAATCAATAAAGTTCAAACTTTATTGATCGATTAAGTAAAACATTGAATAACGTAAAAAAAAAAAATTAAAAAAATGAACTAAATGGTGTAGGCAGGGGGGCCCACCCCCCACAACCCCCCTATTTAAATATACCAACTCCGAGACCGCACTTAATTGAGGTAAATGGAAATCTCCCCTTAAGGAGATTTCCGTTCACTTGCACAATGTTCTTCACTTTCGATATTGTCGTGTCGACAATATCAGACTCGATATGGTCAGCTTATGACAACGTGAAGTAGACCCAATTCCTTTCCCTGCCACAGCCCCAGATGCCACCATTTCTCCTGTCCCATCTTATAGAGCTAGTCCTCCTAGCCCTACAAGAACTTGGATGTATGGGACAATTCTATGGTTCCTTAGTCCCACCCTCTGGTTGACTGATGTGAATTCCAGATCACCATATGGTATCCAGTGCCATCTACTTTACATGTGGGAGCTCCACATAAACACAGAATGCACACACACACAGAATGCACACACACACAGAATGCACACACACACAGAATGCACACACACACAGAATGCACACACACAATGCACACACACACACACACACACACACACACACACACACACACAATAATAATAACGCATTAATAATAACGCACACACACAGACGCACGCACACACACACACACACACACACACACACAGACGCGCGAACACACACAGACGCACACACACACACACACACACACACACACAGATGCACACAGAGCCACCCTATAAACCAAGCCCACATCTCCTAGGTCAATGCGCATTCACATCTATGAAAGCAATGGCTGACTAGGGAGCCACATCTCCTCCTCCTAGGACAGGCAAGTCACATATTTCCTCACCCCACTCAATTATTTAGGCACCTGAGATAAATTCAAACTTGGTTCAGCAGGGTTATACTTGTTGCTTTATTCCTTTAACTCAACCCAGATCCAGGAAACAGGTTATTTGGAAAATGGAAACTAATAACCATCAAAAGCAAACCAATGCCCCAAGCAGAAACTGTGTAGGGCCCAACTGGAACAAATTAAGATGGGCTGATCCTGACTATGGAAGTGTGCTGTTAAGATAATGGTACATTACCTCTCTGCTGGGAAAAGAGCCAGAGCTTGTGTGGGAAGTTAAGAAGTGCCACCTGTGTTTATTTGGTCTTATCTTTGCACAGTGTTGGTACTAGAATCAGATTTCTCAGCATGCAGTGGTTTCTCTTGTGCTCTGGAGTTGACCCTAGAGTGTGGGATATTTATGGGTGGGGAATTATCATGGATGTGGAGGATTGTAAGTCCCTCATTGTTTATGGTGTACTGTTGGGAGCTTGTGTTCGTAGACTAGAATTGCCACAATGTGACTTTCAGTTGCAGAAAACAAAGCTCTCTCACTTGTTTGTGCATATAACAACTGTTGAGAGTATTAGTATTTGCACTTTTTGTAGGCCATGGATGCATCCCTAAATTGGGGTACCATGTAGCCTGTATTTCTACTAGAATTCACTGTTCACAAGGGGAGTGGTGGAAGCACAATACGAAGAATAGTAGATCAATATCTTTCGGTCATTAATGTGGGTAACACAGTGGGCACAGTGGATCAATTCAGAGACTAACAATAGTTGTATAATAACAACAATAAAGCAAGATATCAATTATTAAGTTCTAAAGTAGTATGTAAAGTAATCAAACTGTATTAAATTAGCATTAACAAATATTATGCTTCACATATATTGCTATTTATCATATAATCTAAGCAACATTAAATAAATTATTCAGTTCCTGCCCCCCCTTTTTTTAACAAGCAACATCTTTATTAAACCATCACTTGCGACATACATCATACATTTATGTAAATAAAAACAAACCACATGACACAATCCTAGTTGAAAGCATTTTACAATCACAAACCATACTGCCACATTCCCAGTGGCTGTATTGGATCCCTAAGTAAAGGTGCTCAGTAGCGTATTGGCTCATTTTGTAGGTGCCACAAGAATGGACAACAGCCAGTGTGGAAACCTTGTGCAAGGAGGGAACAGAAAAGACTTTATATGGAAAGGCATCTACTCCAGAATCTTTCTGGAAAAAATTAAAGAAAAGGTGCCCAATGAATGCTCATTCTAGACCATTCCCTTCCATACCTCTCAACTTCTTAGAGCAAGAAATCTCGACAAAGCCATAAATAATAGTGAGACAAAGGCCCAAAAATAGGGAATTTTTTTAAATATTGTTCTTACAAACTTAAAAAGCTGATGGAATAACAGGTTTTGTTTTAGCATACATTTTCTGAAGGGTATGAAGTCTGAAACTCAAATGTCTGTCATTTTCTAACTTCAGTCTTTGCCACTAATTTGCCTGAAAGCACAATTTTATGAAAAATGGACCAAAAATATGAGGCAAAATATGGACATTCTGCAGAAATCTGTACAGTTGAGAGGTATGTTCCCTTCCCAACATGTTCTTGGAAATACTAACTTTCAGAATGCTCTCTCTGCACAATGTCTTGCCTTTCATTCTTCTCTGGATTTTCTAGTGTCTCTAGACCTGGAGGATGCCTATCTGAACATATACCTATTCATCCTACTTGCAGGAAATTCCTCAGGGTTTTCTGTGGCTCAGTGTACTTCCAGTTTGCTGCTTTGCCTTTTGGTCTTTCCACAGTACCAAGGATGTTCAAAAAGTGTTTAGCACCAGTGATGGCATTCTGCCGTACAGAAATAATTCAAATCTTGCCTTACCTGGACAACCTGCTGATCCAAGCTCTCTCCCTCTGTGCCCTTCTATAATATCTAGACTTCAATCTCCAACTCCTGACAAATGTGGGATTCACAATTAACTATAAAAGATCCCACATGGTTCCTACACAGGACCTGCTTTTCCTGTGTTGTAGACTAGGCACACAGAAAATGCTTGCCTTTCTCCCGCAGAAGAATGTTGAGCCTGCCCAAATTATTCCTAGATCTCACCTCTGTAACACATTACAATTACCAATTACACAGTAAGGGAATGTCATAAGAATTTTGGGAGTTGTGGCAGCCACCATCACTATGGTTTCCCTAGCCAAACTTTGCATGAGGAAAATACAGTGGTATTTGAAATCGGCCTGGTCTCAACAATCCCACTCCTTGGACACCCTGATCCCTCCCCTCCCTTGCCTTACAGAGGAGATGGAAGGAGCAAGTCGATCTCAACCCAGGACTTCCCTTCACAACCCTTCCTAATCAAAAAATTCACACTCTTTGGATGAGGCATGGACAGGATCACACAAAGTACAGAGCAGATGGCAACCAATGTTCCGGAATGAAGGAACACATCAATTTGAAAGAAATGAAGGCTCTTCCGAAAACATTACAGGACTTCTCTCACCTATGGAAACCTGGACCTCTCTTAGTGTACATGGACAAACACCACAGCTATGTGGTATATAAACAGGGAGAGAACAGATCTTACTAATTGTGTAGGTTAGCACAGGAGGTATGGAATTTAGCCACCCAGATGGACATCGCCCACCCAACCACATACATTTCCTCATGAGCTTTAGGTTGGTTTGAGCTTTTGTAGTACCTTTCCTGAAGGAGGCCACTATCAGGCAGGTAAGTGGGAGTCACAAACGGTAGTCATCAGTGGGACACATCCATGAAAGCATACTTATTGTTATGGATTATACTGATGTCATTGTGCATAGGGCACTGGGTACAAATGTCCACAGTGACTAGGGCATTAAAGAAGTGATGACCTTAGAAGTTTCACACATCATTTGCTCATAGAGGGAAGTGGACAACAAACTAGCCTTCAAAGGGTTGAAGTCACTGGGAAGTGAAAAAAGGCATTTCACCTTTATAAACAGTATCCTTTTAATTAAACTACAATTGCAACTGGATTTTTAATGGCGTCTTAGGCATATTGGCTGTTAGATGGCTATGTGAGTTCTAATAGTTTTAACCTTGTTCGAAGGACTATGTTAAAACTGTTGACTTTTGTGATACAGCTCTGTGGAAAATATAAGTTTTTTAAGGATGGAAAAGTTGTGTTCTGAGCATTAGCTGAGGTGCATGTGCTGACGAGACTTGTGTGTGTCTCATAATATTCTCAGGCAGGCATGAATTATAGCTGATCTTGCTTATTACAACTACAGTGCAATACCAAACTCCAGATTTTAAAATCTCCTGATTAACAAATATGACTATAAAGCATGTACGTCAAATAAAACTATTGGGTTTTATCACAGATCAGCATCTGTAATATGATTTATCCATTGGATACATTGTATCAAAAACAACTAAGAAACTAGGAAAGCAAAATCATACTTAAACAGAGCATAAATTATATATAACTGCTAAAGACTTGCTTCTATTCTCCATTTTCTTTGTAGGTAATGACCAATGTGCAAAAACCTCGGCCCCACAGATAGAACACATTCAGAATAAGATAGCAACATGTTCAGCTAATTTTCCAAGTAGGGCAGACATTTGTCAAGCTTTAGATAAAATACACTTAGTAGACCTACAATACATCTCAGTTGTTCACTGTATATTACACAAACCAAATAAATAGCCCTCAGTTCAAAGCCCAGTCCAAAGTAATAATTATTCTGGATTAAAATTTTAACATCATTACCTACTATACGCAGCCAAATTACACAATCACTCTGGAGGCTCCTTATGCTCCGTATCTATCTCATTAAGTGGTAGAAGATAAATTAGTTGTATGAATAC
>NC_056747.1:521955221-521975221 GCF_019279795.1 Protopterus annectens | reverse complement strand
GATGAGTAAAGAGGCACGATGACCTCCCCTGATATAGATGTGAATCCCTTCATGATTAGGTGGACTATATAAAATGTTTTTCTAACCACTTTGGCCACGTGGTTGTCAAATGAGAGATTGCTATCAACTTGGGTCCCCAGGTCCCTAATTACTTCTTCTGTACTTAATGGATTACCACCTATGTGGTAATTTGTGGGCACTTTGTTTTTGCCAAAGGGGATGACTGTACACTTTTTGGCATTTAGCTTGAGGCCATGGCTCGTTCCCCACTACCGAACGTATAGCCCTGGTACACATCATTAGCAGTAAATTAGTAAAAGTGTGTGTGTGGGGGAGCACACACAAAAATGTTATATATAAATGTAAAAGTGGTACTTGAACATTTAAAAGAGGAAAACATGTACAGTACTTTTAAAACCATTGTCCTGCAGCTACTGGAGGGCACAGGATGCCTGGCAGCAACAAAGAGCAGTAATTTTAATACAATACAGCCTATGTCTGACTGTAACAGAGACTACAGCAATCCCAGTGATGTACTGCTTAATTTACAGCAACCACCCGACCTCATGATGTCATCCGCTGATGTTCCTGTTGAATTCTGGTTAATGTAACTTTCATTTGACTTTGGAAGCCTGGGGAAAGGCTTGGAGTGTAAGACAAGGCCCAGGAAGGCCACAGAGAGCCCCCACGACCAAGGTAAATGGGTCTGAACATTACGTACATGACCAACACAGGAAACAACCTCCAGGAGAGTCAAAAAGCACAGGAAACACCCAGCTGTACGCCATGTAAGTCAATTTACAGTTAGAGAGGAGTCCAGCCCAAAAGGAAGATGTCTAGTTGTTTCTTCAAGTTATGTAAAACTTTAACTTGATAAGAAAAATGCACTTTGACTTAGATTTTTAATGCCATTTAATGAAACAATGACAGTTTAATTGCATTTTATTGTATATTTTGAGCCATATACATTAATCCTGACAGGAAAACCATTTGCAGCAAGCTTTTGGTTCCATACAGGTCAGAGCAAAGTATTTGTTTATTCTTCCTTCTCTCTCTTCCAGGAACTCATTTGCTTAAAGTCTTCTAATGATATAGAAACATAATGGCTATTTAGATGTAATAGTTAAATTTATAACTGGTTTACTGCTCAGGTAATTAATTGAAAGCTCTCATGAATGCTTTTTTTGCTTCATCCACTCTGTGTGAATTAGATATTTTTGGTCACTGTGTTGGAAGGAGAGGGTAGCTGGATACTTCATTTGAAAACATGTAACAAGCAGCTTTCTATAGTGAAACTACCACACACACTGAGTGCCTTAGCTCTTCCACAATGAGACTGCAAACTCAATACTGGTACAGTAAAGAGTCGATTATGTGAAATGTCAATTATCCAAACACAGCCTTCCAAAGTTTTTGGGTAGGAAGAATCAAAGTCTGAATACATAAAAGTTATACGTATTCGCTTTTGCATATTTTTTGAGCTTCTAGCCTGCTTGTGTGAGAAAAATATTCCTTACTGCCAACTGGAATCGCTGAATAGTTGAAAAGCGTTTTTCCTGTGTGCAGAAAAAAACAAGATCTTAGAAGTTTTTTTTTAATCTGGTTCAATTATATGTTTGATTATCTGAACAGTTTGATCTACCCTAGATTCCAATTAGTTCAGATAATCGACTCTACTGCATTTCATAACAAGTGTTGGTACTGCATTCATGTACCATCAACACCTAATGATTGCATTCTCAACTTTGCAGTGGTTAGTGTTGTCGCCTCACAGCAAAAGGTTCTCCGGTTTGATCCTCGGCTGGGATGCCTTCTGTGTTTCCTCCCACATCCTAAAGACATGCTGTAGGTGGACTGGACACTCTATATTCGCCCTAGGTGTGAGTGTGTGCGTGTATGAGCCTTTCATGGAAGGTTGGGCGCCGGGCTGGCAATTCGATACCGTAAAACTCCACTGTCCATCATGAGTGGACAGGTGATCCACTGTGGTGACCCCTAACCAGGAAAAGCCGAAAGGAGGAGCAAGAATGCAAACAAAGGAATTCTTGCTGAAGAAAAAAAAGTTGTTCTACTTGAAATTAGTTTCTTGCTACAAATGTAACAAGCAGTTTGTCGCAGTTAAATTACAACAGACAGAGCAAATTTCTTCCCTCCCTCCCCCCCAAAAGGAGAAATATCTATCCCAGCAGAGTGTAGCCTCCCAATCATCTCAAATGCCCAGGTGAGAGCTGCTCTCTCTAAAGCTAAAAACACAGCATCAATGGGACCGGATGGTGTCCCCGGCTGTGTGCTACACGAACTCAATGAGGAACTAAACCCACACATAAGGCTGCTGTTTAATCTTAGCCTTACCACAGGATACATACCCAAAGAGTGGCGTACGGCAACTGTGGTCCCACTCCACAAAGGTGGTGCTTCTACGGACCCTGGTTATTACTGCCCCATAAGCTTAACAAGCCTGGTCTGCAAAGCTATGGAGAGGATCATAATGGAACTCATAAATAAAGACAAAGGGGACCAGACAAAGGGGACCTACAGACATTGGATCCTACCCAATTCGGCTTTGTCAAGGGCAGATCATGCCTCTTGAACTTGGTCAACTTTTTTGAAACAGTCACCAAGGCCATTGATGAGGGTAAGGCAGTTCACACAGCCTACCTTGACCTTGCAAAAGCTTTCGACACAATACCCCACTCGGGTATCATAGAAAAGCTCACCAGCTTAAATGTAAACCCATATGTCACAAGATGGGTTGCAAACTGGCTCAAGGACAGAACCCACAGGGTTAGAGTTGCAAGTGCCATGTCAGACTCCAAGCCGGTCACAAGCGGTGTCCCACAAGGCTCAGTCCTGGGCCCCCCCTTGTTCGGCATCTACTTTTCAGAAGTGCAGGCAAACATAGGAGGATTGTGGCTGACAAAGTTTGCAGATGACTGTAAACTAGGTGCCATAGTTGAAAATCCATCAGACACAGATATCCTTCAGAGAGGTCTCATACTAGGCTATCTGCCCTAGGGCATTTATAAGCTTAGCCAGAATGTGTTTGGCTTTCGCCACCCATTTTAAATTAATTTTGCTATGCCCTTTTTCGAGGTTAGTATACTGTGCCTCTGTCTAACAGTGACACAGAAGTGATACCTGGGGTAAACCTACCATCTCCCATCCACTCATCAAGATTCCTCTTGAAGAGAGTCAATGAGGGACTCTGCCTAACCTGGACTGGGATTTTATTCCAGAGTGAATGGAGCCTCTGGGTTTTGAATCTGTCCCTCCAGCATGTCCTATTTATTTCAGTGCTGAGGTTCAAGTCTCTCGAGTGCATAGCTCGATGGGACTTGAATTTTCTGAGGTGCAGCATGTCCATTAATTCTGGGTTGGATATGGCTTTATACGTCAGGCAGATTGCCTCTGAGCAGGCGGCATGCCACTGAGTAGAGCTGGAGTTTCTTTAACCGGGCAGCATATGACATCTGTTTGAGCCCTTTGATCCTCTTGGTGAGGTACTTTTGGGGTCTTTCCAGTTGCTGCAGGTGTCTGGTAAGGTACATCCCAAAAGGGGCATTGTACTCAATTGTGGGCCTGATGAGGGATGAGTAAAGAGGCACGATGACCTCCCCTGATATAGATGTGAATCCCTTCATGATTAGGTGGACTATATAAAATGTTTTTCTAACCACTTTGGCCACGTGGTTGTCAAATGAGAGATTGCTATCAACTTGGGTCCCCAGGTCCCTAATTACTTCTTCTGTACTTAATGGATTACCACCTATGTGGTAATTTGTGGGCACTTTGTTTTTGCCAAAGGGGATGACTGTACACTTTTTGGCATTTAGCTTGAGGCCATGGCTCTGGCACCAGTTGTCTGTTTCTATGAGGTTTATATATATATATATATATATATATATATATATATATATATATATATATATATATATATATATATATATAAAACATGTTTTTTTGTGCATGTTCCCCACTACCGAACTTTTAGCCCTGGTAAACATCATTAGCAGTAAATTAGTAGAGTGTGTGTGGGGGAGCACACACAAAAATGTTATATATAAATGTAAAAGTGGTACTTGAACATTTAAAAGAGGAAAACATGTACAGTACTTTTAAAACCATTGTCCTGCAGCTACTGGAGGGCACAGGATGCCTGGCAGCAACAAAGAGCAGTAATTTTAATACAATACAGCCTATTTCTGACTGTAACAGAGACTACAGCAATCCCAGTGATGTACTGCTTAATTTACAGCAACCACCCGACCTCATGATGTCATCCGCTGATGTTCCTGTTGAATTCTGGTTAATGTAACTTTCATTTGGCTTTGGAAACCTGGGGAAAGGCTTGGAGTGTAAGACAAGGCCCAGGAAGGCCACAGAGAGCCCCCACGACCAAGTTAAATGGGTCTGAACATTACTTAAATGACCAACACAGGAAACAACCTCCAGGAGTGTCAAAAAGCACAGGAAACACCCAGCTGTATGCCATGTAAGTCAATTTACAGTTAGAGAGGAGTCCAGCCCAAAAAGAAGATGTCTAGTTGTTTCTTCAAGTTATGTAAAACTTTAACTTGATAAGAAAAATGCACTTTGATTTAGATTTTTAATGCCATTTAATGAAACAATGACAGTTTAATTGCATTTTATTGTATATTTTGAGCCATATACATTAATCCTGACAGGAAAACCATTTGCAGCAAGCTTTTGGTTCCATACAGGTCAGAGCAAAGTATTTGTTTATTCTTCCTTCTCTCTCTTCCTGGAACTCATTTGCTTAAAGCCTTCTGATACAGAAACATAATGGCTATTTAGCTGTTGTAGTTAAATTTATAACTGGTTTACTGCTCAGGTAATTAATTGAAAGCTCTCATGAATTCTTTTTTTGCTTCATCCACTCTGTGTGAATTAGATATTTTTGGTCACTGTGTTGGAAGGAGAGGGTAGCTGGATACTTCATTTGAAAACGTGTAACAAGCAGCTTTCTATAGTGAAACTACCACACACACTGAGTGCCTTAGCTCTTCCACAATGAGACTGCAAACTCAATACTGGTACAGTAAATAGTCGATTATGTGAAATGTCAATTATCCAAACACAGCCTTCCAAAATTTTTGGGTAGGAAGAATCAAAGTCTGAATACATAAAAGTTATACGTATTCGCTTTTGCATATTTTTTGAGCTTCTAGCCTGCTTGTGTGTAAAAAATATTCCTTACTGCCAACTGGAATCGCTGAATAGTTGAAAAGCGTATTTCCTGTGTGCAGAAAAAAACAAGATCTTAGAAGTTTTTTTTAAATCTGGTTCAATTATATGTTTGATTGTCTGAACCGTTTGATCTACCCTAGATTCCAATTAGTTCAGATAATCGACTCTACTGCATTTCATAACAAGTGTCGGTACTGCATTCATGTACCATCAACACCTAATGATTGCATTCTCAGCTTTGCAGTGGTTAGTGTTGTCGCCTCACAGCAAAAGGTTCTCCGGTTTGTCCTCGGCTGGACTGCCTTCTGTGCAGACTCTGTATGTCCTCCCTGTGGTCGTGTGGGTTTTCTCCGGGTGCTCCAGTTTCCTCCCACATCCCAAAGACATGCTGTAGGTGGACTGGACACTCTATATTGGCCCTAGGTGTGAGTGTGTGCGTGTATGAGCCTTTCATGGAAGGTTGGGCACCGGGCTGGCAACTCGATACCATAAAACTCCAATGTCAATCATGAGTGGACAGGTGATCCACTGTGGTGACCCCTAACCAGGAAAAGCCGAAAGGAGGAGCAAGAATGCAAACAAAGGAATTCTTGCTGAAGAAAAAAAAGTTGTTCTACTTGAAATTAGTTTCTTGCTGCAAATGTAACAAGCAGCTTGTCGCAGTTAAATTACAACAGACAAAGCATTCCAGCATTGCAATCAACAGACATTTTTCCAACACCTCTCTCATTGGTGCTGCTGTCAGTTGCACTTTCACTTTTAAGGAAAATGCCACTTAGAATGGCAAGGCCATATAGAACTTTTACAGCTTTAATTATTTAAAACATATTGGAAAAGAATAAGAAATACTGATGGGTTTAATTAGACGTACATATTTTATATGTACTTTTGTAGACAACAATTAAAACCACAAATGGTAGGATATCCAGTATTTAGACAAACACACTGATATAGAAATAGTGTTTTTCAATTGTGAATTTTGCATAATTTTGTCATTATGTAATACTATTATTAAACCTGTAATTTTCGGTTGGGAACAATACACAAATACTTCCTAAAGCATGTGTCTGCAATCCTGTTCTGCTAAGTTCCTTCTTCTGGAGTCAGTATTTGCTTTTTGAAGAACTGAATGCACATCTGTATTCTTTATGGGACAGAAGAGCGGCATTAAACCTTTGCTACCTAAAATAATTAACTTCAAAGTTAGCACAGCTTCGGGGTGAGATGCTTTAGAAAATGCTTGTTTTTTTTTTAGAAATCTTATCTCCAGGGTAGATGTACATCTAGCAGGCATTCAGCAAAAAGTGCATTCATGCAACTTTGTCAAAGTTAGATTATATCTTATCCCCTAACCTAACCTTGACACTAACCCTAAAATACACACACTCGCACACAAATATATAACGCCTGTCCTTTACTCATCCCTGATCCTAACCCTACCTGACTTGCACATGCAGAAACACTCACCCCTCCAACCTCATTTACCTATCTCAACATTACACAATATCAACATTTCTACTGCATGGCTATCCATACCATTGACATTAAACCACACCCCTGTGTCTGTTGAAGAAACGGCATTCCACACCATATATATATATATATATATATATATATATATATATATATATATATATACACACACACACACACACACACACACATATATATATATATATATATATATATATATATATATATATATATATATGTATGCACTATCATGTGTTCCCTAAGGTTTATAAGGCAGTCATCATATCAGATACATAATGTGCACATTGATCATACGGTCTTCTGACATGAACCCACTGAATACTGGTTTGGCAACCATCATCTTTATAGAGAGAGGGGTGTGCTTAAATTATCTGTCAGTATTTGATGCAACTAGATTCGATTAGTACAACATCTTCAGGATTGTCACACTTGTATTTTTGGATATATTGCATTTGTACAGCACCAGTTGCTAATATTTGTCAGATGTCTGTGACTACATCTGTCACCAGAAATTAATTCACCCACAATCATTTGCACAGATGCAGAAGACTGCTTTTGTCTTCTGTGTCTGTGTGCGACCTGATGCAAAGGGTGTTCTTAAAGAAGAACACCCTTAAAGTAATTTTTTTTAAATTAAAAGAAAATTAATCTCCTGGCATTTTATCTGGACAGTCCTTTCCGTTTTCTGGACAGTGTCCCTTAATTCTGGACAGTTGGCAACCCTAGGCCCACCGCATGGGCATTTGAGGTGCTGGCAGAGAAGGCTGGATGTGCATATACCAGTAAGAGGGACATTTACCTCAGGACTCCCTGAGGAGAGACATGGTCCATGAAGAGGGGAGTAGCAGTCAAATGATTCTGGGATAGTTGTAGGGGAGGGGAGAGGGTCAAATGGTTAGGTCATAACATAACAATTTCTCCCTCTCGTGGAAGTAGTTGACTGGTGAGAACCCCATGCCCCCTAAGGATGCTAGCCCAAACCTAAAAAAAGAAATCAGCACAAGTTGAGGGATGAAAAGAGGGGTTGGTAGACCAGACAGTGGGATAGAAGAACGGAAAGTATGAAGCAAGGGGGGAAGGAGACAAAAAAAAGAGAGAATACTTTGAAATTCATTTGACAGCTGGCCTACACTGTTCTAAGCCACACATCAAGTGTGATAGTGCCACTTTTGCAGAGTTTCTATTACACATCTGCCTTACTGAAGCAGAAGGAAAAAAAAGGCAGCAGAGACTCGAAGGGTTATATCTGCACGTTTTTTTTTTATTGTTAGGGAAGTCATTCTTTAATCATATGTCAAGGAAATGACATGAAATGGTCAGATAAATATGCCTTCCAGAGGTAGCTAGTTTAACAAATGAACATCATTAACACATACTTGGGGGGGGGGCAAAATCACATTACCACCTTTCCTGAAATACAAATTATGTACCTCACTTCTCCAAATGGAAAACTGAAGTTCTTTTTTTCTTACATTCTTAGGAATGTGTATGATCTGCCCCCTTATGGTTATTTTATATTCTAATGCATTTCTCATTCTATTATGATAATCTCCAATTATATCCAAGCTTTTAAAAAACACCCTTTGCATTCTCTCTTTTTTTACTAGGTTAAGCTTCAGTTATTCGTATTCCAGCACTGACATTTCAGCAATACAACCTTTATCACAAGGCTGTGGTCTGAATCTTTGCATAGCTTACATGTGATTTATTCCCAGATGTATCAGAATGTTTTTGCAGAAATACTTCTATCACAAAGTTTTGCCCAAAGCACCTAGAGAAAAACAGAGCACATAGATCACAACACACTTATCCAAAGCACCATGAAAAAATTATTAGATAACCTGTTTTAATTTCACAAAATGCAGAAATCTGTCAGCATAGTCATCTAGTAACTTAGGTTCATAGGTAATTACAAAGCTATCAACCCCAGGAGGCCTTTTTAAGCTAAGCCATGCTTCCCAAAGGCAAGATTCAAGCACTGTACCTTGTGACTGCAGGCAAACACTAACCATTATGCGGAACCCCCTACACATGTCAGAAATATAAATGAAGATTCAATCCAAGATGACATGGCAACCTATCTTTTCAACCCAGAACATAAGAAGAAGCCAAAAGTAAGTCAACCTAACTTGCTGCTAATATCTATGCAGATGCTTCCTTCTTTCCTTCCTGTGCTCTTCTGATAACCTACATTCTACCACCTTTTCTGGTCAGTTTAAAACACAGAACACATTTGTAAAAATTGATATTTCAAATGTTTTCGCTGAAATTGCTACACTAATTCACCACTTGGACAGCCAGATTCTCAGACACATACATAAACCATACAGCTTGCCACATACATTCATATGTACACTGTATACTCAAAATAAAAAAAAGAGTAGATAACAACCAGTCCTGTCACACAATCCAAAGGACCACACTAGGACAATAAATTTAGCGCTTTCATTCACTTTTAATCCTGTGAACTTCTTCAGAAACATTTACAATAAACCCTACCCTCTACTTTTATATCACAAACTATTACTAGCAGGAAATGACATCATATAATTAACAATTAAATTAAAAAACACATTTATATGTATGCTTGTAATATTAAAAATATAATATTAATATTGTTTAAAAAGCTTATTAGACAATCTAAACTTTAAGATAATCATCTGTTTGTTAAAAAACATTTAAAATTTATAGCTTCATTTAGCCCAGGTGCTTTATCTGCACCCAAGAATAATTGCCAAAATGCTTCTTTACATTCAAGTATGTTATTTAAATCACCAATAAACAAAACCTTATCAACATTCTCTAATACAAAAAATTCAGACTTTTTGAATTCATGACATAATAATACATGCCTAGCTAATGAATTTGTTCTATCCTTTTTGATAGCCAAGTTGTGTTCGTATATCCTGAGTTTTAAACTCCTTATAGTCTTGCCAATGTAATAACCCTCACATGACGTGCAGGTAGCAATACAGACAACATAGTCACTGTTGCAATTATAATAGTTTTTTGCCCAAAAAGTTTCTTTGGAGTGACTCAGATAACGAAGGAAGAATTACTAATAAATCTACATTGTTTGCAATTACTACATGCATAAGTGCCCTTTTTATTGCTACATATTCTGGTACCACTAATGGTCTTGACCTTTCCAGATTCTAACATTGCCCTGATGTTAGTTTCCCTCTTATAAGTAAATCTGTGTGCCAATCCCAAAGTTGCCACTAATTCCTTGTTCCCAAAAATTATTTTCCAGTTATTTTCTATGATGTGTTTAATATGCAACATTTCATTAACTATAGGTATAGGAAATGCTGTTGTATATTTAATAGCTTTAGTTTTCGATGTACCCATAGTGTTGTTACTCACTGGACCTACCATAATGTCAGTAGACCATAAAGTCAGTGCAAAATGGGTGAGGCAACCCCCTTCTTCATGCCAAGACTTCATTTTCCATCTTTTTTAACCAATCTAGAGTGTAACCTCTAGTTCGTACACTGTATACTCCTTCACATACGAACACATATTTACAAACACAGACTATTTCCCACTATACTCAACATGAAAACTATTGCCTATTAAAATTTAAAACTCTGACATCAAAGAAGTTTACAACTGCCTGATCTCCCCAAAGAACCATCACACACTATATCAGTCTCATTACTGAAGTACCACAGACATGCAAATGTAGCCCCACAAAATAAATGCATATACTAACTTAACATAGTATAACACTGCATATACTACAATACTCAAAATATACTTGCATTCAAACATCACTCACACGTACCACAAATGACGTTCTTACAAGCACAATTCCTACGCCCAGAATGTGACCAAAAACATTTCCCATCTTCAAGATTTTTCTCACCACTTTCTCCATAAAATAGGATTTTAGTAGGTTTAATTTACATCTTCAACCTTTGATTTTAAATGCAAAGTCTCACCAGGTCCGAACAAAATTATTAGGTCATATCATGTTTCTGCACTGCTTTCATTCCTTAAGAATGTACATGCTCAGTGAAAGCAGACTTGTATCCTCCACTTTATCAGGATCTCAAACTGTAAAGAAGGGACCATCCATATACCTTTATTCTAGCCTCTGTAAATGAGAAAGCATTAAACATCAAAACAACATGAAGATTAACCTTCACTTAGCCAGCAGTGTGCTGATTGGGTGGGGGGCACTTGTATATTACAGATTGATATGTTTTAAGTTGTAGCAACTGACATTGGTACTCCAGGACCTGCACCCCTCCTGAATCAAACTGAAAACTTGAATCCCTCATCATAACAGCAGATCTTGTACCACATGAAGAGACTCTTTGTATTACCTCCGAGTTATCAACACAGCAGTATTACTCTCTGTCTTTTAATCCACAAAAGTTACTAAGTGCCCTTATTATAGGTTTTCTGAAATCTGAGAAAGATGCATCTTGAGTTCACCAAGTATTACTTATTTTTGCAATATAGTATGCTATACTGTATAGTTGTGTGCATGTCACATACAATGTGCTTGACTTTAGTGGATTTATGTACTTTATTTTGTTACTTGTCTTGGTGTTGGAAACATGAACTATAACGTAACCATTACTTCCATGTTAGTTACTACTACTCTCCAGCCTCCAGTGAAGTTCAAAGAGTACAGCAATGACAACCACAAGGACTGTATCTATTACAACAAAGAGTATAAAAGAAATCATCCAAGTCTCCATGGTACCTAGCAGCTTGTAGCCAAAAAACATCTAAAAAGTCTTGTTTGGCAACGGAATTCAGAAATACTTACTCTCATGGTTACTGATATACTCTGGTGTCCTTCTTTCCAAAATATGCATTATACAGGAATGACTCACACTAACAATAAAGACTGGGATTTATAGATTTGTTTAAGTAAGCAAAGCTACACAAACTGCCCTGTGTATTAGACAAACTTAAATTTATAGCCCTGCAGATTTTTCAGTAGAGCAGTTAAGAGCTAGTCAGTGTCAAGAGTTTTGGTTCTGCATGTAAATGTAGTAGCCAAGGTGGCATGGCCTGTGGTAATATGGACCATAAGCAGACTGGTCCTCTCCTCATTCAGAATTACTTATAGTACAAAAAACATGCTCTGTACTACGCAAGATGTCCTGAACATTTCACACTGAGCTAATTAGAGGAAGGGCTCTGAGCCAACTAATCTGTGATATATAACATTAAGTATCCTGTTTTTTGCTTATTTCTGAGTTATTTATAACTTTTATTGTCTGCATAAACTTTGCGAGCTAGTTTCACTGTGTGCAGTATTAACTAGAATTTTATACAATTGTTAAGCATCTGGTTGGGTTTGTTTGTTCTGATTTTTGGTGGCTTTGCAGTTGACCGCCCCTACTGTAAATTTGATCTGGCACACTCCTCCCAGTCTAGTGTCATTACCTCATTCTAACTAATCCAGGGAGAACATATGAAAAGTCCACCCCAGTTAGCTTCTGTCATCCTTTCCCCTTTCCACAAAAAAAAAAAAAAAATGTTCTAATCTTGCTTCCTGCCTTTCCTGTAAGTCGTCTAGTCCAGATACAGATTTGCTGTATCCAGGACTGTTTGTAAGCTTCTGAGCCCCCAATCCTTTCTGTGTTGGAGGGAAGCCTTCTAGCTTAATTTTGTTTCTTAGAACTAGCCAGTTTTCTAGTTTCAGCACTCAAATCTGTTTCTTTGAACTCAGCACTTGTTCAGAACTCACTGCAAGCACTAAATAAGCTACAAATTACTACAGCACTCAACTTTCCTCACTTGTCTAGAGGAAAACAGTTTTCAGTACTTAATAAGCAGCTATCCAGGCATGTCTAAGGGTCAAGCTCCTGGTATTTTCTCCTGTCTACCTGATGAATCTGGGCATCTTGGGGCAATGCAGCAATTGCCTCATGTACACAGACAACCCACTCCTCCTACCACCCAACACTACAACCTGTGAGAGATGCACTTATATAGCCAAAATGGAAGCTAAGCTCTCTTCACCCGAGACTGGACCAGACAGTCAAGAGGAGAAGGTAAACACTTGCACCACACCACACTCATCACACGGTCCCTCAAAATCTACACCACCAAAACACACACACAGAAATACAACACACACACCTACATTCGTGGAGGCTCTCAAAAAAAAAATCTACCCAAGCAACAGGGACCTCCAAAGCAGAAACGCAAGCAACTTCCACCTCCCAACACAACCCAAATGACACATAGCCCACAAACTCAGTGTGCCACTCAACCACAGCCCATAAGGCATAACAACGTACCCAACACTGTAGTCATAGGTGACTCTATAGTCATGCACACTGATGTTCCACTCACCAGGCTAAACAAGGAGAAAGTTACTGTCAGCTGTCTGTCAGGTGTCAGGATCCATAATCCTCACATAATGCATGCACTCAGGTCACTCCACAACAAGTACAAATATTACTCTGACATTGTCCATGTTGGTGTGAATGACCAGAGACGTACCTCCCTGGACTACATGTAGAGAGACATGGAGGAGCTGTCCGATCTTGTAGCCCAGGCAGGTATGACCCTAGCCCTGAGTACCATCCTAACATCACCCAGAATGATACCACAGTACAAGGACAAAATGATTGACTTCAACAATTGGCTAAGCTTCTGGTGTCATTCTAAGGGGATCCAGTATCTGTCTGCCTGGGATGATAGGATTGACAAACCACGATGTTTTGCCAGAGATGGCCTGCACCTGTCGCCCTTGGGATTCCGGATACTGGCTAAGGCTCTTGCCCTTTTTAGGCAAGATTCAAATGACAAATTCACCACTGTAACAGGTACAAGGAAGCAAAATCTGAGAATAATACTATTTAATGCTACAAGTCTAAACCTCAAAATGCATTCTCTCGAGGCACTTCTTAAAATGGAGAATATCGACATTATTGCAGTGACAGAGACCTAGTTCAAGGCTCCAGAGAGCACCTCTGCATTACCAGGCTATAATTCATAGCACACCTTTCGGCCACCTAACCTGGACCGAAGCACTAAAGGTGGAGGCATGTCCATATTCATTAAGGATATCCACACCTCCAGGCTATTTGCTCAGCCTAATGCATCAGAAATTATCCAAGTGCAACTAACTCTGGGCAAGACCGCAATCCAAATAGTAGCTTGCTTACAAATACCCCACCATGGCCCAGGATTCCCACTCCTCATTTCTTGATACACTGGAAAATATTAGGGTACAACCTAACACCCTAATAATGGGCCATTTCAACTAACCCACCATTAACTGGGAAAACTACTCATGTGCCAACTCTTGTGCTCAACGTTTTCTGGAATTAATAAATTCCAATGCCTTGGATCAACTTATCCACACTCCCACCAGGGGCAGCAATATCCTAGACCTGGTCATTACCAACATGGGCAATTGGTGTTCCACACCAGAGGTCAGTTCCTCAGTCAGATCTGACCACAAGCAAATCACCCTAGACATCCACATCCCATCCCCACCCCCATTAGGGAAACCACCGTAAAAAATTTCTCCAAAGCCAACTTCACGACACCCATGCAGATGGACAATAGAGGTATGACTGCTGAATACTATACAATTGCACTTTATAAGCACTTACACGAGTGCATGGATCGTGCAACCCTAACAGAGCCAAGATGCTATCGTCCAAAAAAAGGGAGTCAATCTGGTGGTCCCCTGCCATAAACAAACTCTACAACAGAAGAAAGAAACTGTTGCAGAAAAGAGTAAAACCCCATGATTGGAGGAACTCCATGGTCAGCCTCAGTAAGAAGCTAAGATCCCTCATAAAATCCTCCAAAGCTAGTTACGAAAACAAAATCGCCACTGATTCTAAAGACAACCACAAAGCATTCTATAGCTATGTCAAGAATCTCAATGGCAACACTCAGATCTGCTGAGAGTTACAACACAATGGCACTAAATATACAGAACCAACTGGTATTGCCAACATCCTGGAAGATAGGTTCAGTGCTAATTTTACCCCTTTCTCATCCCCTAAAGGGCAAATCTCTATACCGGAAGAATGCAAAGTTCCTGTAATCACGGCTGCACAGGTAAAAAAAAACACACTCTCCAAAGCCAAGAACACAGCATCCATGGGACCTGACAACATCCCAGGCTGCGTTCTACATGAACTACAGAATGAACTGGCATCCCACCTAAGTACCATGTTCAATCATAGCCTCACCTCTGGCTTTGTGCCTACTGAATGGCACACAGCAATGGTTTTCCCACTCCACAAAGGGGGAGCCACCACGGACCCCAGGAACTACCTCCTCATTAGCCTGACGAGGCTGGTCTACAAGGCTATGGAATGTATCCTCATGGAATTTATAAACAATGACATTGGTAACCTCCAAACTCTGGATCCTACCCAGTTTGGGTTTGTAAAAGGCAGATTATGTCTCCTAAACCTGATGGACTTCTTTGAAACAGTCACCAAAGCCGTAAATGATGGTAAGGTGGTTCACACAGCCTATCTAGATCTCTCCAAGGCTTTCAACACCATCCCCCACTCTGGAATTAAAGACAAACTAACTAAACTAGGTATAAATCCCTATGTTACAAGATGGGTTGCCAACTGGCTAACTGACAGAACCCACACTGTGAAAGTAGTGGACTCTAAATCCATCCTCAGACAAGTGACAAGTGGAGTTTCAGTCCTAGGTCCTCTTCTGTTTGGTATCTACTTTTCTGAAGTACAGGCTAACACAGAAGGTCTTTGGCTAACAAAGTTCGCAGATGACTGCAAACTAAGAGCCATAATCAAAACTCCTAATGATGTGGACATCCTACAAAAGGACCTCACTGAGGCAGATGCCTGGTGTCAAATTCATGGCCTCAAGCTCAATGCCAAAAAGTGCATTGTCATCCCTTTTGGTAAAATCTCTGTACCCATGAACTATCACATAGGCGGTAGTCTACTAAACACTGAAAGTGTGATAAGAGACCTTGGGACACAGGTGGAGAGTAGCCTCTCCTTTGATAATCACATTGCTACAGTAGTCAGGAAATCCTTCTATGTGGCACACCTCATCACAAAAGGTTTCTCATCCAGGAAAAAAAGAGGTAATTGTTCCCCTTTACTCATCACTGATTAGACCCATTATAGAGTACAACACCTCTTTTGGTATGTACCTCACAAGACATCAACAACTGGAAAGGCCACAGAAATACCTCACAAAGAGGATTGCCGGCCTCAAACAGATGCCCTATGCAGACAGTCTCAAAAACTCCAGCTTTACTCTGTCGCATATCGCTTACTTGGAGGCAATATCTGCCTAACATACAAAGCTATGTTAAACCTAGAGCTGTTGGACATGCTCCACTTAAAGAAATCCCAATCCCTCCGAGCTATATGCTCTAGGGACCTAAACCTTGTCACCACAATAAACAGAACATGCTGGAGGGATAGATTCCTGTCCCAGAGACTTCCCAAACTCTGGAACAAACTACCTATCTATATCAAACAAAGCTCCTCATTAGCACTCTTCAAGATAAATCTTATGATTGGATGGGAGATAGGATATTCACCCTAGGGATCACTTCTGTGGCCCTGCTTGACAGGGGCACAGGAAAATAATTTTCTTGAGTGGCAAAAGCCAGGGTACAATTTTGGCTAGGCCTATATAGGCCCTAGGGCCAACAGCCCAGTACCTACCTATGAACCTATAAGTATATGCTGCTAGCTATTATAGGTTCATAGGTTGGTACTAGGCTATTGGCCCTAGGGCCTATACAAGCCTAGCCATAACAATTCCCTGGATGTTTCTTCCCACAATATTTACTTCCTGGACCCCTGTCTTACATGTACACATTTCAGTGATAGGGAATCTGTGCAGGAGAGAAGAGCAGTTTCACCCTGCACAAACTGCTGATCCAGATAAATAGTATTAGTATTAATAAGGTAAGGCAAGTCTGTTTACCCTTGTGGGTGGGTACTGGGGCAGTATGTTAGTGGGTCTTTGTGCAGGAATGCTGATTCTGAATGTATACATCTGTGTGCATGGTTGTGGTCTGCTGCATAATGAACTGTGGCTATTATGAATGAGGAGACTGTGGATGTAGAGCGTGTAACATTTGTGTGAGCAGGTGTGCATGCTTCACTTGACCCCTTCCCGCAGGCAGCACCTGAACTAGTCTCCAATCAGAATCCTCCTTCTAAATTACAGCTGCAATCAAAATATCCCACCAACAAAGTCACAATGATAGTCCATGATCATGATATACTGGCTCTATCTGACGGAGTGCAAACAGAATATCTCAAGTCCCATATGACATTTACCAAACTAGCTCTCCTGTGCTGCAGTTTGACTGGTATTTTGACAGCTTTCATACCAGGCCTTGTGATGTGAGTTTCACAGTGGTCACAAGTATCACATGCTGCAGTTTGACAGTTACTTTGATAGCTGTTAGAACAGCTGTAAAGCTATAAATGTGGGTATGTGAAGCACAGAACAGGTGGCTGAGTGAGTGAGAATGCAGTGTAGAATGACTCTGGTTCGGTGTGTCCCAACCCAATCTGTACTAGAGGTCACAGCTCCAGTCTAAACCTTATGTCATGGAACCAAAGCTACAGCTGCGAGCACAGGATGTATGCTGACAGATGCAGCTCTGTAATGATTCAAAGACAGGTGAATGGAATTTTAGTGACTGTCAGTACCATGGGGCACTTGCAAGTCTATGAATACTTAGTTGCTCAGAAATGTCATACAAGGATAAAACTGCCACTATGACCAAGGCACCCAGAGTTCGATAGTGGCTTTGTCACCAGCTGAGGCTGCATGGGTAAAGAGAGGAATCATGATGTTGTACTTTTTCGATTTTAGTGTGTGTGTGGTGGGGTGATGTGTTGGTTGGCCAGGTCATTCTCTGTATTCCAGTGGAGACCAGGAAGCAGCACGGGTGTCAGGGACCAGGAATAAGGGAAGGTATGGAGTGGGGGCAGTACTAGACCAAACCTAATTGAAGTCAGTAGCCTCTACGTAGTATTGCAAGCACAGATGGGTATGAGAGCTAAAAATCCAGATTGGTTGCAGTATGAGAGCTCCAACTTCTTCACTTCTCTCCCAAGTCATTTGATGGATTTATAGCACACAGGCCATGAGGTTTTCTCAACTGGAGGGAAAGAAATGAACAGCACACGTTGCTCTCCAGCAACTTTCTTTAAGGCTCAAGGCTTTACAAATCTCACTGTCAGACTAAGGAGGAGAGCAGAGCTAACACCATTATTGCACATGTCTAAAAGGCATACACTTGGGAAGCCATTTTATACAATATAATGGAAGGACTGTCCCATGTTTCAAAATGGCAATTATGGTATGAAAGTACAAGTTTTCACAGGATTAGTGTTGTGTATGTTAATCCTGAGAGAAGTCATGGACTTGTATGGTTCACTTTAACACTTGAATGGAAACACAGCTTAATACGACTTACTACTTTCATATTCACATCATTCAACTGTCCATCAAAGTGCCATCATCATCCTCAGTGTAGTCGGAATATGGCATGTCACACACAGACATACAGACCAACTCAGCATTTTTGTACTTGTGGGGAAACATTAGTTCTACAGTATGTTGTGATGAAGGATAATTAGAAGGGAGCCGGATTATTTAAAAGACAATATAAACTAACAGGACAATGGGTATCTCTAACCATTTATTGAGGATTTTGCAGTACAATGGTTATCAAGTCAGGGCATAGAACTGCACAATCAAGTCAAAAGCAGACCCTCCTTCATATGTCAGTCTTATTTACAAAACAAACAGTAAGGACAATTTAATGCAAACATGCAAGCTTACGGTTGAAGATGCATCTGTTCATGCACCTTACCCCGATCTGGCTAAAGCATTCAACCCTTGTGCAACATGACGAAATCAGCCAAACTCGGGAATCTAACAGTAAACAAAGCCTTAATGTGGGTCCACAATTACTTGCGTGTTCATGGGTAAGAACAGGAAGATCCCTGCCATCAGCAGAGAGATTCTCGAGGGTCTGTCCTGGGGCCACTTCATTTATGGAATCTTTTTCTCAGTTGTCAAACCTGACTCCACTGTGTGGCTCACCAAATATACAGATAATTGCAAAATTACAAGGATTGTCCTTACTTCCACTACTTCCCTTCAAAAGGCACTTAACATTCACATAAATGAAGCAGTAAAAACAATCTTGTCTAGAACACCAAAAATGCAGCATTCTGGGAACCCTTTCCCCCTCCATCTTTACATTGATTGCGAACAAGTAAAAGACAAAATACTAACAATGTATATGGAGCTGGTCACCCGATTCTCTGTAGGGTCAACAGCCATGCCACAGTTAACTGTCCTCTCTGTATGTATCTCTTATCAGACCAATTACAGAATGCTGTAACTGTTCTGTAACCTACTCATATGGCATACAGTGAAACTGGAGAATGTACAAAGACTCCTCACAAACATCAAAAGTATTCAAAGATTAGTCTTTTCATTTTTAGTTTTTGCCACATCATGGCCCTTTCCAGCTCTCAGTCAGCTGCACAGCATTGCTCCTAACGTCCTGGCCCTATACTCCCCCCCCAGGAGAAGAGACTGCCACAGCTATCTGTGGGTTGGGTTTGAGAGATGGAAACACAGCAAAACAACCAGACATCATTGCATACATTGTCTTTGTATCCCAGACTTTTTATGAATTAAACAGGTAGTGCTGCTTGACATCATTCGCATCATAGCACGTATAATCAATTAGCTCCGCCCTATATGTTAACTTCAATGTCCATCTACCATGCAAGTTATGGCACTACCCTCATCACCAAGGGAATGCTACATCACATGCAGAAGTGCCATCTTCCTTCTATGAACAGATGAGCTGAAGACCACCCCTCCCAGCTCCTCTGGCACTCAATCTGTTAATCAAGCTTGACTTGCTTTGGTTGCAGAAACAGTTCTATCCCTCTGTGCCACACAGCAAAAGTCAAAGATTTGTCATACAAAGAATACATGCTCTCTTCTCCTCTTCTCTGTCTTAGTACCTTCTTAGTAGAGACCATTACCTGACAGAAAGAACTGAGAGACTCTTAATGTTTGAAGCACTTTAGAACAGAATGCCATTAACCTGAAAAGAGGTGGACACGTGACCTCAGTAAAGGTTAATACCAAAATGTGCCATGATGCATTACAATGTACCATGATGTGCATTGGCACTGCATTAATTTGTACTTCTTTATATGGAGTCTTGTCTAAACAGTCACGTATTTTATCATTTCCATGGTCTTGTCAGTTTCAGCCTTATCTTGTGCATTTTCTCTGTTAGAGCTTTGTAC
>NC_056747.1:521938490-521949721 GCF_019279795.1 Protopterus annectens | reverse complement strand
GCTATGCTAATTTGGGACTTTTGGAAGTACATGATCAACATATTGCGCTATACGTTCAGTTTTAGTTTTGTTATTAGAAATAATCAATCTAAAGGGAGGATTAAATCTGTCTTTGTGGATCTTAGGAATCCCAAACAGTTTCCCCAAATTGGGGTGCTGAACATTCATGAAAGAAAACTCTTCATATGAAATGTCGTGATTACGAACTAATCTGTTGAGAGTTCCATCAATATGTGTGAAACTATTATAGACATCTTGTAAAGTCACTTTCTCATAAAAGTCATCATCCTGTAATGTGCGCTCAATTTTGTGTATATATTCAACCTGACGCATTAAAACAACCCCTGTCCCTTTGTCTGCTTTCATAATTCTTAAAGAAGAGTCAGTTGTCAAATCCAAAAGAGCTTTTTTCTCTTGCGAAGTTAAATTAAACCATTTAACTCCATGTGTGGAATTCAACAATTGTCTAATATCATTCTCACAAACTCTTAAAAAAGCTGCAATAGAGTTGTGTAAGGGAGGATTATATAAGCTTTTTTTACGTAAAACTGAACTATCTACCTTAAAGTTCAACTGGCACCCCGTCCCAATTGTGTCTCTATCGAACTGTACACCTACTTGTGCAGTCTGTGCTGTGACTGGAGTGTGTATAGAATGAACTGGAGAGTGTATTGAATTTACCTGTTGTGGAGAAACCACTTCCTGTGAAGTAAATTCTGATCCATTCAACTCAGTGTCACTTAACAAAACATGTAAATTTAACTTCCTAGCAAACAATCTTAAATCCATGAGTACATTAGGAAGATGCGCTCTTTGCGCTGGTACAAAAGAATGTCCTTTACTTAATATCTTCAAATGGTCATCCGTTAAAACTTTGTCAGACAAATTGAAAACTGTGTATTCACCTAAATTGCCCAGGGGAACTTGATGCTCTTGCTGGGATGAGACACAATGGGAGTTCACTTGTAACAACTCCTTGTCCTGATGTGTCGTGGTGGTATGCGGTATCCTATTTTCCCTAACCCTCTCCTCTTGGAGATGTTGACACTCAAGGGAAACCGACTTGTCCCTTCTAGAGCATCTTGTTGAGTTCGTTCCCCCAGTCGCGTCACTGACGCTGTTAGAAGAGATCTTTCTAAAAAAGACCTATTAGAACTGGGAGAAGTGGAGGATGAAACAGCGAGTGAGGAAGCGGATGGATTTCCCTGAAAGGAAGAGGAAGCCCCTTGGAAAGAAGTAGAAGGAATGGCTTGAAAAGAAGAGGAACTAATATGAAAGGGAGAAGCCGCAGAAGAAGGACCCTGGAAAGAACATGAAGGAATAGGAGAAGAAAATGAAAAAGTAGTGATAGTGGACAAGGGGACAGAGGTGGACCTCAAATTAAAAGAGGAAGAACCCCTAGTAACTAAACCAGTAGAGAGGGGAGGAAAATCCGCAATACTAAGATGGGATTGACATCCATTGAAATCTGGCAAAAGAGTAGAAGCATTAGACGAGGAAACAATCACATTGGGAAGAAGAGAACCTGAAGTAGTATTTTGTAAGGCTGGAGAATTTTGAACTGCAATAAGATTATTGGAAACAGAAAAAAACGGAGGGGAGCGCACGCTATCTACCCTAGGGCTAAGATGAACTGTAGGGCTGGGAATGACCAACTCACTGCGAGGTCCAGGTAATACTTCAACAACAGAGGGTCTTCCACTTGAAGAGAGCTCACCGCTCCTACTCCTGTTACTAGAAACTGGGAAATCTTTTTGGAAATCTGTGTGAAAGTTATTCGACTCTTTAAAAGAAGAGTGGCTACGGCGGAAAGATGGAGAAAAAGAGGGACCAACAGTTCTATCCATTCTGCTATTGACAAGGATATCCCCATGAAATCTATTAACTGGTATTTCTCTGTGAAATCTATTAAAGCCATCAACAGAGGAGAACCTACGACGGAACGAGGGAGAAGGTTGTCTTCTAAATTTACCTCTCCTGTGATCCCCCTGATACATTCCTCTATGTTTAAGATGGAAAAAAGGATTATCATTAAAAGACCTGTTAATCCTCTGTGCTTCAGACGTCGACGGATAAGAATTCAGAAAATTTTGAAAATTTGAAGGATGAGAACTCGGGAACTTTGAATAATCAGGAATACTGTAAGAGGATAAGCCAAATTCGACTTATATTGGGAAATATCTCTCTCCAATTTCTGTTTCTTTTTTGCAATGATGGTAGCCACATGTCTAGAAAGTTTGGCTGAAATCGAATCATACAACGGTTTGACAAACATAAATTGGGGATGTTGAAGAATAGAAGCATTCAATGATTCAATTTTAGATCTCAATTCTACGAGTTTGCTGGCATTGTCTTGTTGAATAATTTTAAGAGAGGATAACCCAGTGTCATTGAACAATTTACTAAGTTCTTGATGTAATTTAGAATTAGCTGTGGTCCTATTAGGGAATTTCCCAATTCGTAATCCCTTAGGTACAATGAATAAAGATAAACAGGCAGTCAAATATAGATTATCTAGTTCAATACTCTTAAAAACCATTAACAATCTCTCTAATCTGAAAATCAAAGGCTTACACTCTGATAACTCCTTAGAACACTTATCGTCTAAAGCTTTATTACAAGTAACTGAACAAGGAGAACCCTCTGTCAAAAGAAACGGATTAAATGACTCATGTTCTTGAAGAAAGAACCTAATTTCGTGATCAGGAGATATAGTATTTGATACCGTAACATTCCTACTATGAGAAGAAGCTTGCGGCATAGTACAGTCATTTTCTTCTTGATTATATCCTGGGGTAACTCTTTCGTGATGTGAAAGATGAATAGATCTGCCCTGTGGAAATAGACCTGCACATTCATTGTTTAACAGAACATGAGCTGTGGCACTTTGGGACTGACCCCTGGTTAAATCCTTATCTGGGCTAAACTCTTGTGTCCTATCTGGTGTAATCAGAAAGCAATCATTCTCCCGACCTGTATTAGATTCCATCTCTACTCTTTCTGTGCCATAGCCCACCCTTTTAAAAGACCCAACTCTCCCTTTGCACTTAGGCCCCTGAACCCCCTCTACAAAAGGGTTAAGTGTAAATGCTGTAACAGACCCATCCGAAAGGAGGGCGCTTGCTGAATCCGGCAAGGATTCATAAGGACCCGTAAAGTCAAACTGCCGTTCCTTGCTAATAAACCCAATTTCATGAGAAGCCTCCTTGGAAGTGTCATTGGAAGACTTGTTGCACATCCATCTCCGTCTTTTATCCTGAAAAATTCCCTCATTAGTAGTAATTGGAAGAGAGGTTAAATCCTTCACAAGACTGTGTCCTTGAAAATTTGTGTCGCTACAAAGACCTAAACTTCTTTCTGGTGAACGCATTCCCTTTCCATGTGTGAAAGACCTATCGCTCCTGTCTTTCCCCTTATTAAGAATCCTGTGAGATACAGGCTCACTATCCCTTTTACCCAAAACATGATGGGGAAGAACCTCCCCTGAAAGTACAGACCCATTATTCTCCTGGGGGACCGGGCTACTCCCCAAACTGTTTCTCTGTAGAACATGTTTGTCCTGAAAACTTTCTTGATCACTAATATTTTCATAAGAAAGTGAAATCCCCTCCTTGGATCTATCTGACCCCTCTTCATTCTCCCAAACCTGTTGGAGTTTTTGTGTGTTTAATATCCTCATGTGTTTTTAACTGCAGTGATGCTGAGTGATCAATATCCTTAGCCTCTGTTGAATAATCTAATTCTATTGACACTTCTGTGGAATGATCTATCTCAACTTCGTTCCCCAGTGTCAAATCTAACTCAACATTTTCATTCTCCGGAAACCGGGAGGATGAGTCATGAGATCCAAAACCAAAACCCTTCTTCCGGTACCAAAACCCTTTCTACCGGTGGTTGAGACTGTCTGTGGTGTGTGCCCACAACTTCTTTCAAATAACATTCCTCATAATTTCCCTTCCTTACACAACCATCCATTACTGAGGAAACTGTTAAACACCCCATACTAGTAGAGGGCGAACCATCATCTAATAAATCATGGTTAACTAACAGATTCCCTTTCCTAGTACAACTAGTACTAAAATTTCCATTGTGAAGGTTAAGTGTGGGCCCTAATGACTTATGGTCACCGTTCTCAATGACAAATGTATTGTTTGAGTCACGTGTATTCTCCCCTTCATTACCCTCCCTGCTGTTAACCACTCCTCTAGTTATGGTGAGATTTATTAAATTACTGTTAGATAAATGTTTAAAGATGCTTGGCATAACCTTAGAAATATCCTCTCCTTCAAAAGCTTCTTGAACAATAAAACAAGAGTCAATGTCAATTTTGTCAAAAACATTAACACAATTGTTATCAGTCCGCTGTGTAGCCCCAAGAGCCACATGTGAAGTGCCAAGAGCCACATGTGATGTCGAGAGGTTCCCTGAGCCTTTGTTAACTGGACATTCGCTGTAGTCAACTGGTAATAAAGAAAATGGCTCCTCCATAAACACTCCTTTGGTAACAGTCTTTACAACAATAACATTTTCATTGTCTATAGAATCACATGCAACTGTACAATTATTGTCATTAGAGACAACATGTCTGTGATTATCACACTCTTCAATCTTTGAGCCAATGAAGGACGTGGAGGAAGTAATATCATCTGTATTATGAACAATTATTTCGTTTATAGTCCAAGTGTCTATTAACTGATGTCGCACTGGCTCGCAGGCTTGCTCAAAAACTTTGGCGGTGCCACGGTCACTGAGTATGTCCGCCCTATTCAGTTTCCCCCCCAACAACTGTTCCTCCTCCGGAACGACTGTCTGTGAAAAGTTTTCCTTTTCATTAGCCTGGATATATGATATCAAATTTTTACTTACTGCCCAATTAACCGACGGAGATGTTACCTGTTGGGAAGAGAATTCCGTAGAGCATGGCAAACTGCCTGCAGTGTTGTATGCCATTGAAAAGTTGTGTAATGTTTCTGGAGTGTTCTGAAAGACTGGGAGGAAACATCAATCATATTTTTTGGAGTCCTCGCTGAACTCAAATTGCCCCCCGGAGGTGCTTGTGCAACTCTTCCTAACTCTTGACCCTCGGAAAAGGATATATGTTCCCCATGTGAATCCCTGTGTGAGACTAATACTTCTGGACCAGTCTCCACCAACAGAAGTTGTACATCATTACTTGCTGAATGTGTAAAACATCCCTGTGCTGGATGACTACAACCGTCATCCAACTGGGGCAAGATTACTGTTGGCACTAATTTAGATGCCGGACTCGAGCCCAGTAGAGCACATGGTGGATGCAAACACACTTGAGCACATGGTGTCATCGGACTGGAAAAGCAATCAGAGCTCATGACTGTGCATGTATTTAACTCCTTGGACCCCTCAACTGGAAGAGTTGGAGCGCTTCGCTCCAAAATGGATGTTCTTTCAATAGATCTTTCATTCATCTTGGCCGAACCCTCCTGGACTACTGGCGCCAATTTTAAAGACAGCCGTGACACTAAAATGCTCTCCTTATTGCTTCCAGGAGCTACATTGTCTAACATCTCTCCTTTTTTATTTTGAAATTCAAAAGAGATGGGTGTCGATGCAACCGATTCTCCAATGTGTGCCTGTATATGTCCTGACGCCTCCTGTATTCCCTTATCACAAACCCTGGGTGTACTTTGTGCTAAAACAACTGCCTTCTCAATATTAATAGTGTTTATATTTGATGAATGATCTACTGTGTTAGAAGAGGAACACGCTCGAATTGTAGTGTTCAAAGAGGAACACGCTAAAAATGTTGTGTCCAAAATAAATGCGTCTGCGTCCTCATTTGTGTTGCAGTGAGACACAACCCCTGAGACATTCGTCGTGGACATCTGATCTGGGGCATTAATAGTTAAGTGCTCAAACACCTGATCTGAGGCCCTAAGTGCAGTGTGTGTGTCTAAAACCATTGTGTCCTCATTTCGATTAGCTTGAGTAGTGTGTATGTCTAAACCCATTGCGTCCTCATTGCTGTTAACTTGAGACGCAAGTCTTAAGACATTCTTGGGAACTCCTGATTTGAAGCATTCAATGTAGTGTGCTTAATCCCCTGATCTGAGGCATTAAGTGTTGCGTGCCTAATGTCGCCACCTATGTACAAACGATCTGAGGCAGTAGATGTTGTGTACTCCATGGCGCCAACGTTAGACAAATGATCTGAGGTATTAACGTTGGACAAATGATCTGAGGCATTAAATGTTGAATGTCCAATGATACTGCATTTGGCCAAATGATCTGAGGCATTATGTATCAAGCGCATCTTAGCGGATGTGGCCTCAGCAGTTGAGTCCTCCATGGCGCCAAAAGTTGAGCGCGCCAAAACTGTAACATCCTCATTATGGTGGCACTGCAATGACAATGAACCTGGAGTGGCGCCAAAGATTGAGCGCGCCAAAACTGTTGCGTCCTCATTAAGGTAGCACTGCGATGACACCGAACGTTTCGATGTCATTAAACAGTCTGTGGACAAATTAAAGAAATGTTGACCATCTTGACTGAAATCCTCTTCATCCTGGCTGAATAAGGGGGGAGACCACATACTTTTATCACTTGGTGAATATGGAATGGAATGCGAATCTTCAAGGCTTCTTGATCTGATTTGTGGATCAACTGTGGGGCATACAGCAAGCCTCTTTAAGACACCTTTCCCCTTTTTTACTCCGTCAAGATTGCCCAAATCATCATCACCATGAGTCTGAGTTAGATCTCTTGTATTCATACTAGTGTCCTCAAGCAATGTACATATTTTAATATCTTGTTGTTTGGTAGATGCAAGTAATGGAGAAGTAAAATCATTACCTCTGTGCTTTATGCTGATGCCACCGTCAACACCCTGATCAATTTGTCGGCTCTGCATAAGGCATGTAGTTCCACAGTCCTGCTTGCATGCCTGTGTACCTGCGGAATGTTCCTCGGCATGTTCTTGAGAAGAACTGCAAACAGTATGTTGTATCTGCAAGAGGTTTGTAGTTCCACAGACCTGGTTATATGCCTGCTGACAGGCGGAACATTCTTCAGCATGTTCTCGAGAAGAACAGCAAACTCTTTCAACTCCTTCTCCTATCCCCTTGCATGGCAGTACGCATTCAGCATGTTCTGCGCTATATCCGCCAGCTTCCCCGCTAACAGTTGGAAGTGGGAGTACGCAGTCATCATGTTCTGCGTTTTCCCCTCTTGCTTCCCCGCTAACATTTTGTGGAAGTAAATACACTCCCCCACTTAGATGCTTCGTAACTTTGGCTGAGGCAGTACTTTTAGAAGCATGTAGGTGGATCTTCGTGAGGTTTGTTGTTCCGCAGTCTTGCTTACATGCGAGACAATCTTCTTCAGCATGTTTTTGTGAAAACCGGCAAATATTTTCACCTCCTTCCTCTGCCGCCGTGTGTGAAAATAAGCTCACTTCATGTCTTGCGTGTGCTTGCGAAAACCTGCAAACGGTTTCACTGTTTTCCTTGCAAACTTTTTCACTTTTTCGTTTGCTAACTATTTGTGAAACTTCACTTCTTTTCCTGCTAACTGATTGTGAAAGCGAGCACGTAGTCTCAACTATATGCTCCGTGAAATTGGATGCTGCAGCAGTTTTTAAAACATATTGTGAACTTTTTCACTTGCATCACTTATTTCGCTTATATCATCCATATCGATGTCATCTTTAAGAGATGAGGACGAAGATAAGTGTAAAAAACCAACTGGTAAGCAACCTGTGGAAGCTTCAGGTTCTGGCTCTTGAACAAAATCCATTTTGGCGCCAAGTATGGCCGAGGGTTGCGAAGACATGCTTCTTCAGCAATACTTCTTCACTAATGGTAAAACCGGAGACTTGAATATACTGGTAAACCGTTTTCTCTTAAAAGAAGAACTGGATAAATATTCACTTAGAACTTCTTAATTACTATAATGTAAATAAAAAACCAAACTAAAAAAAGACAACAGAAACCCTCATGGTGACTTAAGCTTTCGTCCTTTACTGTATAGGAACTTCATCAGAATGCACAAAACTCAGCTTCCACTTGGTTATAAAGCAGTACAACATCCAATGGGAAGCCCACATCAACAACATGTACAAATGCATATGCATAGATGTGTTATCCAATAAAAACCATGGTATGGTAAAAACCATGAATATTAATGAACTAAACATAAGTATTAAGAAACAAAGAGACATTAACATCAAAAACTGCACCATTATCAACAATGTACTTTTTACATAATCTTTTCACAATCCCACTGAAACTTTCGTTTCAATTCACTGCAACAATCAATTGCATGCATTCTTTAAAATTTTGTGAAAAGAAAATAAAGACAGGTGCACATTTCAACTACTGATCAACAATATATAACTGGAGTCAATTGACATGCTGATTCATTGCAACCATTTCAAAACACATTTAAGATTCAGGGATTCATTAAGCCCTGGGAAACAGTCAGCTTCTAATAAAAGCTGCCATTTTAACTCCAGGACCTGCAGCAACCCATCTGCATCCCCAAAAAAATTTTCTACTTGTTCCAAAATCAGGAATTTGCACATGGAGAAATTTCTGCAAGAACTGCTATGTTTCCCCAAGGCATTTGAAGAATCTTTAGTCCTAATGGCCGCACAATGCTCTTTAATCCTATCACTCAACTTCCTGGTGGTTTTCCCAATGTAGAAACAAGAGCAAGATGAGCATATGGCTGCATAAACAACCATAGAACTATTGCAATTGAATGCTTTTTTGAAATACACTGGGACATTAGCATGAGTAAAACAGAATGAGTCTCCCAATAAAATGTATTGACAAGCTACACATTTTCCACACGTAAACATTCCCTTGCCACTATTTACTGATGGATGTTGAGACAACAAGTATGGTTTGTCCTTCCCTTCAAATAACGACTTAAAGGTCCTGGTCTTTTTATAGGAAAACATCGGTATCTGGCCCAATGCATCTTTGATGGTATTATCGCTGCTCAAAATTCTCCAATTATTATTAACAATGTCTCTAATATGATACATATCTCTGCTAATCGGTAAAGCAAAACTATTGCTCCAACTGTCACTATCATCTGCCAATGCGGAATTGCACGGTATGAATCCATTTAATAAAATAGGCTTAAACCTAGTAAGTCTATTGTCCTTAACTTCTTTTCTGATGTTGTTAACCAACCTCAAAGGGTATTTCTTCTGAAGAAATAGAGATGACAAAAAATCACACTCCACTTCAAAGACTTCCTCATTGCTAATTAATCTGGACAATCGAACAAATTGTCCTTTAACCACATTTCTTTTCATAAACCCTGGATGTTGGCTTTCAAAGTTTAAATAACTGTTTCTATATGTCTCCTTCCTGTATATATTGGATGACAATTCTCCCGTGGATTGATCAATAGATAGAGTAATATCTAAAAAATGAACACTGGATCCGCTATCCGCTAAAACAAACTGTAGAAAACCAATGCTTTCAGATAACGAGTCAATAAATATCTGAAGCTGTCTGTGAGTACCTTTCCACATGAAAAAAATATCATCAATAAATCTACAATAATGCTCAATAAGTTCGAAACCTGGCAGATATATAAGAGTGTCCAATTCCCATTCACTTAAAACAACATTAGCAAATGCAGGGGCCATTTTTGTACCCATAGCCACCCCTCTCACCTGTTTATATATATTCTCATTGAAATGAAAAAAATTGTTTTCTAATACTAAAGTCATAAGAGAAACCAAGGTGTCAATCCTAGATTTGGGCATTTTGGCAAACTTATGTAAAAAATGTTTAACAAAACTAACCCCTTCAACATGGGGTATGCTGGTGTATAAGGCAACTACATCAAGAGTTACTAGAATTCTATCCTTTCCATTACATGCCTTATTATATAGTTTGTCAAGGAAATGCCAGGAATCTTTAATGTAAAACGGACTAGCTTGTGCTATGGGATTAAGTACATGATCAACATATTGTGCTATGCGTTCAGTTTTAGTTTTATTATTAGAAATAATCAATCTAAAGGGAGGATTAAATCTGTCTTTGTGGATCTTTGGGATCCCAAAAAGTTTCCCCAAGTTGGGGTGCTGAACATTCATGAAAGAAAACTCTTCATATGAAATTTCGTGATTGCGAACTAATCTATTGAGAGTTCCATCAATATGTGTGAAACTATTATGTACCTCTTGTAAAGTCACTTTCTCATAAAAGTCATCATCTTGTAATGTGCGTTCAATTTTGTGTATATATTCAACCTGACGCATTAACACAACCCCTGTCCCTTTGTCTGCTTTCATAATTCTTAAAGAAGTGTCAGTTGTCAAATCCAAAAGAGCTTTCTTCTCTTGCGAAGTTAAATTAAACCATTTAACTCCATGTCTCGAAGTCAACAATTGTCTAATATCATTCTCACAAACTCTTAAAAAAGCTGCGATAGAGTTGTGTAAAGGAGGATTATATAAGCTTTTTCTACGTAAAACTGAACTATCTACCTTAATGTTCAACTGGTGCCCTGTTCCAGTTGTGTTTCTGTTGCACTGATCCCCAACTTCTGCAGATTGTGCTGTGACTGGAGTATGTATAGAATGAACTGGAGAGTGTGTTGAATTTGCACCTTGTAGTGAAATCACTTCCTGTGAATTAAATTCTGATCCATTTAGCTCATTGTCACTTAACAAAACATGTAAATTTAACTTCCTAGCAAACAGTCTTAAATCCATGAGTACATTAGGAAGAGACGCTCTTTGCGCTGGTACAAAAGAATGCCCTTTACTTGGTTTCCCTTGAGTGTCAACATCTCCAAGAGGAGAGGGTTAGGGAAAATAGGATACCGCATACCACCACGACACATCAGGACAAGGAGTTGTTACAAGTGAACTCCCATTGTGTTTCATCCCAGCAAGAGCATCAAGTTCCCCTGGGCAATTTAGATGAATACACAGTTTTCAATTTGTCTGACAAAGTTTTAACGGATGACCATTTGAAGATATTAATACACACACATACATACATACATATATATATATATATATATATATATATATATATATATATATATACACATATATATATATATATATATATATACACACATACATATATATATATATATATATATATATATATATATATACACACATATATATATATATATATATATATATATATATATATATACACACACATATATATATATATATATATATATATATATACACACATATATATATTAGATTT
>NC_056747.1:521783490-521930990 GCF_019279795.1 Protopterus annectens | reverse complement strand
CACATCTAGATACTCTTCCTAAACTGGCATGCTCAGATGTGCTAGGTGCTAGGCATCCTTCATGGAAAGGGGGAAGGATTCTCAGCTGGGTAAGTTGGGTTGGACATATGGGGATGTCTGGCTGCTAGGTTTCCATAGTAAGGACTATTTTAACAGCGCTCTCAATAAAAAGTAGCTGCAGAAAAACAACATCTAATAGTATTAATATTTAGAAACTTCTTTGTATTCTGCCCTCTGTTCTTTCCATTCACATCTGCCTTCCCTGTGATAAACTCGTCACAACTTTACTACTTGAATTCCAGTTTCCCATCTCTTCTTCTCTAATAATGATCACAGTCAGTGCAATTCTATGTTCAGTGGATTGAAAAATTCCTTTCTAAACATTAGTACCCGTTCTCCCATTTATAGTGCCTCAAAACACTTCTGTGACAAACAGTCCATTATGTGTGTTCCTTATACTTATGCCTGCAGTATACTCACTTTGTTGAGATCAGCCACACCTACATATTAGGTAAAAAGAAAACACTTACAGGTAATACCATATACTTTCTTAATCTGAAAACTTGTCATGCAAGCTTCTTCTTAAACATATCTTTGCTTAAAGTGCAGCACAACCAATCAGCCAAATGATAGAAAGGTCCTGTTTCCAAGTGATAACCATTCTGAATAAACTGCACACATGCTTCTCTAACCCAGTGCATTAGCTATCAAATTATCAGTTCCAAGATGCTTAGAATTGCACAAATGTTTTCAGAGTATAGCCCCTCTCTCTGCTCACACAGAGGTCACCACCCCAGGAAGTGCAAGCCATATATGTGGCTAGGAGCAGCAAGAAGGCTACGCTTAACATTAGCACACATGCATACACCCTTGTCACCTTTCCCATGTATGCTAACCCTAATCTTATCTCTACCTCTAACCCCAGTCCTACACATTACCTTACCAAACCTCTTTTTCCTATTAGTACCCCTGTTCAGGCAAACTATGTCTTAGGTGTACCATTAAGTTTTTTTTTTTAATTTATTACTCAACTCTTCAGAAAAGCAAAGTATATTCTCTCTTTTTTTTCTCCAGTTGTGGGACTTTTAGCTATTTGAGGTTTCGATTTTTCTAGATTTCAATATGCAGAAGTTGATTTAACATAGGTTGATATTTCTGTATAGGAAATATATCTTAAGGATAGCATTAGTTATATTAATGAACATTTTTATCTCATGCAGATTTTTACAGAAATTTTGTCATGGGTGAATTTGGTCAAACTGTGCTACAGCTGAGCTTCAGGAAGTCACCTGTGACACAGCTGTACAGTATAACCTTGTATTAATTTAAGTTTCAGAGGTGGGAGGCAGCGCTCCCATGCCAGGTGGTGTAGAGGGCAAAACCTCTCCATGCAAAAGCAATTCATTTTAGATTTGGTGGTGACCACAAATGTATTGTTTTTTCTTACATTTGCAATTACTTTCTCTTTTTTTTTGTTTTTATAGTTGTTACTGGCAATATTTTTGATGAATTTTTCACTGGTGAATCTCTCTGATGTTTATATATATATATATATATATATATATATATATATATATATATATAAATAATATGTGTGTGTGTGTGTGTGTGTATATATATATATATATATATATATATATATATATATATATATATATATAAATAAATCTCTCACACATGCATCATGCTCATTAACTGTGGTAAGTACATCACATTTAAAAAAAGTCTACTACAGCTCATTCTACAAATTTTTTTATTAGAAAGTGAGTGCCATTCTGTATATAGCATACACACAGCTGCACTAATGATCACTTCCTCCTGCCATATACAATGATCTTCCTTGTGAGGCTGGTGAATTATTTAAGCAATAACCCATGCCTGGATGTGAGTAATGCTGGATTTACCCATGGTTGGTGTGGTTTGGTTACGAGGGCGAAGCCCGAGTAGCCAAACAAAGACAACCGTGGGTAAATCCAGCATTACCCACACCCAGAAGTGGGTTATTGCTATTATACAATGACATTATTTAAGGAAAAAAAAAAAACGTACTTTTCTTAAATAATGGCATTGTATAATGCCTCCGTGCTGCCCTTCCACAGCTGTCCGTTATTCTGCGGCAGTTCTGATGTACTGCGCATGCGTATGCTTACGCAGTACATCAGAGCTGTGTGTGGAAGCAACGGAGAATGGAGGATCTCTGTTGTTTTTTAAAGGTGTCTCGCTATGTTAAGAGTTTAACATAGCGAGATAGCTTTAAAAAAAGCAACGGAGAAAGGAAGATCTCTGTTCCTTTTTTTTTTTTTTTTTAAAGATATCTCGCTATGTTAAACCCGTTTACATAAAGACTTATACTTATGGAAAAAGTCCGGGTGACCGGACCTTTTTCCATTAGTATAAGTCTGATTTACAATGGGCACGCTGACCAATCAGCGTGCACGTTTTGGAATACAAATGGGGGATCATTGTATAATTCACTATTACAAATGTAATCTACCCTGTGAAGCACTATTACAGCAACTTACCAGCAGACAATGATTCAAGGTAGCTACATCCCATTTCTTTCTCATACTTTGACAGAATTGTATTAGATACGGTACTTGATAATTGGAAAAATATGTGCATGCTTGTACACATTACACTTTATCTGATTGTAAACCATTATGAATGATCCAACTGAATGCGACATGGAGAATACAGAGAAGGTTAAAGATGTTACCAAAAATAAATGAAAACAGACAAGAATCACACAGGGTAAAACCTGCCAGCATTTTATTAGTCAGTGATGGGGTCTACTTACGATCTCCAGCTGCCTCTGAATTCGTCCTTTGCAACGTTCTCTGTAGTCAGATTGTGTGGCATTGTATTCTGTCATCACTTCCACAAATTTCCGTGACAAGGTGGAATGCTAGCGATTGAAAACGACAAAAAAGAAAATCGACTTACAGAATGCAAAAAAATCAGGCTATTCATTTTGCTTTCTACTTCCTTATGTTTTGACGCATTATTGCCGAGACACGTTTAAAACTGAAGACACAAAAACAATACTTGCATCATGGCTCAAAATCACTACAGAACATCAGATCTTGCTGTAATTTCACCACTCATGATTTTTTATGAGTATATTACAGCTGATAATGTAAATACTAAAATAATAAAAGCAATATTCTAAACAGTAACTACAATTAAGAAAAAATCCATGTGTTTGTGAAAAAGGATGACAAGAAAATAAATTATTACAAGTAATCAAACTGTGAAGCAGTTTAAGAAACTGATTTTATGGCTATTTATGTTTGTGAATAATCCTTAATCCTTAGCAAAAAAAAGTGGCAGCACACAATGTAGGCTCATTTTAATACCTACATATCTGGAAAATATTACCTCACATTCACAAGTCTCCAGACAGATACATATGTAGCCCATGAGAAGAATGCAGAAAAGTTTCAAAAGTAACAAAAATGGAGTGCATCCACCAGTTTCAGCTTTATTATTACGTTCCAGAAAAAAAGGAAATCCCACTGGACCAGAGCAGCTAGACCAGACAGCAGTAAATGTAGTAGTTCAAACATTCTGCCTTTACTTAAGTAACAGATAACATCAGTAAGAGAGATTCTCGACCTAAATTAATAACTAGTGCAGAGCTTGCTACACAACTGCCACAACCTCAGACTCTCTGGAGACCATCAGCAGCCTGGACACGGAATTCTACAAAACTTAGAAATGACAAAATATCTATTCTTAGTAGAACTTAATAAAGTACATTACGGAAGCTAAGATAACAGATCCCAAAGGCCTTAACTAATGCTGACAGGTTTAAAAGATGAAGAAATAATGTAACTATTTGGAAGTTGGTGGAAGCTAGATTTAATTACAGACATGTTTTCAAACTTAGCAGAAAGGTAACTGTTGATAAGTTATCGAAATTTCAATCACTTCCTCATCCTTTTGACTAAGATCACGTACATCTGCTTGCAGACAGAAGCATTGATTTTGTTCAACTTCTAAACACACAATGTTTGCTTTGTATTGTACATTACCTATTAGTGTCCTTTGCAACTGCTATACTTCAAAGAACAATAAAAAAATCATATTTAAAGGTACTGAAATATTTTGATAACTGTTGGCAGACAAGAGCTTGTGCGTACTTTGGATATTCTGTTAACCAGGTTAGAACATGCTGGCCTGAGTAAAAACATGCTAGCCTGAGTAAAAATTTGTAGAATTCTGTGTCCAGGCTGCTGATGGTCTCCAGAGAGTCTGAGGTTGTGGCAGTTGTGTAGCAAGCTCTGCAGTAGTTATTAATTTAGGTCGAGAATCTCTCTTACTGATGTTATCTGTGACATGTGACAATTCCAAATAACAGCATGGTTTGCATTCAACGAACGAGGGTACAAAAGGAGGAGTTTTTTGGACAAGAAAAACAAGGTTTTATAAATGCTGTTAACTAAATTATCTACATCACATATGCTGATGCATACAGTTCTGGACTCACACTGTGGTCAAAAAACTAAGGCACACACAAATACAGATTCCCTGATGAACGCACTGTTACAACTATACTGTGATTGCATGTGTAGAATGCAAATCTGATTTCATGCCTTCCATATCCATAAGGATTTAACTTGGTGTTAAATAAAAATAAAACAGAAGCTGTATGCCATGGGAAGTTAATTCATCCCACCATAAAATAGGTAAATGGTGTTGAGGCAATAACAATTTGTACTGTCCTCCTTATCATTCAAATGTAATCTTTGGCAAGATGGTGCATGTGGTAGCCAGACATGGACTATGACAATGAAGGCATTGTAGCCAGTTGTAGCACATGAACTCAGGAAATGTCCTCTGTCTGCCATATTGCAGCTTTACAAACAAGACAGTGTACAGAAGGACTAATGAACCAAAAAAAATCTTATGGTGCTGAAGCAGAGAAATACCTCCAAAGCGAGAATTAAAAACATTATATTCCACAAATAAATTAATTAAAAAATACATACAAGTGCTTTCATCCACTTAATAGTGGACTTATTCAGATAATTCGTACACAAAAAAGTGAACATTTATATATCACTAAGTTGCATCCTGATTGGTTCAAACTGCCAACATCCACCTCCCTTTTCTTTCATATTAGAACACATGGGTAAATAGCTCAAATTTGAATACATATAGCAAAACGTATTACCTCCACAAAGAAAATAATAAACTGTGAAACAAACAGGTTCTTAAAAATCAGGAAACCTTACACACAAAAACTCCTTTAAAATACTGCAAAGCAGAAAACCCCAACCAATAATAAAACCCGGCTATTTAATAGACCTATATATTGAAATCTCAAAGAGTTGTCATAATAGGTAGCACCTAAAACCTTTTAAAATTCACTAAAAAACAAATGTATAAAAGATTTGCAATTAAATTCATATAATGTTCAGTGTGTATTATATAAAAATGTATGCAAAATAAATATATTAAGTTCAGAAATATTCCCTGAAAAACATGCATATAAATATCTATGTTAAAAACGTTTATGTGCAAACGTAGAAATTTCCATTTCCTTCCAAACTAATAAGTTATCTGATGAATCAATTACATTTATTCAGATTATGCCCAAATAAGTACAGAAGTTAAACCCATCATGTTTATCTAGTCCAAGCTTTTATTTTTAGAAGGCACTTAATAGAAGATAATACATTACTATCTGGCTAAGAACATGTGTTCAATAAAATCTGCCATGTTAGCTCCCTTTTCGCTAGATATTAATGATTATTAAGAGTCAGAAGGCCATGAGCACAACCTGAAATGCTATAACAGTTTTCTACCAAAACTTGGGTATTGTAAATTGTAATATAGTGCTTCCTTCTTAAATGGGAAGGAATGAATTGTATAAAACAAAAAAAAAGTGTCTACTGTAAGTCATTGTTTCCATTGCCTAATCTTGAAGTTTATTTCAAGAAGTAGTAATGTTTGTATTCAAATGTTGAAATAACCCCTTGGAATTTCCTGTTGTGGAAACCCTTGGCTGTCCTGAATACCAGGGACTTTAATCCCCTCCTCCAGACACTATGATGAGATGACAGACCAAACTAGAACACATTCCACTAGAGCTATAGCTACCCACTACTACCATCTTCAGAGGAGTGCCCACCAAAAATTCTGTGGGCAGCCACCTGGTCATCAGTCCACACTACAACTTGCCCTCTTCCAAGGCTGACATTCAAACACTTTAATCTCTGCAATCCTGCAGGGCCTCCTTTTCTTCTCCTAGCTCCATCTCTTCAGTGAGTTATTACTGCACCAATGAAACATGAATATAATACAGTTATCTACTTAAATAAATGTAGATGTTCCTGTGTCTTCACTGTTGCAGCAGTTTTACCCTCCTTACATCCCCCTCTGCATAACTCAGAGCAAGACATCAGGACAAAGCCATAAAATAAAAGTTGGACAAAAGCCCAAAAATAGGGATTTTTTTTTAAATATTGCTCTTACACACTTGGAAAGTTGATAGAACAGGTTTTGCATTAGCATGAATTTTCTGAGGTGTATGAAGTCTGAAACTCAAAATGTCTGTCATTTTCTAACTTCAGTCTAACGATTTGCTACTAATTTCCCAGAAAACTGCAATTTTATTAAAAATGGAGCAAAAATATGAGGCAAAAATCTGTACAGTTGAGAGGCTGGCCCCGCTGTTTCAGCTGAGGGTGGGGTTGGGCATTTCTATTTCCTTCCTTGAAGACCCCCCTCTCAATGAGCTTTTTCTTCAGGTCTTCTTAACCATATCCTTGTTGGAGACTATATAGGTTACTTTGTACTCCTTTGCCTATTGCTCAGAGACTAGGGCTTTCATCCTGAGAGGAGCAAGAAGAACCTAAAATATAATACTGGCTAATAACACTTGCACCATGACGCCGGAGGGGAGGGCATCTGCTGGGCCTGGAGGAGGAATTAAGGTTTGCCAAGGACTTCCACAGCTAAAAATCCCAAGCAGTTATTCATAGGTACATGCAAGGCTAATGACCACCAGGGTCTTTATAAGCCTATCCATGCAATCCAACCCAATTGTGTCCCTATGTAACATGGGCATTTATTAGATAGAAAGTTTCTAGAGTTTATGTGGGGGGTGGGTATGTTAGTTTGGGCATTACTGTCTGCCTCTGTGAGATATGGGGGCCAGACCCATGGTGAATATCTGATTTTGCCAACCATTGATTAAGGTTACAGATGGACTCTCCTCCACATGAATGGGGAGCCTGTCCCAGAGCATGTGGATCCTCTGAGAACCATTTATTTCTCGCCAACATACCTTATATTTATGTCACAAGAAAAATTTAAATCCTTGGTTCTAGTGTTTTTGATGCTGTTGATTTTGTGGATGAGTAAAAGACTCCGAGCAGGATCTGAGGATACCAGGCATTGCTCCGCTCACATTAACCTGTAGGAGACAGACTATATAGAACGGGCTTTAAGGCACTCTGTACAAGACAATGTGTTTAGACCCTGAATTCTCCTGGTAAGGAACCTTTGCGTGCATTCCATGTGCATAGGCCTGGTCAGACACCTGCCAAAGGGGCATTATACCCAATGATGGGTCTGATAAGGGATGAATAAAGCAGCACTATGACTTCCTTGGACCTGGATGCCATGCCCATACTTGTAAGTTGGCCAACACTGAATGACTTTCTTACTATTTTGACCATATGTTGGTCAAAGTTGAGGTTACTGTCTACATGTTACCAGATCTCTGACTGGTTCAAATCTAAGCTGTGTCTTAATGATGGAATAATTAGCATGGGTGCCAGTTTTTCCAGTAGAAGCTATAATGCATTTCTTTACACCAAGCTTTAGATCGTGACTTTGGCACCAGTCATTTGTCTGTGTTAAACCGTCCTGTAAGATTCTTGTATCATGAGGGGGACTCTATGGTAGTGCCCAGTTCACAGTCATCTGCGAACTTGCTCAGCCAAAGGGCCTTGACATTAGCCTTTATCCCTGAGAAGTACATTGCCAATCATGGAGCCCAGAGGTACTCCACTGGTTAACAGTCTCTTACTGGAGGTGGTATCACCAACCATAACTTCATGGGTTTTGTCTGTGAGCCAGCTGGCAATCTAAAGACTTATGTAGGGGTTTACGCACAGTTCATTGAGTTTATCAACTATACCTGATTGGGGTACTATACTGAAGGCTTTAGCCACGTCCAGTTATGCAGTATGCACCATTTCCCCCTCATCTATTACCATGGTGACCTTCTCAAAGAAGTCCACAAGGTTGACCTCCTCTTGACAAAGCCAAACTTGGCTGGGTCCAGTGTTTTAAGGGGGCCTATAGCTTAGTTAATTATTTCTATGATAATTCATTCCATGGCTTTGCAAATTAGACTAGTCAGTAATATGTTTGTAGTTTCTGGGGTCAGCTGATAGTCCACCCTTGTGAAATGGGAGACCATTGCAGTCCAAAAGTGACTCAAGAGGTCCTCACAGGTCATATTTCACACCATTTAGGAAGCATCTTAGCCTATTATCTGGGCTCATTGAGGCTGTGTTTTTGTCCTTAGTGAGTGCCACCAGGACCTGCTCCCTGTTAATAGTTGGGGTGTGGGGGATATGGTAGTGGGTACTTCATGGAGGGGTGAGGTTTGAGCTGAATTTGTCAGCCAGCAAATTCAATATGTTGCTCTGCTCAGCGAAGGTGGCACCATTCACCACTGGTTTGGCACAATGGTGTGTGCTGCCATAGAGGTTTCAGATGCAGCTGTAGAAGTTCTTGTGGTTGTCTTTAGCCTGTGAAGCTATCCTGATGTAATTGGCCTTGTTGGACTAAATTAATCCTCTTAGGTTTCCTGTTTAGTTTAATTAGAGAGCTATCATTGTAGGAGTTGCTCTTCCTGATTTTACTCATGACTTCTTTTTCCTTTTGTTATATATCCTATTAAGGTATATTATTGTAATAGTGAAGACTCAAACCTCTACATTTATGGTAAATAGACAACTGCACTTCAGCCGGTAAGAGTTTATTTTTCAAGCTGTTGGTAACAGAACTCAGAATAAGCTGGTGTATGGATATTGTCCTTATTATGAAATTAATAACTCTCCAAATCTTGATCAAGACAACCACTGTTCCAATGTTTGTAAAATTTAATAAGGATAACACACAGCAAATCTTTCGAGACACAGGCTCTTTTTCAATGCATACACTCATAGTATAACAAATCCATATTTAAATATCTAGCCAGCCAATAGGTAGACATCAAACATGTGACAACGCTCAACAGAAATAGCAACACTTAAAAAAATGCATATAAAACATAAAAATACATTTTAAAATCATATGCAACATATATATTATAAAAATACAATATAAAATATCCTGCTTAGCTCTTAGAACAGGTTTAATAGTGCTTGGTGAGTTCAACCCTGGTGGTGTAGCTGACCTAAAATAATTTATCCATTTGTACTCAGCTAACTCTCTAGCATTAATAATATCAACCCCACGTACATTAAACACATTTTGCAGAGTTCTAAATTTAAATGTATGCTGTCTTCCTTTAGTCATTATATGTTTGAACAGTGCAGTGGTCTCTACAGACCTGCGAATGTCTGAAAGATGAGCTCCAATTCTTTCATTAAACTTCATATTCGTTTTTCCTATATAAAAGCTTTGACACTCCATACAGTTAGCAATATATACTATGTTTTCAGTATAACATGTACCAGAGGCCCTTATTTCAAAGTTTTTCTTTGTAATGGGGTATACAAAATTAATGTCAGTATTTATCTAAACACAATAAACACATTTATGACATGGTACTGTCCCATATCTATGGAACGTTTTGGTTCCAGTAAAAGTATTTCTTATGCCTTTATTACATATAGTTTAAGGCTCCTTCCTCTTTTATATATAAATTTTAGTTGCTCCCCAACTATAATATTTATGTCTGGGTTTGACTGTAAAAATCCAGTTCTTACAAATGATATAATTAACCATAGCCGTATGGCTACTGTACTTCAACATGTAACCCAAACAATGGTCCCTTCTATTCACAGGCGGGTTATCAGAATGCATATAAGGTTGTAGTGAAGTAGATCTCATTAATCACTACATTTACATTATTAACCAATGCATCTGCATAACCCCTGCTTTGAAAATCATTAGCCATCGCACTTAATTCTTCTAAAAAATTCCCTTCCTCAGTGTTTAAGTGACTGGCTCTTATAAAGTGACTCTTTAGCACACCTCTCTCTCTCTCTCTCTCTATCTATATATATATATATATATATATATATATATATATATATATATATATATATATATATATATATATATATATATATATATATATATATATATATATATATATATAGATGTGTGTGTGTGTGTCTTGGATGCTAACTTTTATAATGGAGAAATCTAGTAGCTTGAACATCTTTCCTATAAATTTTAGTCTAAATCTGTTAGCACTGACTGATGTCAACATCTAAAGTGGATGAATTCACATGACGAATTATCAAACACTAGAAAATCTACACTAGACTGCAAGGCATCAACAAAATCTCTAAGGTCATTAATATCTATATTCCACAAAAAGAACACATCATCCAAAACTCTTTTAAAGAACAGTAGATGTGTGTTCTTAAATGTGCCATCAGCATTATAGATATTAGTCTCTTCCCATCTAGCCAATACTAAGTTGGCATACGTATTGGCTACAGGGGTACCAATGGCAACACCTAATCATTGCAAGAAATGATTATTGAACAAATATATTGTTATTAAGTACTATTTCCATCATCATACACAATAATTATGTTTTACTGTTGGAAAAGGTACTATGGTTATGTAGAAACTCTCTAAGAGCTTCTAAACCAAAATAGTGTCAACAGCGATTTTATATCCACAGTAACCATCATCACTCCATTAGTATCCTTGCCTTCGGCCCAACTTTTAAGGCTCAAAGAACGAACTGCAATCAAAGGTGTAAAATGTATGCAGCTAAAATAGTTAACAATTTAAAACAAGTAGTAGGCTAGTTTGATCCCCATCAATCACAGTTGAATATTGGGTTGATGGAACCAAAATAATGTAAGAGCAATAGGAGCCATTATACTGAAACATTGTACCATAAATCAAAAAAGGTATAGGTATATGTTATTTCTAAAACAATGACATCATAGCTAAATAGAATCTCATAAAGTGTGCAAACATAAACAAAGTGCATGCATAAAGCTGCACTTGTGATTGACAAGTGTGTATATATACGTTTCCAAAAAGAGTAAGCAAGAAGCAAAAGTTTATTGATTCAAATGTCAGCGTACTTATAATGGGTACGATGTGACTAGTAGGTATACTATAAACCGAAAGTTATTTATATGTGATGGTGCATTATATTACAATTTGATTTTAAAGAAACAAAAAAGGCTTTTTAAATTAATGATCAAGAAATCTCTTTCGTAAACAAAATATGTATTATATTATATGTTGTATACGAAGGATTCACAAAGTATACATGCTAAATACTATGAAAAATGTAAAAGTGTATAAAAATGTGTTGAGCATAAATATAATGAAATGAATTCTAAGTTGATAACTAGTATGTATTGTGTATTTTAATACTAAATGGGTCTAAAAATACATAATAGTATATGACTATTATAGATATTCTAAGAAAGACTAACTATAAGTTACAAGATGTTAATGAATTCATCTATGCAGGCTTCTCAATTTTAATAGACATGCGATGTTACAATATTCGTTCAGTCCTGGTTTAGTGAAAGCATTAGTTAACCATTGCCAAGTTAATTCATGCTCTTCTAATATTAAATTATATGGACCCCCTCTAATGTCAGTTACAACTTGGTCGATTGCTGTGAATTTAAAATTGTGACCAAAGTTTGAGCTAATATGCTTTGCTAATGCGTTTTCCATTTTCTTATTAGCAATAGCGTATACATGTTCATAAACTCTATCTTTAACATAGACTATAAGTTTAGAATTACAATTCAGTTTAAATTTTATCTTGTATTTATGATTGTTGATAGTAACATATTCTCAGCTTGATATGTGTTTACACATGTTACAGCTATTGCAAGATAGCATGCCTGTACGGTAATTGTAGTTGTCAGTTTTTCTTTTTTCAAGCATGTTCTTAATACTTTGGCCTTTTCTGAACACAATCTAGTTTGAAATTAATATTGTTATCTTGTTGGATAAGTATCCAATTTTTGTATAAAATATTCTTAAAAGCGTTACTATCTATGTTGAATGTTGTTATGTAACTAAGTTGGTATTTTTTGATGTCATCCTCATTGTTTTTATTTTTATTTTTATTAGTTGAATTATCTAAGTAAATGTTATTAGTACTATTAATGTCAGTGCTAGTCTCCAAGTTGTTAGTGGGGGGCCTCTGTCATTTATTGTTTGAGGTCTTAGAGCGTTGTCAGATATATTGTTTTTTGTCACCAAAATAGGTTCTATGATACAGTTTTCTCTCTTAATACTCACTTCGTTGACTATATCTATTATAAACTGAGAGGGGTAACCTCTCTCTAAGAATAAAGTAGTTAAAAATTTACATTCAATTAAGTAGTCGCTATAGAGGGTAGACATACGTGCTGCTCTAATTAATTGTCCCTTTATTATGGACCTCTTTTGTGAATAAGGATGCGAGCTTGTGTAATGCAAATAAGAATTGCAGTTGCAGAAAGTATCCTTTCTGTGTATTTTAGCAGTATATTGTTTGCCAAATACATCCTTACACAAGTTTACATCTAAGTAATTGATAGATAACTCCTGAAAGTCAGAAGTAAATTTTAAAAAATGAGTTGTATTGTTCAAATATTGTAAAAATTTTGTAGCTAGATCTCTAGACTCGTCATATAAAATAAAGATGTCATCAAGGAATCGAGTGTAATATTTGATGTATTTGGTCAGTTCTTTGTTTCTGAAAATGAAATTTGATTCCCAGTAGACCATTACTGTGTTTGAGCCCATTGCTACGCCACATTTCTGCAAGTACAGTTTCTTATTGAACGTGAAATAGTTGTTTGTTAAGATAATATCAAGTAAGGTCGTAACAGTGAATATTTCATTAGGGATGTTTTAAATTATTTAGATGTTAGTATTTTTAAAATGGATCAACAAAAGTTTTTAAATCCATGCTCTACCGAAAAGCCACCTTCTCAGATTCATATTTATTTTTTACTCATGCCCACCCCTTTAAACAAAAGAAAATTATAATTAAAGGGCAATTTATTAGAGCATCTAGAAAGACCTCAGATGAGCAAGATTATACAAATGAATGTGAGTTTTTAAAAGACTGCTTTCTTGGTACGAAATACCCTATACAATTGATAAAGGAAATGATGGATGAAGAATGGTAGGGAAGGTAAATTTAGCCCCATTCTAGAAGAGTGAATAATTCCAACTATAAAGGAGCTATGTTGTTAAATTATAACAATGAAGTGAACCTGGTCAAGAGAGTAGTTTTAAATAACTGGGGTAAGTTTGCTGTTTTTCTCAGACCTAGAATTGATTTTCAAGAATCCTATTAGATTTGTATTTAGGAAAGGCAATAACAAAGGAAATTTTAGAACAAGGTCATAATAAAACAAATGGTTCTGCTAAGAAAAAGGTGGGCACCTATAGATGTGGGAATTGCACTCAGTGTTCTCACATTGCTAACACTGAAGCAGTTTATGTTGAGAATACAGACAAGTTTATACAAGCAAAAACTTTTCCAACTGCAATATCAAGGGCGTGGTATACCTCGCCCAATGTAAAACATGTGAAATGTTTTATGTGGGGAAGACTGAGCGCAAGTTGAAAAAAAGAATTTATGAACATTTTTATGCAATTTCTAGGAAGGATGAAACAAATGGGCTGTTTAAGCATACCAAGAGCTTTACCCAATCCATTTTACTTTCTTTGTTTTAGAAACAATCTGAAAAGACCCCAGGGGAGGTCTATGGGAGGAAAGGATTGAGTACAGAGAAATTTGTATAGCAGATTACTTTAGAAGTCAACGGGGAGCTAAATCTGAACGAGGATATTTCTGTCACTCCAGTGTTAAAATTTAGATCAGCAAGACTATAACAATGATTTTAGTACACTTTGATTTTTTTATACAGTTTATACTTTTTACATCTTTTATATTTTAACTCACATTTTTTACATTGAATTTTAAATCAATTATAACTATCTCTTATTTGTTTAGGGTATTTATGGTTTAAGGATTTTAACAGAGTTCAGTATTTTGTTCTATATAATCACCATTTAAATCAATATAATGTGCAGATTTTAGGGCCATTTTGATATGTCTGAATATGTTTGCACCCACTTAAAATATCTGCATATTTTTTTATTTTTATTTATTTTACATTTGTTGACCAGGATAGTCCAACTAGATACAAGTCCATTTTCAGTGAAGGCCCAGGGAGAAAAGCTCCAAGAGAACAATTTTAGACAAGATAATTTTCAAAAATAAGATAACAACTGATTCCAGGCAAGGAGAAACAGAATGATATTTTTTAAGCATACATAGATTTAGGGTACACAATCTAGGTGTTACAGTGTTTACATGTTAGTAGCTAGTTATTAACACAGTACATTGGTTCTAAGCACAACATTCCACATTCTACACAACATTACTGGGATAAATTACATTGTAAGGAAGAAAGAGAGGTCTAAGACACAAATGTGAGGAACAGCATTCTGTTATGCATTAGGTCACAAGAGTTGGATACATACTCCTAGCAGTATTTGTTATAGACTGCAGAATATAGCTGCGGGTAGTATATAGTGCAGCATTCTTGGGATAGTAATTTTACCACTACAGAGTTAGTAGGTACAACTGTGCATCAGTCATGGGAAGGTATGTTCAGGATTGGTTATTATGACATACTTTATGTAGGTTAGTGAACTTTTAGAGATGAGGTATTAGCCAGGGGTGATGCAAGAGCATAGTCGTTTGTTTAGGAAATAAGTTTTGACTAGTTTTTTTAACATGGTTAGGGATTATGTGGGACGGAAGGGAGTTCCAGATTTTTGAGATATAGTGGCTGTAGACTGATTTACCAGCCTCATTGTTGAATTTGGAACCCTCAAGGAGGTTTTGGGTACTAGGTAAGGGTCTGGTGGTGGTATAGAGTTGAAGAAGATTTTGTAGAGCTGGGGTATTGCAAGACAAATGTATTATTTTGTGGTCTAGAGATAGTTGATTGAGTTGGAGTAGTTGTGGTAGTTCGAGCCAGTTGAGTTCTTTGAGGCAGTCACAGTGGTGTGTTCTGATGGGTGAGTCTGTAGCAAATTTGGCGGCTATCAAGTTTGTTTAGATCAGATTTGTGAAGATTTGTAAGTACAGGGATGGGTGTAGAGTAAGGTGGACAGTAGGTGAGTCCTGGCTATTGTAACTTTGGAGTGGCTAGTGAGAAATGTTTTATTGCAATAGAGTAGTCCAAGTTTTTTATGTACCTTTTTTATGGTCACGGAGATATGAAGGTCAAATCTGAGGTGGTTGTCTATTTCAATACCTAGTAGCTTGGTGTGATTGGTGGGGGTGATTGTGGTATTATTTGAAGAGATTGTGAAACTGTTGGGGGGAGGTTGGCTTCTATGGGAGCTAAATGTGTAGTTTGTTTTTTCCTGGGTTGAGAATGAGGCATTGTTTGTTGATCCCAGTTTTGGCCATGGAGAAGCATTCTTGTGTTTGGGAGCGAAGGAGATCTATAGTTTTTGCTGCACATATTATGGTAGTATCGTTGGCATATTGAACTATTGAGGCTATGGGAATGCTGGACGGCAGCTGATTGGTGAAGAGGGTAAAAAGCAGTGGTCCCAGGATGGAGCCTTGGGTACCCCTAGGGAAACTGGGAGGGAGAGAGTTGGTTATGCCACAGCACAGCTTGTTGCCTGCCTACTAGGTAGATTTTAAACCAGGAGATGGCAGGGGTGTTGAGGTTAAGGGTGGAAAGTGAGTGAAGGAGTTGAGTGGTTAACCATATAGAATGATTTGGATAGGTCTAAGAATGTGGCGGATACATAGAGTCCATTATTTCTGAGATTAATTATGTTAGTGAATGCTGTGAGTGCAGTGGTAGTGCTGTGGAATGGTCTAAAACCGTGCTGCTGTGTTGATAGTAGTTTATTTTCTAAGAGGTATTGCAGAAGTTGTTTGTGGATTTCTCTCTTTAGAATTTTTGATAAAGGGGGTAGAATGGCTATGGGTCGGTATTTGTTGAGTTCTAGAAAGCTTCCACCTTTGTGTAGTGGGATGATGTATGAAATTTTCCATAGCTGAGGTACTATACACTCAGGGATGGATCGGTTTATTAGGACTGAGACTGGATATGCTATTGCTTCTGCGGCTAGTTGGAGGTATTTGGCTGGTAATTTATCAGCAGCTAGAGTGGTAGGTTTGAGTTTTCGGAGTCATTTTCCAATGGATTTAGTGGGCACTGGGTGGAAGCTAAAGTTGGGACAGTTGTTTGTAGCATCAGGTGCGGGGTAGAGGTAGGGGTGGGGTGGATGGCATGGGGTTGGTTGTTAGCTAGGGTTTGGATAGTGTCTGTGAAGAAGTTGTTAAACTGAGTGGGGATATTGTCTAGGTTATTTACATTTTTTTGGGGTAGGGGTAATTGTTTTCCCTGGTTGTAGAACAGAGTTAATTGCTGCCCAGAATTTTTGAGGGTTGTTCCTATGTTTGTCCTGTATTTTTTGGTAGTATGAAGTTTTATCTGTTTTGATAAGTTTTATGGCTTTGTTATGTAGTTCCAGGTATGTTTGTCTATCGGTTGGTGATTTGGTGTTACGGAAGCTAGTCCAGGCTTTATTTCTCTTTTTAAGGAAGGTCTTTGTATCTGGGGTTAACCAAGGGGCATAATTAGTTTTCATTCTTGTTGTTCTGGTGGGGGGTGATGGTTTAGGTTATTTAAAAAAGGTTGTGTTGAATTATAAAACTGCTTCATCTAGAGGTAGGCTTTTTAGGGGGGCCCAGTTACATTGTTTTAGGTCACTTATGAAGTTGGCGTGGTTAAAATCATTTTTATTCCTAATTAGCCATGTGGATATCTGGGTAAGTTGTGGGATTTGGATCTGAGGAGGAAAGTGACTTGGTGGTCACTCAAGGTGTCTGGCAGACATCCTGCTAGGGTTATCATTGAAGGGTGGGATACAAGTATCCAGTCTAATACGGACTGATGATTGGTTCTGTTGTCAATTCTTGTGGGGGAAGTGATAAGTTGGGTTAGGCCATGCAAAATGATATGGGAGAGGTGGGTTTTGACTGAAGCAGTTTTGCCAATCAATATGGAGGTCCCTTAATACTATATTTTCTTGGTGGAGTGAGTTAGAGATCCATTCTAGTAGATTCTCTGTAATGGTAATATTGTTATTGCCTGGTGGGATGTAGCAGCCTATGATGTTGATTTGTTTGTTTGCGTTAAGTTTTAGTTTAATTAGGGTGAGTTCTGCTTTTTCAAAGTTTGGGGCAGTTATGTCTATTTGATCAAGGATGAGGTGGGTTTTGTACATTATTGCAACATCCCCTCCTTTTCTTCCTATTCTGTCACTGCAGATTATATTACAGCCTGGTGCAGTAATTTCATTTTTGAGGTTCGCTGGTTTAAGCCAGGTCTCAGTTGATATGACTATATCTAGCTGATAGGAGAGTAGTGCATGCATGTCATGGACTTTGTTTAGAATACTTCTGACATTTAGATTTATAGAGGGAGTTTTTGTCACAATGGAGTAAGGTGTTATTTGGGACATTAGTTTGGGTTCCTGTATGTGGTGAGTTTGGGTGCATATCTCCAGAGATTAAGTTGGGTTTTCAGGTAAAGATAAAGTCTGAGTAGTTTTTGTAGGGTCTTACAGTGTCTTAAAGAAGTTTGGTGTTGGGAGTAATTTATATACGATGTGGTGGATATAGGAAGTTTGGTAGAGGTATGGGGTTAATTGAGTAAGGGGTAGTGTGTTATGATAGTTAGTGGATTTTCTTGGTATGTAGGTGTAATTAAGTTGTATTTGGTAACTGGTAATGCAGGTTAGCAGTAAGAAGATTGATAAGCACAAGAGAAATAGTAAGAGGTGTACAAGTATGGGTTTGGGTCCTATATCCATGTTTAGGTTTAGATATGCTGGTATGGTGATTGGGAGAATTTGCTAGAGCAGGGACAGGTGTGGCTGATGTTTCTTTGTAAGTGTGATGTGATCGGCTGGAGTAGTGACTGAGGTAGGTGTGGTGTCTAGGTATAAATGTAATTGATATTGGGATGGGGTAGGGGAGTGGAGTGAGCCCGAGCGTAGCGAGGGCAAATGGGGCAGGGACTGACAGAGCCTCCTGAGTTTGGGAGGAATCAATCAGTCAGGTTTGGTGTTTTACTTTTTAGCAGGTAGTTCAGTGCCTTATTTCTTTAGAAAAAGTTCTCAATTAAACCTCATTTGAAGGAGTAACGTTTTAGTTTTTGGCGTATTTCTTTAGAAAAATTCCCAATTAAGCCTTAATTTAATGATTAATGTTTTGTTTTTTCTTGGCTTATTTCTTTAAAAAAGCTCCCAATTCAGTCTTATTTTAAGGAGTAACTCTCTGTATTTGTGGCTGAATGTAGTCCTAGTAATTTAGTGAGCAGAACTGAAGTATGGGCAGCCTAAATTTAATAAGTACGCTATGGTCAAGGAGCTCTTGGGGAGAGTCTTTCAAAAAAGCCTTGCATTACATTAATTGGGGTCATCATTTCTAACCTTTAATATTATATACATATTTTTTAGGTTTGCATTAAAGAATAATGGGTTGTCTATGCGTAGCTCATGCACTTCTTTTAGAGTTTTTCTTAGCTAATTAATGGACTGATTAGTTAATGAGAATATATATATATATATATATATATATATATATATATATATATATATATATATATATATATACACACACACACACACACACACACACCATCACAAAACCGAAAGTTCAAAATCACGAAACTTCACATGCAGACAAACCACAATCCCGACAATAGACCTTATCTGAAAAACACACACAACACAAGCACACCAAAAACCTTTCAAACCTACACTAAACCTTGCATACGCAACTATCTAAGCACTAACCTTAACCCAAACCCTAAGGTCTGTCACTATCGCACACTTAACTTACCCACATACTAACCCTAACTCACTTAATCAGCCCCTAACCCTAAAGTCCATCACTATCGCACACTTACCTGACCCACACCCTAATGTCTCTCACTATCACACACTTACCTTACCCGCACCCTGACCCTAATGTCCGTCCCTATCGCACACTTACCCTATCATGTCTGTGTTCTCAGCGTCGGGCTTTTCAACTGTTGGTCTTCTCCGTTGTCGATCTTCCGTTGTCGGTTATCTCGTTATCGGTGTTTTCCACTTTCGACGTAATCAGGTAGACCCATATATATATATATATATATATATATATATATATATATATATATATATATATGTGTGTGTGTGTGTGTGTAGATTCAGTTCAGAAGACTGAAAGCCCAATATCTTGAATTTCAAAAGACTGAGACCAAAATCCTGAAAGTTCAAAAGACAAACTCAAAATACTGAATCTCAGAATACTGAATCTCAAAATATTGAAAACATACAGGATACCAACACTTACTATATTCCAGCAGAAGTAAATACAGAAACGAATACAAGACAAACCATATTGCTTTTCTCCAAGTATAAGGGGGGGGGGGGAGTGGCTGCACCCCACCCAGCCACTGCTACTTAAATATATCAACTCCGAGATCACACTTCACTACACTAACATGAGTTATGCAGTAGTATAGCAACATGACTAAGGTTACAACAGGCAGTCATGAAACACAATGGTATGTTTGCCATTTTGTTCTGAAGCAGGGGGTGTGGGGGGTTTGCCCCCATGCTTATACTTGGAGAAGTGGTAAACAGTTTATCTTTTATTTGTTTCTATATGTAGTTGTGTTGGAATATAGTAAGTGTTGGTATCCTGTGTGTTTTCAGTATTCTGAGATTCAGTATTTTGAGGATTCAGTCTTTTGAACTTTAAAGATTTTGGTCTCAGTCTTTTGAAATTCAAAATTTTGGATTTTCAGTTTTCAGAAGTGAAACAAAATATATGTATGTGTGTGTGTGTGTGTGTGTGTATATATATATATATATATATATATATATATATATATATATATATATACATATATATATATATATATGGATTGATGGGTCGTGTTTGTTTTATCTGATGAAGTCCGATGTAGCTGGGATGAAAATGCGGTGATAAAGTTAAGCATTTATTTTTTTTTTTAGTGCGTGTTGTTGAATAAGCTTTGGAAAAAATAGACCGTTCGTCTGTCTTCTTCGCCTGGAAACCCTCTGCAGTACCATTTTTTAGTTGTTTCTGGTTACTCAAGGTTTGAGCATGTGGGTACTGTTTTTCTTCTCCCTGTTTTTTTTTTTTTTTTTTGGTAAGCAGGGAAGTCATCTTAGACTTCTCATGTTTTAAAACTTTCACTATGCTTGAATCAGAGGTCAGCAGATATGTATACAGTCCCACAACTGCAGATGTATACATGTAAACAATTTCAACGAGGTCCATACCTCCTTTAGCATGGGGAAAGTATAGCTATCTAGAATCTTACCCAATGGTAGATGTCCTTCTCTTCATTGTTGGAGTATTCATAACATTAGGGATTCCCTGCCTAGGGAGGCCCGATATCCGGCCAGTATACCAAAGCCTTAGGTTGCTTTAAGGTACGCCATACGTCACATGTAGGCTGCTCCCATAGCATAGGGCATACAGCTGACATCCAGATGTACCATCCTCAGAACTGGGAGCCCCAGTAGGAATGCCAGTGGAAAAACAAGAGGTAACCAGTACATCCAGAAAACAAATGGACCAGGTGAAGGAGGGACAGAGTGAATACTGCAACAGTGAAGAGAAGGACATCTACCATTATGGTAACATTTTACACAACTGTACTATGTCCTATCTTTTTACTGTTGCAGTATTCATAACATTAGGGAGTGTGCCAAAGTTCAGGGAGAAACTTGAGAGGAGGAAGGATCAGCAGAGTCCTATAGGAAGCCATGAAGGATGGCCCTAGCAAAACCAGCTCTAGCTCTGGAGATTGCATTCAGTTTGTACTGCTTGGTGATTGTATGCACAGAAGTCCTGGTCTGGTAGCTGCCTCAAGAATAGAGTTAGTATCTAAAGCCTTGAAAAAAGCACCAGAAGAAGCCACAACTCTAGTAGAATGAGCCTTTACAGAAGGGAGGCTCTTACCATGAAAAGAATAACAAAAAGAAATAGCCTTTGAGATCCACGAAGAAATAGTTTGCTTGGATACAGCTAAAACCAAGGAACTGGGATGAAAGGAAACAGCTGATCAGATGTCCTAATAGTCCAAGTCTCGTTCAAATAAAATCTGAGTTGTCTCTGTACATCCAAGGTACATCCAAGGTGTGCACCACTTTCTCAGTGGCAGACTGTGGAGAAGGAAAAAAATGGGCATGTTAATGAACTGATTTAAGGAACAACTCATTCACCACCTTGGACATAAAAGGATTAGCATGCAAGGACATCCTGTCCTTATGAAAAAGGAGGACAAGCCATAAGGGCTTGAAGCAGACACCTGTCTGGCAGAATTAAGGGTTAACAAAAAAAACAGTCTTTCAAGACCAACGTTGAAAGGAAGCTGAAGCAGCAGACTCAAAAGAAGCCTGAGTCAAATTCTCCAAAACAAAATTAAGATTCCAGGGAGGAAGAACTGGCTTCCTGGGAGGCCTAATATGAAGGACACCTTTAAGGAAGTATTTAGATTCAAATCTAGAAGCTAAATAAGAAGATAAAGGCAGACAAGCAGGGATAGCAGGTTAACTGGGCCTTAACAGAAAAATAAGGCAACCCAGCATTAAGCAATTCACACATATGACAGAGAACCAAAGGAACATCCACAGAAAGTGGATCTAGGTTATGAGGAAGACACCAAACAGAAAACTCTTCCATTTGGATAAGTAGGATTTCCTAGTATTGGGATTCCTGGCCTCCTGCAATACCATAAGCACATCCTCAGGAAAAAAGGTGTCTGTGGAATCAAAATCTTATCACCCACAGTATCAGTTGAAGAGTGGACAGGTGGGAATGGATGAGAGATCCCTTGTCTTCTGTGTGTAGGTCCACCTTGTGAGGTAACTTGTGATCCTCCCCTTCTGCATTTAACCAAGGGGGGAGCAAAGCAATGCTATCTCAGCCAAAAGGGAGTCACCAACAATATTTTGGAGGCATCCTGGTGAATTCTGAATGCGACTTTTGGGATGAGGGGAAGGAGAAGGAAAGCATAAAGAAACATACCCTTGCAAGGAAATGAGAGGCACACCAGAGGACCTGGGATTCTGGCAGAAAATAGGGAAGTTGCCTGTTCAGAGGGGAGGCAAATATGTCTATTTCAGGAGTACTCCACTGGTGGACAATGTCCAGAAACACATACCTGTGAAGCATCCATTTGTGGTAATGAGTTAAAGATCTGCTTAGAGGGTCTGTGACAATGTTTTGACCTGAGAGAATGAAAAAGTACAGTTTTGTACCTACCATAAATGTAGATGTTCGAGGATCCACATTGCTGCAGTCCTAACTATTGGGTAGTCCGCTGTCCAGTCGAATACCAAAGTATATCGGTCAGGGCACATTAGACTGACGGTACTAATGCGCATGACCGACGCCATATCCTCAGTCTTTTCTTGCCCCAGATGTCAGAAGACCCTGAAAAGATAAGGCCAAAACAAAACTCCCAAAATACCTGCACCAAAAATATATATACAATATATACACAATTAGCAGAATATAACCTCACCTACACAACCACCCCTAAACACAGAGGGGAAGGAGGGACTGCAGCAATGTGGATCCTCGAACATCTACATTTATGGTAGGTACAAAACTGTACTATGTTCTTCATTCCACATTGCTGCAGTCCTAACTATTGGGTAGAATCCCAAAGCAGAGGTAAGGGAGGCTGGCAAATCATAAGGAAGCAGGAACTGACAACATGCCTTGCAAAATAGCTGTGGCAAAACCAGCCCTAGACTTAGAGTAGAGAGGAAGGTGATAATGCTTAGAGAAAGTATGCACTGAACTCCAAGTAGCTGCCTCCAAAATATCCTTAGTTGCCACCCCTTAGAAATGCTGTGGAAGTGGCAGTAGCCCTAGTGGAATGAGGCCTAATCCCAGCTGGAATCTCCTTGCCATGATGGGAATAACAAAATGTAATGCAACACCCAATCCACCTAGAAATAGTTTGTTTTGACACAGGCTTGCCCTTTGAACTCAAAGCAAAAGAAACAAACAACTGCTGAGACTGCCTAAAATCCTTAGTCCTGCTCAAATAATAACGCAATAGCCTGTGTACATCTAAAGTGTGCAAAATCTTTCCCCTTTATTTTGGGGATCTGCATAAAAGGTAGGCAAATGAATAGTTTGGTTTAAAGCCACACTAGAAACCACCTTAGGCATAAAGGAAGGATTAGTACGTAAAGATACCCTATCCTTATGAAAAATCAAAAAAGGCTCCACTGCCATAAGGGCCTGCAACTCAGAAACCCTTCTTGCATAAGTAATGGCCAACAAAAAAGCAGTCTTCCATGACAAGTATTTCAATTCAGCAGTAGCCAAGAGGCTCAAAAGGTTGTAGAGTAAGTTTCTCCAACACAAAATTGAGATCCCAAGCAGGAGTAGGAGCTCTGGGGTCTTATATTCTTTGCCCCTCTAAGAAATTGCTTGAACAAAGGATGCGAAAACAATGGTGGGTCACAATCATAGTGAGCTGAAATTGCTGCAGCATGAATCTTAATGGAAGAGAAAGACAAAACTTTGTCCAGTAACTCAGTAAGATATTGAAGAGCCACACTCAAATTTGGCTCAGTAATCTCCAAATTGTTTGCTGCACTCCAAAACAAAAATCTCTTCCATTTTTCCACTTTCCTTGTACTAGGTCTTCTGGCTTCCATAATCACATTTAAAACTTGTTGAGGAAGCTGAGACCTGCTGTCTTTCAAAACAGAATATGCCAGGCTGTTAGATGTAGAGAGTGAAGCTTGACATTGAGCAGATGACCGTCCTCTGAGACAACAGGTGTGGAATCAAGGGTAAAGGCCATGGAGGCTTCCTTACCAGACTCCTCAGTAATGGGTACCAGTGCTGCCGAGGCCAATCTGGAGCTATTAAAATCATCCTTGGCTTGTCTTGTCTGACCTTTAGAAGCACCTTTGGAAGAAGAGGCAGAGGTGGAAAGGCATACACATGAAGATTTTTCCAACTGAAAGAAAGAGCATCCACTTTCCAAGCTGTGTGATGAAATCCCTTAAACTTTGGCAGCTGGTGGTTTAGTGGAGAAGCGAACAGATCTATGTCTGGAGTTCCCCATGACACTGTCAATGTTTGAAATACATGAAGATCCAGTTTCCACTCGTGGGGATCCATGATTTGTCTGCTTAATACATCTGCTAAGGAGTTCTGTGCTCCCGGCAGAAACCTTGCCTGAAGAGTTAGTTGCAGAGTGAGCGCAGTCTCCCATAAAATCATTGCTTGTCTGCACAATGGGTAAGAATGTGTTCCCCCTTGTTTGTTGATGTACCACATGACAGTTGTGTTGTCTGTTAGAATCAACACCTGCCCTGAAAGAAGTAACTCTTTGAAAGCAATTAATGCAAACTGAACTGCTAACATCTCTTTCATGTTGATATGTAGATGCTGTAGTCTGGCAGGCCACTTGTCTTGTATCCACTTTCCATTTAGATGAGCTCCCCAAGCAACATCTGAGGCATCTGTCGTTAGAATCTGACTTGCCTCTGGCCGGGTCACAGAGAGTCCCTTGTTTAGGTGACATTCCTGAGCCCACCACAAAAATTCCTTTTGAATGCAAGGTATTATTTGAATGACAGTGTCCAAATCCTGGCAGTGCTGTGTCCACAGATTTTGGAGATACCATTGTAGCTTCCTCATATGCAGTTTGGCATTGGGAAGCACCAGAATACAAGATGCCATGAACCCTAAGGCTTGAAGGACTGTCCTTGCAGTCAGCCCGGACTGAAGAGATAGATGATGGAAGTAACTGGAAAGATTCTTTTGTTTGTCCGGGGTTAAAAAGGCCATCTGGGCTGCTGTATTCAGTCTCACACCCAGAAAGCACATGTCTTGAGAGGGTACTAGACTGGACTTTATTTCGTTCACAGAATACCCTAGGCATCTTAGCACTGCTATGACATATTCCAGATGCTGTAGAAGATCTTCTTTTCTTGAGCCAGAATCAGGCAGTCGTCCAAGTAAGGATAGATTTGGATTCCTTTTAGCCTGAAGTAAGCTATCACTGAGCCAGAACCTTTGTGAATACTCTGGCAGTAGATAAGCCAAAGGGCAATGCAGAGAACTGATAATGAGAATTTCCAGCTCAACGCAGATACTTCCTGCAACTTAGTCTGATTGGCACATGAAGGTAAGCTTCCTTGAGATCTAAAGTTACCATCCAGTGATCTTTGCCCAGCAGAGGTAAAAGCTGTTGTAACGCCAACATTTTGAACTTGGGAATGTCCAGATAAGTGTTGAGGATAGATAAATCCAGAATTGGTCTCCACGTGTTCCCCTTCTTTGGTACTAGGAACAGGCGAGAATAAAATCCTAGGCCCCTTTCCAGCACAGGAACTGACTGAATGGCCCCTATTTGGAGCAACAGAGAAATTTGCTTGTGAGCCTCTGTCCTTTGAAGAGGAGGAATGTCTGGCATGCCTTTGAAAGGAGGCAAGGTATGGAAATAAAACCTGTAACCGTGGTGAATAATATCCAGAACCCATCTGTCTTGGGTAATTAAATCCCAATTTTCTTTGAAAAGAGACAGCCTTCCTCCCAAAGGTGCTGCCAGGCGAGAATGTACTGGCAGCTGAAAAGGTAGGTCATTGGGTCTGCTTACGAAGGACTGACCCCTGCCCTCACCAGAAGTCTGAGCAGGGGAACTCCTGTCCTAGGCCTAAAGAACCCTGAGCTCTGCCCCTACCACGTCTAGACCTACCCCTAGACTGGGAATCATAAGCAGGATAAGTCCATCCCTTAGTAGGCCAATTTCTACTAAACTGGAGGCTGCACCTGCAAAAATCTTTAACAGTTTGCATAGACTTAGCCTTGTCCTCCATTTTCTTCAAAACTGCTTCCACAGGCGAACCAAACAACACATCAGACTGTAAAGGAGCATCCAAAATCCTTGTCTTAACATGCTCAGCTAAATTCTGATCTCTCAGCCAGGCGTGCCTACGAAGAACAGAACCAGTGGCAGCCACCCTGGAGGAGGCCTGCACAGCATCAAAACCACACTGCAAGGAATGTTTACCTACCTGTTCAGACACATGAACTAAATCCTGCAACTCTTTACACTCAATACCTTCAGCCAGAGCATCCACCTTAGATTTCAACTGTGAAAGAAGATAATTCTGATATTTTAACATGTGAAACTGACAATTCAACGCCCTCATGGCTAAAGTGGAAGAAGTATACACTTTCTTTCCCCATCTATCCAAAGCCCTTGCCTCTTTATCAGGAGGGACAGGATTTTTAACAACTGAGGCCTTCACACCTTTAGGCCCCTGAGAGACAGTTTCTGGGTCTGCCCTAGGACTCTTAAAAAGATACTTATGAGCTTCAGGCACCCTATAATACCTATCCGGTTTAACTGGGGCAGGAGGCAAAGAATCAGGATTCAGGGAAGCCTCTGCAAACACATCTTCCACCACATTCAAAACAGGAGGTATAGCTAAAGGCCTATGCTGGGGTAAAACAAGAATTCCCTAAGCCTTTTCATGGAATCAGAGAAATCTTGACCTTCCCATTTAAAATGCTCCTCATGGAATGCAGAGTCTCTGAAAATGAAAAATCCTCAGGAGGAGAAGCAGAAGGAGTAGAATCATCCACATCAGAATCAGAATAAGGAGGGTACTCCTGCAAGTCTTCAGAAGACTCAAGCCTCCGAGCATTGCTCAAAACTCTCAAACTCAGGTTCCACCCTAGGCCTCTTATCAGGAGGGGCATAGAACCCCTAATCATAGTAATCAAATCCTCTGCCATTTTAAGCATATGTTTCTTAGGCAAAGATCCTGAAGTACTAGGAGAAACCCCCACAGAAGCTAAACTTGGCCTGCCCCTCAAAGAAGCCTTGGAAACTGAAGGAGAGGCTCTAACCACCTTAGGAAGAGAGGGAAGAACAGCCACCTGAGAAGCCCCTCAGCCTGGCCTACTTCCTGAGAGGATACATCCTGTAACAGTAAAGTCTCTTCCTGAGACTCCAAAGAGACACCTGGCAAAACCTCCCCACTGAGCCTTCCAAAGAACCAACGCCTGGGACTGTCGGTTCCTCCACCCTAGGCTTTGCTGCTTTATCTTTGGCGTTTTAGCGAAGCGGCCGGAGCATCCGACGGCATTTTATAATTACAACGCTTCCCAAACACTAACCTGGCACAGTCGAACCTTCTCTTAATAGTGCGTTTGTTAAATCTAGCACAAGAGCGCATCCAACAACGCCGTGCTCAGGCCCTAAACAAGGTATACACAAAGTATGGTAATCCCTATGAGGTATCTGTTTCCCACAAGAAATACAGTTATTCACTTTTCTGACATCCGGTTAAATACTGAGGCAAGAAAAACCAAAATATTCCCAACGGGTACTGAGCCAACTTTGATTCGGTCTGAAACTCTGACTTCAGAAACTTTCAGAACGCCAACCTGCACTCGCAAAATTGCTTCTGCATCGGACCATGCGGCAAAAAAGACTGAGGATATGACGTCGGTCCTGCGCATTAGTACCCTGACGTACTGACGTCAGTCTAATGCGCCCTGACCGACGTCAGCCATATACTTTGGTATTCGGGCCGACTGGACAGCGGACTACCCAATAGTTAGGACTGCAGCAATGTGGAATGAAGAACATCTGCCTGATGCGTCACTTGATACTGGACAGCAAGATCCCACACCAGGAGTGCCAGCAGGCAAAGAAGATAAGATCTTATTCCCCGGGTTTGTTTACATACCACATCACCGTGGTGTTGTCTGCAAACACCTTGAGAGGTCCTGGGGAGAAAAGAGCGAGGAAAGCCTGAAGAGCCAGCAGAAGAGCCCTCTCTGACACTGATGTGCTCCTTCTGCTGAAGAGGAGACCAAACCTCCTGCACCTTTAGAGAGCCAGAAGCTTCTCCCCATCCCACTTCTGAAGCATCTGTGAACAGCTCCTGGGAGGGAAGAGGGAGATGAAAAGGGAGTCCAGGATTTAGAGACAACTGCTGGATCCACCAGTGATGTTCCTTCTTGAGACAAGGTAGAAGAACTACAAATTCCAGGGGATGAGCATGTTGAAGCTAAACTGACTTCAGGAACCACTGAAACTTTCTCATGTGAAGTTTGCTCACAGGGAGCATAGGGATGGTGGATGCCATGATGAAGGCCAGAGGAAGAAGAGTTTGAAAGAAGGAAATGAGGGTCAAGGCCTTGGGAGGGGACAGGGATACCAGCAGAGGCACTGTCTGAATCCTGCAACCCAGAAAAACATGTTCCTGAGGAGTTGGAAAAGACTTTTTGCAGTTCATTGTGAACCCCCAGGCTCTGAAGAAGGGAAATGGCAAAATAGAGATTTTGTGGCAGGATCTCTGGAGAAGTTGCCTGAAACAGGAGATAATCAAGGTAAGGAAAAATGTGGATGCCTCGAATCCTGCAAAAAGCAATCACAGGAGCGAGGCATTTGGTGAATACCCTTGCGGCAGTAGAAAAGGTAAAGAGCAAAGCAGAGAACTAAAAATGCCACGAAGCAACCGAGAAACAACTTCCCAAAAAGGGGATGCATTGGAATATGGAGACAAGCATCCTTGAGAGCCAGACACACCATACAAGCCTGAGGAAGCAAAAGAAGGAACAAAGTCTGAAGTGACAACATTTGAAAAGATGGCACCTTGAGAAAAATGTTTAGTTTAGAGAGGTCTAGAATTGGTCTCAAAGTATCCTCTTTTCTGGGTACTAGAAACATTCTGGAATAACCCCCCCCCCCTTTAGGACACTGGTACCACTTGAACAGTGCCCCCGAGTCAAAAGGCCCTGAAGCACCTCTGGGAAAAAGGAGAGTCATTCCCGAGGGGGCAGAGAAATACTGATAAGAGAGAGAGAAGGGATTTCCACACCATGAAGTATCCCTGGCAAATGGACAGAACCCAGGAATTCTGAGTAATCTGTAGCGGCACAGCAAGAGAGAGTGGGAGGCTAAGAGAAAGATGAAAGTGGCTGGGAAGAATAGGATAGTCAGTCAGCACCTGGTTTATCTGGAAAGAAAGGCTTCTGAGGCACTAAAGTCTGAGTAGCCTTAGCTGCAGGAGCCACTTTGCCACCCTTTTTGCCCTTAGGAGGAAGGAAAGATAGTCTGCGAACAATGGCTGGCTTATTGGGGTAGTTTGCCTGAAATTTAGGTGCAGAAGAAACAAGCGTATGTTTAAGTTCTGCTCTCATCTTGAAAGGACTTAAACATAACTGCAGCAGCTTCACCAAAAAAATGTTTATTATCAAGAGGGGCAGCTATCAACTTAGCCTTAATGTCATCAGGCAAAGTTTGAAGCTGAAGCCAATAATATCTCATCAGTGAACCAAAAGCAGCAGCCCTAGAAGCATCTGCTGCATCATAATTAGACTTGATGGAATGATGAGCCACCTAGTTGGAGCTCCCTAACAGGGAAAAAGCAGAAGTTGTACCCTCTGAGTTTGGAAGATCAGAGATAGCCTGACAAGCCTGGGGTTGGACAGCCAACAAATACCTGGACATATGGGTCTGGTAATTAGCCCTAAAAGCCAAGGTAGCCGAGGTGTAAACCTTCTTTCCTAGCCTTTCCATTGTTCTATTTTTATCAGAGGGCAGTAACTTGGGTGAAGAAAGCAATTAAGAGGGCTTGTCAGAGGCTACAGACACCACAGAGGGGTCAGCAGCAGGACACTTGTACAAAAATTTACAGTTCTCAGGCACCCTATAGACCCTATCAGATTTCTTGGGAGCAGTGGGCTAAGAATATGGAGCCTTAGAAGCATTCGAAAATTCATCCAAACAAAGCAGCTAAAACAGAAGGAACAGCAGATTTAGGAGAGTCCATCTGCATCAACTCATAGCACCTTTTATGTACCGCAGAGACATAATAACAATCCCATTTAAATAACTCTATCATCCTGGAGACTATGTCCCCAAAAGAAATCTCTTCCAAGGGAGTATCAGGACTGTTAGATTCCTCTTCATCTGACCCACAGTCCAAAGGAAAATGAATCTGAGAAGAGTATGCAAGGGATTCCTCATCTGAATCCAGCTCCTCCTCAGTGGAATCATGTACCCTGGGTCTTTTTAGGGGAGTAAAGAACCAAGGTGGGGGAGGCAGGAACAGAATCACCCAGAGGATGTTTCTATGCCATCAGAGCACTAAAACCCTGAGTGAAGGCTTGCCATTCACTCTGTGGATCCTTAGGAGCAGGAGAAATATGTTTAGTCTTTTGCTTTTTCTAAAATGGGACGTCTGCCTTATAAAATTTGGAAGGTTTTGACCCAGGATGGCATTCAATAATGCTAAGGACTTCTCTGTCTAAAAACTGAGGAACACCCTTAGGTCCTTCGGAAATAATCAGCCGTGGTTCCCCTTGACCATTCAAAAGTGACATCTGCAAATCCTCTTCAGACTTGTTTAACATCAGATCCCAGTCACCCTCCAACCTGGCCGTGGTAGAGGAATCCAGCGATAAAGCCAGGCAGACCTGTGGGCATACACACACCTCACGAGATGTCCAGAAGAGGCTAAACAAAAGATGATTCCGGCCTAGGTTTCTTGGCCTCCTCCTTTACAGATGGTTGCCACTCAGAATGGGAAATTTTCTCTATGTATCATTTACGAGAAACGTAAGACACTGATTCTCAAGATAAAGCACCAAAGAAGAGACAGCCTACTATGGAACAGGACATATGTTTGCTCGAGGCACCAAGGCAAAACAGACACTGTCCAAGGTGGTCTACTGGGAATCTGTCTCCCACACTGGCATTTACCCTTCTTGTATGACACAAAATCCCAGAAGCAACAAAAAGAAAAAGATAAGTAAAAAGGAACCCCGATGGGGCACTTATCTGCAACAGCTCAATGAAACCAGCAAAAGAACTTTGGCATTCAAGCTGATCACAAAGAGATGGCATTCAGACTGGCGGCAAATAAGTTCTGGGGATGATACATCTGGGCATCACCTTTATGCCCTATGCTATGCGAGGAGCATACATGTGATGTTACAGCATACCTCAAAGCAACCTAAGGCTTTGGTATACTGGTCGGACTTTGGGCCGCCCCAGGCAGGGGATCCCTAATGTTAGGAATACTGCAAAAGTGAAATGGAAGGACATTATATAATCTTGGTATACACTGACTTCTATATTTCATTTGATAAGTGTGAAGCATTTTTCTTGATTTCCTGTGCAGCTTGTCCAATACCTTTTGGGGCCAGTCACCCCAAAACTTCGAGTAAGAATAGGAAGACCAAATTGGTTTATAACTTGGACTTTGTTCCTACATGTCAGGGCTGCTTTCAGTATTAGTTTTAATCTTTTAAAATATTCTGTACTGACTTTTGTTCACATTTGTTCGTGTTTTACTGTCAATCTATCAATTCCCATATTTATACACTCCCTCCTGCTCAAGTTTCACAATATCACATTCCTGTCCCAGACTAATATTTTCTTGGTGTTGTAGCTTTCCTGCTTTAAATGTTGCTTTTGCACATTTATCGGCACCAAATGACATTCTTATATCATCTGAGAAAGTTTGCAGTTGTGCTTTCAGATCATCGTCTGATAAGCTATATAGTTTTAAGTCATCCACAAAAAGATAAACGTGTTTATACTCGATTGTTTTCTCAGAGCCAGGTTGTAATCATGACCAAGTTTGTTATGTAGACAGCTTAATTGGCTAAGGGCAAAACAAAAGAGCAGCAGTGACAAAGAACCACCCTTAAATACCCCCCTTTGAAATTTCATCCCTTGGATAACAATTTTTCCTTTATCATAACTGATCACTATAGGGTGTATCTTGTACATGTGCAAGTACTCCTTTATCCATGAATGCGAGATGCCATCAAATACTTCTTTATAATCTATCCATGCCATACTTAGATTCTACCCCTTTTTACAATTCTCTGTTATGGCTTTATGTGACAAATAATCCTTTGTTCCCTACAAGTTTTTTTTGTTACTCTTCTATTGCCATAATTGAGTTTTTTCTAAATGAATATAAACTTTGTCTACATCAATTCCAGTATATAGCCTGTACATTGTCGTAAAGGAAGTTATTGGTCCACAGTTTTCAAGATGGATTATAGGTTCCACTCAGGTAGGTGTATCGTTTTTCCTTCTGTTAGCCAGGCTGACGTCTGTTCAGGATACGCACATAAGTAGTTGTTACTCAGGGCCAAATCTGTGTGTAAAGATGTTAATACTTTTAGCCAGAAGTTGGGGACTGTGTCTGGGCCTGGGGCTTTCTATTGAGGAACTTTTCTTAACTGTTTCAATTCCCCTGGTCATTATTTCATCCCATTTTATATACTGTACAGTTGAACTTTTTACTGTTACTTTTAATTTTTCTATCCATTCAGCATCTTTGTTATGCTCTACAGGGTGTTTCATAAATATTTCTCCAAAATATTTCAGTTTCTTTTTTGGTGGTATTTCCATTCATTTTGCTTTGTTTCCTAGTTTCATATAAAACTTTATTGGGTTTATCAATGAATTACTTATGTTTTTTGTACTTTATGTTTATCTGCATATCTCCTAAGTTTTTCTGCCTGTGCTGATATCTTTAATTTACTATCTGCAATAGTGTGAGATCAATCTTGGTCTGTTCTGATACCGTGCATTGCTTTTATCACATCTCTTTCTAAGTATTTTGTTGAGCTGTTCCCTGCTATATAGTCTTCCAACAATGACACTTAATTGCTTTAAAGTTTTCTCTATTCAATGTTTCCATGCTGTCATTTTATTTCTTCCCTTATTGCTATGCATTTTTGCAGTAAGAATATCTGTTAATTTAATTGCACATTCATATATCCTATTTACTTCCATCACGTGACTTTCTTTTAACAGGCTTTATTACAGTGTTCATCTGTTTTATCAGACCTCCAACATTTTGGGCCTTGTTTATTTTCTGTAATCTATTTCTTTCATTGATCTTAACATGTCTAACAAGCAACTATTCCTCTTAGATACTTTTCTTCTAAACTGGGGCACATTTATTGCTCCTGTGGGCATTCTACATAAAGTTCTAGAACATCTTCCTGTGACATTTCTAAGATGCATCCCGTGTCATCCGTTGCTTCTTCATATGGGAACTCATTGGCCCATCACCACAACATTGCCTGCATCAGAGTTACCACTGTTTTTCTGCTCTTGCTGTGCAACTCCAAATGAAGACTCCAGAACATCTTCATGTGGCAAGTGATCAGATGCTTCTCATTCAACCCATTTCCCCTTAATGTGGGAACTTGTTGTTCCATCATACTGTGATGAGTTGGATTTTTCGGTTACCTATTATATTCTTGAAAGCTGACAATGTCAAATTCAACATTGTTGAAACAAGAATAGCGGAAGTGCAGAATGTCAAATGGGTAAACGGAAACCTCCGTAAGGGGAGATTTCCATTTACTTTAACGTAGTGTGGTCTCTGAGTTAGTATATTTAAGTAGCGAGGGGTGCGGGGTGGCTTGCCCCCTGCCCACACCCTTTAGATTTTTTTTTAATTTATTTTTTTATGAACATTCAACATTTTAATGGTTCGATCATTAAAGGTCGACCTTTAGTGATTCGAACCATTAAACTTTCGATGTTCTAATATAGACCCGGATTTTCTACACTAAATCCTTCGCTTCACAGGTAATCCATAACTTCAATTCCTATTTTCTTAGCTATTCAATTACTAATCCTTTTTTCTAATTGCCCCCTTTGTTTCTTATTTTTTGTATTGTGAAATTTTCACTATCTGGGTACCTTTGCCTGTATTTCTCTTCAAATATATTTGGTGCTGCTTGTTTTTGTATTGATTAGTTTTACTTTCTTCTTTGCATAGATATTGCACCATAGCAAATCTCTCTTTCTTTACCATGCCCATATTTCTTCTTCAGATGTCTCCTGCTGCACCTGTTTCTCCTTAATTTGGGAACTCTCTATTCCACCAGGCAGTGATATAACCTGCATTAGAATTTCTACACTACATCCTTCACTTTGAAGGTACTCCATAACTTCAGTTCTGTTTGTTTATATTCTACCTTACTAACCTTCTCTTCTACATCCCCCTTTGTGTTCTTATTTTTTGCATTGTGAAATTTTCCATAGCTGGGTGCCTTTGCCTATATTTCTCTTCAAATATCTTTGGAGCTGATTTTTTATATCGATTAGTTTGCTTTTCTCATTTGAATAAAATTGCATCATATCATATCTCTTTCTTTCCCGTGTCCATGTTTCTTTTTTATACCTCTCAAAAATCTCTGGATTTTCTTCTTTATTTTTTGCACTTCCACTTTTGCTTCTTTTGCCAGATTACCCAAAGTTTCTTCACCTATGTAATGTTTTGCTTGTGTCTGGTGTATTATTGACTGTAAATCTGCATTTGAAGCTTTAGAAAGTTTTTCTTATGCAAGTATTTTTCTATCCTCTAATTTCCCTCATTCTGAATATCCTCTAGCTGGGCTGCTTGTATAACAGTAACAATACACAATTCCTTCCTTATCCTCAATAGTTCGCATCATTTTTATGGTTCTTTTGTTTTGGGCCGTTTTTGTGGACTACTGCTTCCATCTCTTACAGGGGGGCTATCCTCCTAAGCTCGGCCTAGCCCTGTTGAAGGAATGTTGCCACATCTTGAGGATTCCACACTGACATTTTTCCAGTCCCTAGTACAAGTACATATACCAGTATTTAGATTTTTTTTTTATTCCAGGACCTGTGCAAACTATCTTTTATTTTTTACTTGCCTCCCTCCACGATATATACTATATAAAATACAGTCTATATATCAGTGTCTTGGTGAGATTTTGTGAAAACAGGGTTCACCGCGAGAAGATAAGTCACCAGACTTGAGGACTCTACTACTACTACTACTACTACTACTAATACTAATACTAATACTAATACTAATACTACTACTACTACTACTACTAATACTAATACTACTACTAATACTACTACTACTACTACTACTCTCTTTTACTTGCCAACTTCATCTTCTCTCCATTCAGTCTAAAGTTGTAACATACATGAATGAATGACCCTTGAAAATGTGTGTGTATCCTGCAATGGGGTGTGTATCCTGCAATGGGGTGGTTCCCTGGTCAACATTAGTTTCCCTGCTTTCTGCCCATTTAGTGACAAGATAGGCCTCAACTCACCAAAGCCATGGAATGGGACTACACAGTTTATCGGCGAATTAATCAACTAGTTTTTCACATGGTTACAAGCAACTGAAAAATTGATGAGGTTTATACTGGATTATATAATGATTGGCCATTAATATTCCAAAACGAGCATATTGGTCAGCCCAATCAGCGTGCCCATTGTAAATCCAAGAATATACCAATGGAAAAAGGTCCGGTGGCCCAGCCTTTTTTCCACTGGTATACACTAACTTTTTTTTTTTTTTTTTTTACAAAAATAAATTTAAAAAAATCTGAAATCCAGACTCTGGACATAGCAGAGACACAGGACAGAGAAAATACTAGGAAAATCAGGTACGTTATTCAAAACTAAAGAGACATACCTGATTTTCCTTGTATTTCCTCCATTCTCTCTCTCCTACCCCTAAACTGTCTGAAATGTTTGTTTTTTTTAATTAAAAAGAAAAACAGAGCAACAGAGACCTTCTTTTCTCCGTTTCCTTTCCAAAGCACTGATATACTGAGTATGCATGGGAACGCAAGTCTCATACTCATGCGCAGTACATCAAAAAAGGCAACAGGATATGTACCACCAGTAGGAGGACAGCACGGGGCTGTTTTACAAAGACATTATTTAAGGAACGTAAGTTTTTTTTTTCCTTAAATAATGTCACTGTATAATAGCAACAACTAACTCCTTGTTGTGGTATATTAAGATTTACCCACGGTTGGCTTTATTTAATAAGGCAGGCTTTAACCTCGTGATTAAACCACACCAATCTTGATATACCATACCTACATTGTCAGTTATTGCTTAACTATACACACATGAAGTCTGTAAATGCAGGGTAAAGTAGAAGAAAGGAATTCATCCATCCACGTGGCAAGACTGCAACATTCACTTTTGCATAATATGAAGGTTCTGTAGTTCTAAAGCTAGTATAAAGGGCATTACACATGTAGTTTAATTACACATATGCTACTTATTGGAAGCAGTAGAGGGTACAGTCCTGTGACCAGCTTCTGCTTTCTCGCTGCCCGATGTTAGCATACTGAGAATATGTACACATATACCTGCCATGAAATTTATATTTTTCAAAACAGATTCTGCAAAGTGAGCTTGTTTGGGAAGGGGAAGAGAACAGGATCCCGAGTTCATGGTCATGAACATTTAACTTGGGTTCCAACCCAAGTTTCATGGGTTGCTTCCTTCAAAAGACAGAATTTCTACTATTGTTCATCATACGGCATTTTGTTGCTGCTTATGATAGGATATCACATTATGTTGCTGATGTGTCATACTTTAGATACGGTCTTGTAACAATTGCTGTAGTGCAGTACGTGAGGCCATAAGGCTTGGAGAAGAGAGAAAAGATGAATGCTTTTGAATGTGTGACATCGGAGGTAGTCTAGAGAGACTTGTGATGTAAGAGACACTCACATTAGGGGTACAACAGAAATATAAAAAAAAATTAAAAGTAAAATTAGAAATATTAAAGAATTAGGAGAGTTTTGCAAGCTTAGGTTTATGGTATTTTACACTGTATTACTGTTTAAATCACAATGTCTTCTATCTCTTCAAAGGCAGAAACAATGTTTCATTATAGAACCACTGATTACATTTCTCAATATGTTCGAAATAAATATGTTGAAACGGCCAATTCACCATCAGTGATGCACACTAGTCCTGCATTAAACAAGTCTTGCATAAAAAAATTAAACTTTGCACACTTTCACCATGTTAGTAAGAAGTACTCATTTTCAGTCAGCTATGCACACACAAATTCTTCTAACATAATAAAAATGAGTTATGTACATTGAAAAATTGCCATGCGTCAGCCTGACATTCTTTACACCAGTCTTGCACTGAAGTAATTCACAAACGTCTTTCAAACATGCTGGGAAATGTTGCCTGCTTCAGTTAAAGTTGCTTGAGCCCCTCACTGTTGTCATTAACAACCAACTTACGGATTCATACAACAAGCCAAGCAGTGATGGGGAAAAAGCATTAGCTGGGGCACATTTGCTGTGGAAGAGTAGCAAACACTAATCACAAAAACAGGCTGCTCACTGGAGCAAGTTGGGCCCTATTCAGTCATATTTACAAATGCAACTGGCAGGTTTTGTTTAAATGCTAAATTTACTCTGAGTTTAAGACAGTCTTTGTTGGAACAGAGAAATAATGCTTGAGTTGTGGCCCAGGCAGCCTTCATCACAAGTGAATGAAAATGTACACTCGCACAGAAGCATCACAGTCCCTGTGGCATGACAAGTCTCATGATCCTCTGCCCAGGCCTATCACACATGACCTCTTTGCCAGCCAGCAAGGGCATAAACAACTTTAATGACTGTCTAAATAATGCCCCCCCCCAGAAAGCTCTCACTTCAGTGCTGGGGACACCAATCACAGATGAATGAATGGGCTCAAGTCCAGAGGAGGCTTAATGGTCATCATGCACACAGGCTAAAAAATACATAGGAAATTATTTCTTCAACATTTATATTTCATTTCACTAAGTAGATTTCTGCAGTTTTTGCAGTCTGACATGAGTGCCAATCATACCTCTCAACCTCTTGGAGCAAAAAACCTGGACAAAGACTAAAATGATGGTGGGACAAATAGGCACAGAATAGAAATATTGTCCTTACAAACTTAGAAGGTTGATAGAATAACAGATTTTGCATAAGTGTGAATTTTCTGAAGGATGCGGAGTCAAACTCAAATGTTTATTATTTAATGTGTGTTATTATTTAATGACTTCAATCCCCAGCTATTTGCCAGAAAAGTATAGATTTTAGGAGGAACACACCAAACATATGAGGCAAAAATCTATACAGCTAAGAGGTATGGTGCAGATTCACCATATGACTAGTGTGGCTGATCTAATAGTTACATACCTTTAATGCCTCAGACCAAGGCTTATTCTGGTCCTGCCCCCTAGCTTTCTATGGATGTCTATTTGTGTGTTCTTGGATACTGAGTTTAGAGTTGACAGCAGCCCTAAGTAGTTTCATGATGCTACTACATTTAGTGGTCTTGATTATTATTGAATGGATGTGGTAGAATTCAATGAGCTGGTGACACATCCTTACTTTTGAAACATCAGCTTTTTTCATTGAGGATTACATTGCTTTGGTTAATGCATTGGGTGAAAGAGTTTAAACTCTCTTGTAGCTTTGAGATAAGTGTAAGGATTTCAATAAATGATTGAAACTATGTCAAGAAATCCACATACTGCATTAACTTGACCACCTTTGGCTGATTATATCTATCACTAGTAAACATGTTAAACAGTAGTAGGCCAAGAATCGCTCCTGAAGGCACTTGTGTTTGATAGTAATATGACTAATAGGTTTACCACCACACTGTTGATGTATGATCGTTAAAGTGTCTAGTGAGCCACTGTATGACTGTAGATCAACATCCCTTGTGTTATAACTTGGACAGGGGGCTGCAGTCATTCCCCTGCACAAAGGAGGTCCAACCACTGATCCTGGTAACTACAGCCCATAAGACTTTCTAGCCTCATATGTACAGCCATGTAAAGAATCATCATGGACATGATAAAGGAGGACATGGGTAACATGCAAATGCTGGACCCATCACAGTTTGGCTTTATTAAAGGGAGATCATGCCTATTAAATCTGGTGGACTTTTTTTGAAAGGCTAGCCAAAGCACTGGACGAAGGTAAGACTGTGCATACAGCTTACCTCTATCTTGTCCAATGCTTTTGATAAATACCCCACCCTCAGGCATTATAGACAAGCTCACTAATTTAGGTATAAACCCTTTATCACCCACTGGATAGCCAACTGGCTCACTGATAGGACCAGGAGGTCAAAATAGGTGAGGCCCCTCCACCAAGAGGCCACTCACTATTGGAGTCCCCCAAGGTTCGGTACTGGGCCTGCTCCTTTTTGGCATCTGTTGAAAATGGAAGCAAATACTCAAGGTTTATGGCCAAGTAAGTTTGCAGATGATTGCAAGCTGGGGGTTGTCATCGACTCCCCTACAAACACCAACATTCTTCAAGAAGGTCTATCTATGACTCACAAATGGTAACAAAGCAATGGTTTTAAACTCAGTTGTAAGAATACATAATTGTACCCTTAGGGAAGTTATCCATCCTAGCTAATTACCATGTTGATAATAAAACCCTAAGAGTCGACCCAGTGGCAAGGGATCTAAGTATGCACGCAGACAGTAGTCTTACCTTCAACCACCACCTGGCCACAGTGGTGAGGAAATCCTTTTATGTTGCACAACTTATAAGTAAAGGCATGGCAATTAGGTCCAAAGAGGTCACTATCCCACTGTACGCCACCTTTATCAGACCAGAGTACAATGCTCCCTTTGGTAAGTACCTGACCAGGCATATGCAGCAACTAGAGTGACCTCAGATGTTCCTTACAAAAAGAACACAAGGTGCAACAAACCTGCCTTATGCAGACAGAGTTAAAGCAATTTTCCCTCTACTCAGTCCTCTATAGAATGCTGAGGGGTGATGTATGACCAGTTACAAGGCATCTGTAAACCCCACACTTATGAATATCCTACATCTTTGTACATCAAACAGTACCAGAAATGCAAGATCTAGGGACCTAAATTATGTCTGTGACTTGAACGGAACATGCTGGAGAGACAGATGTGTTTCCCAGTGATTGCCCCCTCCTATGGAACAGGCTTCCCATCCATGTGAAGCTGAGTTCATGTATTACCCACTTTAAGTGCAACCTATACCAATGGATGGAGAACAGGAAATTTACATGAGTCCTGACACCCATGTCTCTTTATGGACAGAGGTAGCTTAGAAATGCCTGGCTCTCAATGTCCTATTTGGATACAGATCATTATTCATTTGGGAAAACTTGGCTAGGTTTAGAAAGACCCCCCCAGGGGAGGTCATTCACCTAGTATCATTCTATGAATCTATGATTTACAATATCAAAGCCTTTGGAGAAATCTAAGATATGCAGCTGCAGAAATTATTTTATTTATTTTACATTTTCTTACCGGGATAGTCCAATTGGATACATGTCCATTTTCAGTGGAGGCCCAGGGAGAAAAGGTCCAAAAAACACATTCAACAAACTGTTATATTTTTTACAGTTTAAAACACAAAATAAACACAAATAAAAAGATTTGTACACAGATGTAAAGAAACCCAACAGATATACACAAATTATTACATTTGTACTCAGATGGAAAATTCTAGACAGCCTTTTTAAGAATGATAGGGTATGGAATGCCTAGTAGGCTAACCTGGTAGTAGATCCAAGGAGGTCATAGGATATATAAGTTAAGAAACAAAGTATAGGCTGACATCCTCCATGTGCACACGAGTGATGATTAGAGTTAGTCTGGATTAGGACAAGGGCATAGCCTTACAGAAATAAGTCTATCTTTGTGTGATCCAACAGGGTCAGCAAGCTTTGTCAAGACACTAAGTATTGTGCTCTGCGTGAAACCCATAGCAAATTAGAGTTGTGCTTGGTATCTCTCCAATCCTCTCCAGTATTTCAGATACTCTGCTAAATATTTTGATGGCTCTTCTGTTCTCTACATTGACTATCACCACTGTCATGCAAGGATATGGTATTACCCTCTTTCCAAAAGTGGGGTAAAGATACTTCTTGAAGATTCCTGCTAATGGATTTTGTTAAAGAAAGACTGAATAGGGATTTGTTTTCAATAAGCTGTAGGTAGAAAGTCAGTAGAAGGTAAGCCATGTTTTTTCAGCTTTAATAATAGCTTCTTAATGCTGGTCATGAAGGTTTAAAGCTAAAAATATAATGGAAAGAAATGTTTTTTGGAGCAATTGCTATCAGGCACATCTTGTTGACCGACATAATATTTATTTATTTTATTTATTTATTGTATTTGTTTACTGGGATATGTCCACTGGGCCTAAAAGAGCCCATTTTCAGTGGAGGCCCAGGGAGAAAAGCTCCAACAAGATACAGAAAAAATATAAACATTAAGTAGTACAGAAGCAGAAACAGTGTTACAGATAGTAAATATAGTAACATATACAGAATATATCCATAAAAACAGGAATGTAGTTTTTTTGATTACAGCAATATATACAGAAAATATACATTAAAGCAGAATTCAATGAATTCAATGAATTCAGAGTGGTATAAACAGAGATCAGTATTATTGTACCAGAATCAACAAGTGAAGATAAAAATAAATATGGAAAAAATATCATCAGTCACTAGTAGCAAAAGACATAGGAGTTTAGTAATCATATAAGGAGAGTGAAGAGGTTAGGTTACAAAGCAGGAATACAGCCAGAAGAGTTGAGATGATTTTTCAGCATTTGTTTGAAGGTAGTGGTGCTGCCTGTGTTTCTTATAGAATGTGGAAGTGAGTTCCATAGTTTGGCGACGGTGAAGGCATAGAGGAGTTGACCAGCAGGTAAGGTGGGCTTATCTACTTTTAGAAGTAGATGATTTTCAGATCTTATATGCCTGCTGGAATGGTATTTGGCAAGTAGAGTTGAGAGAGCAGGACAGTCTGTGGGTCTGTAGATTATTTTGTGCACAGTAGTTAGTTGGGTGAATGAGAGATGGTGGGGTAGTTCCAGCCACCCTAATTGTTTCAGTGACTTACAATGGTGGGATGAGAATGTGGCATTGGTGGCAAATTTTGCTATTCTGTTGTAACACATAGCAAGTTTGGATTTTGTAGAATTTCAGATATTAGTGAGGAGAGGGGCACCATAAAGGAAAGAGGGTAATAAAAATGTAGTTGCAAGGGTTTGTCTAGTAGAATATAAAAGATTTGCAGAAATTTGGAAACTTGATGGCAGCAAGTTAATGAGAAGGGCTGCCCAGAGAAGTGTTAGCATCTTGATCCAAATCCAGGTGCCTCCAGTCCATACAGTCAATTTGATTTCCTACCGCATCTTTTACTAGGGTCATGATACCATGGATATTGAGAGTTTTAGGGTACCAAAGGTGGTGGCTTATCTTTCCAGACTGTGAAAGTTGGGTAACCATTTGAAATGTTGGTACCCATGAATCCCAAAATATTGCGACTGAATGACTAAATGGAGTTGTATTTATAAGTCTAAGATGGCCATTTCTTAGAATATTCCTTTTTCTCTGGGTTATGGAGATTGGTATATACAAGTTTGGGGGAGCAGGGAGCTTGGCACCTGCAAAAAAACAAGTTTTAGGAGAACAACGTTAAAGATTCCTTCTTCCATATTTTTTTTTAATCTGTTGACAGTTGCTGTTATGAGTACAGACATTTCAACAGGGACCCTGAAAGTTGTCAGGCAGTCATTGATTTGGTTAGGCATAGTATTATTTAATAAATTACACAACTTATAAACTAAACCAAGTATATTTATACATGTTTCATTCTGAGTTGGTATAGTAATAAGATGAGTAAATTCCATGGCAGATACCTTAGAAATTATGAATTCACTTGAAAATTTGTTCCATCAAAGTCATCTAAAAGGAAGAGTTCTCTAGAACGACTAATTTGCATTAGCTTTTTGGATGTCTTAGGTTTAAGGTATGCATATCATATGCACAGCTGTTTGGTTTTCAGTGTAGTATAGTTACCACTAATGCTTCCTTATCATTGACAAAATGAAGCATTACTGTTAACCATCAGTAATGTTTCCTTAAAATTAAAAGAATAAATAAAATGGTAAGCTTTGGTTTACGTGATATATGAGAAAAAACAGTGAATTAACTAGAACTCTTACCATGTCCATTTTACTTAATAGCCAGGAAATACAAGCTCTGCCTTGTACATGTGGTTTCAACCATGCTTTGGAGATTGCAAGGACAGTGGGTTGCAATGAAGAAACCCATGTTTATAACCGGAGTGTTTTATGGCAATGGATTCTGGTATTAATATGAATAATTTTTAGGCCTTACAAACCATGATAGGGGACTGGCTGGCTCGCCACTGCAAAATTTATTTTAAGGTGCTAAAGCACTGTGCTGTTACCCTGATGCTTACCGTGATGGATTTGAAGTCTTCTTAAGACATTCAGTCTTGCTGGCTGGATTCTGCTGAAATCAAATTCTATCCTCTTATTTGAGCCCAACTCTAACCCTAACCCACATATACTAAATCTATCCCCTTGCCTAACCCTTAGCCTAACCCCATAACCACACAAATGCACACTCGTACATACACATGCATAGAAACTTACAGCTCCCGCATTACCACAAACTGCCTTCCACACAACAAGCAGTACAATTTACATAGTCACATGTGTCAACTTATACATACATACACACACATACATAATTATATATACACAAATATGTATACACTCTCAGCTTCTAGGACATTTATTTTATGTAGAAAAGCATCAAAACAAACTAGACTGGTGTCATCACATCAACTTATGTATAAAAAGAAGATTAAAAACAGAAAACAGTTTCCCTCTGTGATCAGTTTACCCACACCCTAGCAGTACCTGCAGGCATAATTTGTCAGAATTAGGGTTCTGTTTAGGTAAAGGATTTGTCATAAGGTTATGTATAGGATTAAGGTTAGGATTAGCAGAATTCCTCCCTGGCCCACCTTACTCATGTCTTTTTAGCCCAACCCAACACCTAATCCTACATATTAGCTTACAAACGCTTTCCATGATAGTATCACTCAACAAAACACTCAAACACACATACAGAGATAAGTGATGTATAATGTTTGCAACTGGGAGTGTGTCAGTATGGTTTGTCATGTAAAATGGTTGCAACTAGGATTCTGTCAGTATGGTTTGTTTTCATTTATATAATGTATGATTCCCTATGTAGTATGTGACGTTTTAATAAAGATGTGTCTTGTTTAAAAATAAAGGCAGGAATTGTATGTCATTTTGCTTAGATAGCAATATATGTGAAGTAAGTTTGTTACGTTAATATAGTTAGATTACTTTTATACGAATGTAAATTTGCCTAGGTCCCAAGTGGTAATTCAATAAAGGTGTTTGAAACGCGCACACACACACACACACACACACACACACACACACACACACACACACACACACACATACACACACACACACACACACACACAACCACACACACACAACCACACACACCAAACAAGCACATTAAAACTATCCCATTTACCTAGCCCTTACTTTATCCCTGTCCATCAAACACTCACATACACACTCCCATACCTCTCACCTGTGTAGAATTTCACAGAATGTCCAGATTTTTGTCTCATTTTTGGTCCACGCCTCATAAAACGAGTGATTTTCTGGCAAATCACAGATGATTGCAGTCACTAAATAATGACAGACATCTGAGTTTCAGACTTCATAGCCTTCAAAAATGCATACTGCTAGGTTCATAGGCAAGTACTAGGCAATCGTTCTGCAGAACAGTACAAGCCTTGTTAAAAAAAAAAAATATTCAAAATGTCCCTCTAGCCTCAGAGGGCAAAACAAGCTAAACTGGGAGAGAATCTGAGGTTGCTCACCAAATTTATCTAGGTTTACCCTGAAGGTGGCAGGGGTGACATGTAGTGGAAGTTTGTTCCACAGGTGAGGGACATGTGGGGATATGTTAGGGTATGACTATCATACCAATGTGTCTTATAAATCTCCTGATGAGGGTTTGGTTCCTTTAAAAAAACAGTATTTGATGTACCATTAGTTCTGTGAAGCATCACAAGATCAAATAATGTTGAATTCATCATTGGGCTGAAAAAAGATTTTTTAATTTTTTTTTTAAGCCACGGATCCTTTTAGTTATGCATCACTGAAGTTTCTCAAGTTATGAGATACGTTTAGATAAATGCATGCCAAAAAGTGAGATATACTCTATAATGGGTTTGATAAGATATAAGCAATGGGGAATTAAGACTATGTGCTCATCGTACAATACTCTCCCAATACTCTCATTAAACAGATTACTCTCAGCCTCCCACTGAGATGACAAAATAATTTTTATACATAACTGCTGCCTATACTGCGGTGGTGGTGCTACGGTAGCGTTGTCGACTCATAGCAAGACGTTGTCCCGTTCGATTCTCAGCTAGAGCGTCTTCTGTGTGGAGGCATATGTGAATGGGGCATGCCTTCGTTGAAGGTTGTGCATTAGGGCTGGTAAGCCGGTATGTAAAAATCCACTACCAATCATTAGCGGACCAGAGTTCTGCTGTGGTGAGCCCTAACCGGGAAAAGCCGAAAGACACACAGAAGAACTGCTGCCTGTGCAATCCACTAAACTACACATGGGCTTTCTCTTTAGTAACTTCTACCTCAGTAGTATCTTAGCATGTATATTGTATAATTGTAAATAGAAATACAATTACTCTGTGTTTAACTGGATCAAAGTATAATGCAATGTAAACAAATGAAGCTTTTCTCCTTGGGCCTCTGCTGAAAATGGTCATTACCCAGTTGGACTTTCCCAGTAAACAAAGATAAAGAAACAAAACTTCTTTGGATCTACTAGATATGCTTTTGGAAATTAGATGGGCCACTGAAAGGCTTTCCATACTATTGTGGAGACATGATGGTCATTTGATAAGGAATTATCAACGTCAGTACCCAGATCCCTTACAATGTCTGACTGGAGGGATGCATCTGCTATACAGTAAGTAAAACTGTTTTGTTTACCAAAATGAGTAATATCTGAAATTTGTCCCTGAATTTAGAGATTTGTCCATCCATTATCTTTGACTTTGTCCAGAATTCTTATGCCAAGAGATGGAGAGGTATGCATCCCTCTTCCCTTAACACTGATCTTCCTGTTTTTGATATACACAGCACTCGGCAGAGAGTGCTTATGATCAAATTCCACACCCAAACACATCTCTAACATGTCAACAAAACTAGTATTCACACTAACACTTATATCTATCTATATATCTATATATCTATATATATATATATATATATATATATATATATATATATATATACACACACACAAACACACACACACACACACACGTGTGTTGGAATATTATTATATATTAGAAGCAATCAACTAACATATTTTATGGGGTGAAAGGAAAACTCTACAGAGAGAGTTGACCAGAGATCCGACATGTAGCTGCGAGGCATAGGTCTTATGACTGACTCACCACACTCCTCAAATATCAAAGACTGTATATTATTAAAAGTATTAATTATTCATAAGTTTTAACTTTAGATTACTTGATTTGATGACTACATCTGCTAGGACCTGTTTTCTGCCCACTGCACAGTAGATAAGTGTGTGATATGGGTGCTGCAGCCCTGAGTGTATCCCCCTTTGGATAAGATGCCTAGTAACTATGAACTTGTTATCAGTTTGTCAGCCATTCCCTATTGCATAGCATCATAATGCCATTTTTTAGTATAACTTGTACAATTTATTCTTGAAGGCAGCAGGCATTGAATCTGTAGATGAAGCACTGAAATGCAAAGATGTTTGCCAGCAGCAACCACTTCATTAGTTACAGATCTCTCTAATGGGGAATTATTCAGATGACTTACGTCTGTAGAGATTGTGTACATTCACTGTTATTGGTAGATAATGACAGCAATCTGAGTGGCCTTTTATGGTTGAATTGTTCTGAAATGGATAGCCGTGTCATTATTGGTTCAAATCTTTTGTTTCACTGCTTACTGGAAAAGGTTCAAAACTACACATTTAAATCTCAAACAACTGGTGCTGTATGAAACAAAGAATATAACTTAATACAATCATTAAGGTTATTGCTCTTTAGTGCACATGAAGTGGAGCTAAATCAGTGGAATACACCAATGTAATGGATTTAGTCAGCAGTAAATTGTCATCCTTACCCACTGTGGTGGGTAACTTGACCCTACTGGTGTAGCACTTACCACAGTTTACACAACAGCTTCCAGAGCCAGTAGTAGTGGAATCAAGAGTAGTAGTTACCAGTACACACAGTTACAGCATCAAAGAAAGGGTGTTATTACTACAAGGGGAGATGCACACAATGATCCTTCAGTGAAAAGTTTGTGAGAAGTGTTGTCTTAGTTATTGGCTTGAGACTAATATCTGCTCAGGTGATACGTAAAACCCCTTCAGTGGAATGCCACAGCATGGTGCAACTAATCAAGAATTTGGAGAAAAAGCTTTGCAAGTTTAAAGCACTTTAATTGGATAAGTATTTTCTCAAGAAAAGTGTACAGTGTGGATATGTACCCAAGGGTCTGCTCATATGGAAATATCCTAATAGTGTTACCCTAAACTCATTTTTTCATTTGAGCTCACAGACTTATTTGATTGTTATGGACTGGAGTTGACTAGACTTATCAAGAACAATGAAGGTGGCATGGTCAAATTGAAGGAGAAGATTTCGCAACTTGCTAAGTCTATATATGAAGACTTGCTCTTTTCTTAGCTACAAAACCTGCTAAAACAAATTATTTAGAAACACTGAAGCTAAACTGTCAGCTATGAAAGTAAGGAAGGGCATAAAATTGGTAAAAGATAATGAGTACAGCAGCAAAAGGGTCTAGCCCCATTTACTGGCTCCAGCAGGAATATGATGCCAGAAATCGAGCCTGTTGTACAGAATGAAGATGGTTCCAATGGCAGGAATAGTAATGACTCCCCCCTTTAAGTGCGAGTCACCCATGGAGACCCAAATGATTGGCGAATAAATATCGACAAAACCGGGAGTTGAATGGGCAGGCAACACGCCGGTGCAACAGTTTTACTGACAACAGGATAGTCTTTTCTGGACCATTTGAGACATTGTCATGCTACATGAAGATTTTTGGTTAATAACTATGGACACTAAACACTTATTTTGGTCATTCTGCACTTAGTAAGGTTGGAATGGTTCCATGAAGTTTTGTCTGTTTTTCATAAATTTAGTTCTTGAGGTTAAGATTACTATGGACTTGGAGGTAGTGTTTCAAAACAATTCTGTGTATTTTGATTGGGAATACATTTGTCAGTCAAAAGATATAGCTATGGGGCAGCCTGTGCCCCATTTTTTGCAAATGTTGTTTTACTAATAGGGGAAAATAATTTTATTTTTTAATCTGCGTTTTATGTCTAAATTTATCATACATCTTCATTATTTGGGCATTTTTCTAATTTGGAATGACAGTAGGGATGAATTTGAAATTTGTTTTTTTGCATATTCACACAAGATTACTTTAATTTTACAATTTACTTATCAAAATAAGTATGAGATTACTTTTTAGATGTTAACATTAGGAAAGACCAACAGTCAGGGTTGGCCCCTTGTGTTTATTGTAAACCCACTTGCGACAATATTTTTTTCTTTTATTCTTTACAAGTTGTCACCACAGATATTGTAAGAAAGGGCTGGTTAAAAGTCAGATAATCAGAATATCTACATTAACTTCTGAGGAGTCCGACGTTTGGGGAAATTTGAAACCCTGGAAAGAATGTTTGTCAAAAGATGATACCTCAAGGGTCTCAATCAGTCTGTAGCTCAGTATGTTTTAGAGGTTAGGGGTACCATTTGTGACACCCATGCCCTGTCCCAGCAATCAAAGAGCCTCAATCCTCACCAGTAACACCAGTGAGGGGCATCTCATATATAAAGTGCAATTTCCCTTAAGAGCACACAGACATCATAGTCAGTCCAGGGCTGGTTGCTCACTTGCTTTCCAGGTCCCCAATAAGACTCCCCACTGCCACAGCTATAGGGTCTAGATCTCAGCCTACTGGGCAAGCTAAAACCTCCAGCACCCTCTCTGTACAACCAGAGCTTCGTGTCCCTGCCCAAGTAGCTGACACACACACATACACGCACACACACTTTGAGAAGAGTCTATACAACCACAGAGAAACTCCCGGGGAAGGCTAGCACAGGTTCTCCAGCTGTGCCCCTTTTTCCCCAGACTATAAGGTAGTACCAGCTGCCACCACCCACTAATATTTATCATCTACTCAAAGGCCCTTAAAATGGTGTCCAATTATTACTGTGCAATATTATCCAGTTGGTAGTATATCCCAGGGCTAAAGCTATTGGAGTGATGTTGTACAATTTAACCAAAGGCATGCAAGTACTCTATAGAGCTTAAATCATCGCTACAAAAACAGCCACAGTTGAAAGGGTTTAAAAAATATTTAACAAATAGTCAAAACACAAGACAATACTTTTTACTACACAGTGCTAGTCAAGAGTTCAGAGATCCCACAGAAATACTTAAAATAATTGAGTTGTACAGTTCTGACATCACAGAAAAACAGGCTAATCTTTCTAGTTTCTAGCTATTTCTAAGAGAAAACACAAGTCTAAGATAAACTTACAAATAGAGCAAGACAGTGCTGGTGAGTTGGATGGTCAAGACAAAATGTTTAATGCGCTCTGATTCTCTCTGTTTTTAAAATCACATTCCTGGTTCACATTGCATCATTCTTCACACTTCCATGGGTTCCCAGGCTAACAGAAACTACATTTACATTCTTCACCTCTGGGCAGAAACCAGCGCAATAAAGGACATTTATGCATGCAAATTCTGGCCATTAACTCTGGCCTTAAAACAATAGGCAGTATGCCTCACTCTAGACTTACTGGCTCTGAGTTTTAACATCAAAGGGTCACAAAGTACTTTACTTGATTAGTAGAGTGCACTGTTGTGACATTTTTTCCAGTTCCACATGTAACACTAGTTTTACCATTTAAGACAGCAAGCCTGTGGTTTACATTAATATTTACAGATGACAGAATTATCTATAACATTCTATCTGGTTAGGCTGGCAAGCCTTCACCCATCTTCACATATACCCCCCCCCCCGGAGAACTCAAGCTAGTTTTTCAAGTAACCCTTGCAAAATGCTGCTTGAGGGAGTTAGGTCTGAGTATACCTTACCCCATTCCCTGTCTTGAGAGCCCATTTGCATTGGCATTGCTAATCCCACTGAGGTGCTGCATGGACATGACATATATGCTTGCAACCCCAGGCTCCATCTTAGCAACTTGGCATTTTGCTGGCTGGCTCTGTTTAATCATGTTAGGGGTGTGTGATCTGTCATAACAGTGAATTTCCTTCCATACAGATACGGCTGAAATTTCTGCAGTACCCACACTATGGCTAGACATTCCTTTTCTACAGCTGCATAACATTCCTCCCTGAGTTGGAGCCTATGACTGAGATAAACCACTGGGTGTTCTTCTCCCTCTGAAGAACTCTGGCTAAGTATAGCCCCCAACCCATGGTTTGAAGCATCCACCTGCACAACAAATTCCCTGCTGTAATCTGGACTGGCTAACACAGGGGGTCCTCCCAAAGCTTCTTTAAGCTTTTGGAATGCCTGCTCACATGCTGGGGTCCACACTACCTTATCTGGACTGTTCTTCCTTGTCAGGTCTGTGAGGGGAGCAGCTATGGTACTATAACTGGGGACAAACTTTCTGTAGTACCCTGCTGTCCCTAAAAATACCCTCACCTACTTTTTAGTAACAGGTTCAGGCCTGAATGGCTTCCACTTTGACAGGTTCTGGCCTTATCTTACCACTCCCCACTCTATGTCCTAGGTAGGAGACCTTTTCCATACCCACCTGACATTTGCTTGGCTTAATGGTCAACCCTGACCTCTGTAGTCTGCCCAGCACCTCCCTGACATGTTGAAGGTGCTCTTGCCAGGAATGGCTGTAGATGGCAATATCATTCAGGTAAGCAAGGGAAAATCCTCCTGCTAGGATATGATCTACCAGCCTCTGGAAGGTTGCTAGGGCATTCCTCATCCCAAAGGGCATCTTTGTGAACTCATATAAGCCAAAAGGAGTCACAAAAGCTGACCTCTCTCTAGCACTGGGAGTCAAAGGTACCTGCCAGTAACCCTTGGTAAGATCAATGGTTGTAAGATACTTAGCCCCACACAGCTGCTCTAGGGCCTCATCTGTCCTAGGCATGGGGTAAGCATCTGACACTATGTGACTATTTAATTTCCTGTAGTCCACACAGAACCTGGTGCTGCCATCCTTCTTTGGCACCAGCACCACTGGGGAGGCCCAGGGACTGTTGGACTCTTGAATCACCCTTAGTTCCAACATCTCCTGTACCGCCTCCCTCAGAGTCTGTTTGACTCTCTCAGGCACTCTATAAGGGGCCTGCCTAATGAGCCTTTGGGGTCTTGTATCCACCTGGTGCTGCCCCAGGTGGGTGCACCCTGGTTTTCCAGTGAACTTGTCTCCAAATTCCTGCAACACTGCTCGGATTTCTCAAACCTGGGTAGGAGATAGCTGCTGGGACATTGCTGCCCCTTCCACTGAGGTGTCAGCCCGAGCCTCACTGAGGAGATCAGTCACCAGATCTCCCTCAGACTCCTCCTGCAATCCACTGCAAAAGCTCAGCACAAGGGCCCCCCTATCATGGTAAGGTTTCATCATGTTAACATGGTACAATTTGTGCCCCTGCCTTCTGCCTAGCAGTTCCACCATGTAGTTAACATCACTTACCTTTCTTACCACCTTGTAGGGTCCCTCCCAAGCTGCTTGCAGCTTGTTGTGTCCGACAGGAATGAGAACCATTACCTGATGCCGCACCGCATACTCTCTAGCTTGGGCATTCCTGTCATACCACACCTTTTTCTGTTGTTGGGCTTCTGCCAGGTTCTCCTAGGGCAAGCCCATGAGTTCCCTGAGCTTTGTCGTGAGGTTTAGGACGTATGCCACAACAGACTCCTTGTGAGACTCGCACTCACCTTCCCATTCATCTGAAATTAAATCTAGAGGTCCCCTCACCCTATGCCCATACAGCAACTCAAAGGGTGAAAAACCTGTGGATTCCTGTGGAACCTCTCTGTAAGCAAACAGATAGGGCAAATATTTGTCCCACTCCCACTTAAACTGATCTGCAAATGCCTGTAGCATGGACTTGATTGTAGAGTTTAACCTCTCAACAAGATCATTAGTCTGGGCATGGTAGGGGATGGTCTTCATGTGCTTCACCCCACAGGACTTCCACAGACAAGCCAGCACGTCTGGTATGAAATTGGCACCTCTGTCAGTCAGTATTTCTTTTGGGAAACCTACCCTGCTAAAAATCTCTAACAATGCATTTGCCACCTTCTCTGCCTCAATGGAGGACAAAGCCACCGCCTCAGGGTATTGTGTATCATAATCCACTACCACTAGGATATAATTTTCCCTGTGGAACTTGGGGTACTCAGGGGACCCACAATATCCATAGCTACCCTCTGAAATGGCTCCTCAATCACAGGCAAAGGCATCAAAGGAGCTCTCACCTTGTCTCCTGCCTTGCCTACCTTTTGGCACTGCTCACAGGTCCTGCAGTACCCTGTTACATCTCTGGATATTCCAGGCCAATAGAAGTTCTGCATAATATGCCTCTTTGTATGTTTTATGCCCATATGACCTGCAAAGGGAATATCATGGGCTATGGCTAGAAGTGCCAGACGGTAGGCTCTAGGCACCACCAACTCTGCTGTACTCCCTTCACTTTCTAGCCCTCCCTCAGGAGTCCACTCTCTGTATAGTAACCCTTTGTCCCGGTATACAGATTCCCCCTTTCCTTGAGAATCAGGTGCCTCCCTAGCTACCTGCCTCAGGCCTTGCAATGTAGGGTCTGAGAGCTGAGCCTGTCTCAGCTCTCTCCTTGTAACCCTTCCCTACTCCCCTTTCCACAGGAAGTCTGGCATCCTCTGACAGTGGTGCCTCACTGTCAGCCTGGTTACTACTACTCACCTCTACCTTTGCAGTCACTCTGTCCCAGGGAACATCAGTACCCACAAGCAGGTGTGGCTCACCTTCAGTCTCACTGCTACAGAGTAGCTCGCTCCCTGAAGTAACCACCTCACCAGTCCTGGCTGCAAGTATGCAGTCTGTCTAGGTCTCCCCCAGGCTACCAGACCCACATGCTTGTCTCCTAGCCTGAATGCATGCAACTGCATAAACACATGGTACTGCCTCATCCAAATCCTTCCCTATCAGGAAATCTGCAGGATGGTAGTTTGGTACCCTTGTTGTCTCAAGAAAGCCTACTATTGGCATTTTTTCTTTCCCACTTACTGGTCCCACTGGTTGCATTCAAAACATTTAACCCTAGCTCCTGGACATGTACCTGAACTAGTGGCTTCCCCTGCTACTGGCATATTCTGTTGGGGGCAGTCTGTGCTTCCCACCATGGGTTCCTTTGGACCTATGAGCACTACTGGAGGTCCCTTTCCTGTGCAGGGCTGCCCTGCTTGCTGGGTATAGGTCTCCCTTCTTCCCCAACTCATCTGAAGTGGCACATTGTCTATCAGTTAACCAGATCCTCATGTCCTCAGGCAGAGTGCTAAGGGCTTGTTCCTTCACCAAAAGGTCTGCCAGCCTTTCAAAAGTGGTGACCTCACATTCACTCACCCACCTATGGAAATAAGTGCTCAGTTCAGCAACATTCACACATACTTTCATCTGCCTTGCGTCTATGCTCACAAAAGTTTTTCCTACACATTTCAGGTGTTAGCTTAAACAATTCGAACAAGTGACTTTTAACAGCAGTATAATCAAAACATGCATCATCAGACATTTTTAACAAAATAGTTGCAGATTTACCATGGAGTAAGGGGGTCAGGAACCATACCCAGAGCCTTTGGTCAACACCATACTGTTTTGCGTACCCTCTCAAACATATGAATGAAACTATCAAAATTATCCCCCTCTTTAAACTGCGGAAGAAATTTACTGACCTTTTGTGCTTCTGGGGTCCAGTTACTCCCTTCCCCATTACCTCCATGACTCTGGAAAAGAGTCAACATTTCCCCCTCATGCTTCCTCTGCCGCTCCTTTTCCTTGGCTTCCAGGCATAGCAGTGTCTCATTCTCCTCAGCCTGTAGACTCCTCAGTCTCTCAGCTGCTTCTATCTCCAAACACCTGGCATCCAAATCAAGTCTCTCTAGATCCAGATGTATTTTTAAGTCCTCTGCAGAAAGGTTGAGCTGTCCATTCTCCGAGGGAATTATATCTCCGCTGCCAGTCTGATTGTCCTCCTGCTTGCTGTTTTCTGATGCAGCTCTAACCAAGGCTGCAATCAGGTCTGCCTTAGTCAGATTTCCATGCACCAGTCCCCTAGCCTTGCACATCTCTGCCAGCTGGCTCCTGGTCAGCTTTCCATACTCCTCTGGTGACATGCTGCCTGCTCACCCTGATTGACTAAGCTAACAAAATATATAAAACAATTGTGATCTGAACTCTGCCTATTCACTGTGTGGCTGATTTAGAATACAAAAAACCTTCAGAGCTCATTGTACACAAGCTACAGGAATACACTCTACTCACACCACTACAAGCCAATTAGTATTTGCCAACCAATTAATATGTGGTGTGGATATCCCACCACTGCCAAACAATTAATATGTGATGCCCGTGCCCTGGCCCAGCAATCAAGGAGCCTCGGTCCTCACCACTAACACCAGTGAGGGGCGTCTCATATAGGAGGAAAGGATAACAAATACACACACAGTAAAGTGCAATTTCCCTTAAGAGCACACAGAGATTACAGTTAGTCTGTGGCTGGTCGCTCCCTTGCTCTCCAGGTCCCCATTAAGACTACCCACTGCCACAGCTATAGGGTCCAGATCTCAGCCTAGTGGGCAAGCTAAAACCTCCAGCACCCTCTCTGTCCAACCAGTGCTTTGTGTCCCTGCCCAAGTAGCTGAAACACACATATACACTTTGAGAAGAGTTTATACAACCACAAAGACACTCCTGGGGAAGGCTGGCACAGGTTCTCCAGCTGTGCCCCTTTTTCCCAGACTATATGGTAGTGCCAGCTGCCACCACCCACTAATATTTATCCGCTACTCAAAGGCCTTTAGAAGGTGTCCAATTATTACTGTGCAATATTATTATCCAGTTGGTAGTATAGCCCAGGGTTAAAGCTACTGGAGTGGCATTGTACAATTTAACCAAAGGCATGCAAGTACTCTAAAGAGCTTAAATTATCTCTACAAAACAACCATAGTTGAAAGGGTTTAAAAATATTTAACAACAAATAGTCAAAACACAAGACAATACTTTTACTACACAGTGCTAGTTAAGAGTTCAGAGATGACAGAGAAATACATAAAATAATTCAGTAGAACAGTTTTTGCTGATGCCGCACCAAGATACTCTCTAGCTTGGGCATTCCTGTCATACCACACCTTTTCTGTTGTTAGCTTCTGCCAGGTTCTCCTGGGGCAAGCCCATGAGTTCCCTGAGCTTTGTTGTGAGGTTTAGGACGTATGCCACAACAGACTCCTTGTGAGACTCGCACTCACCTTCCCATTCATCTGAAATTAAATCTAGAGGTCCCCTCACCCTATGCCCATACAGCAACTCAAAGGGTGAAAAACCTGTGGATTCCTGGGGAACCTCTCTGTAAGCAAACAGATAGGGCAAATATTTGTCCCACTCCCACTTAAACTGATCTGCAAATGCCCATAGCATGGACTTGATTGTAGAGTTTAACCTCTCAACAAGATCATTAGTCTGGGCATGGTAGGGGATGGTCTTCATGTGCTTCACCCCACAGAACTTCCACAGACAAGCCAGCACGTCTGGCATGAAACTGGCACCTCTGTCAGTCAGTATTTCTTTTGGGAAACCTACCCTGCTAAAAATCTCTAACAATGCATTTGCCACCTTCTCTGCCTCAATGGAGGACAAAGCCACCGCCTCAGGGTATTGTGTAGCATAATCCACTACCACTAGGATATAATTTTCCTTGTGGAACTTGGGGTACTCAGGGGACCCACAATATCCATAGCTACCCTCTGAAATGGCTCCTCAATCACAGGCAAAGGCATCAAAGGAGCTCTCACCTTGTCTTCTGCCTTGCCTACCTTTTGGCACTGCTCACAGGTCCTGCAGTACCCTGTTACATCTCTGGATATTCCAGGCCAATAGAAGTTCTGCATAATATGCCTCTTTGTATGTTTTATGCCCATATGACCTGCAAAGGGAATATCATGGGCTATGGCTAGAAGTGCCAGACGGTAGGCTCTAGGCACCACCAACTCTGCTGTACTCCCTTCACTTTCTAGCCCTCCCTCAGGAGTCCACTCCCTGTATAGTAACCCTTTGTCCCAGTATACAGATTCCCCCTTTCCTTGAGAATCAGGTGCCTCCCTAGCTACCTGCCTCAGGCCTTGCAATGTAGGGTCTGAGAGCTGAGCCTGTCTCAGCTCTCTCCTTGTAACCCTTCCCTACTCCCCTTTCCACAGGAAGTCTGGCATCCTCTGACAGTGGTGCCTCACTGTCAGCTTGGTTACTACTACTCACCTCTACCTTTGCAGTCACTCTGTCCCAGGGAACATCGGTACCTACAAGCAGGTGTGGCTCACCTTCAGTCTCACTGCTACAGAGTAGCTCGCTCCCTGAAGTAACCACCTCACCAGTCCTGGCTGCAAGTATGCAGTCTGTCTAGGTCTCCCCCAGGCTACCAGACCCACATGCTTGTCTCCTAGCCTGAATGCATGCAACTGCATAAACACATGGTACTGCCTCATCCAAATCCTTCCCTATCAGGAAATCTGCAGGATGGTAGTTTGGTACCCTTGTTGTCTCAAGAAAACCTACTATTGGCATTTTTTCTTTCCCACTTACTGGTCCCACTGGTTGCATTCAAAACATTTAACCCTAGCTCCTGGACATGTACCTGGACTAGTGGCTTCCCCTGCTACTGGCATATTCTGTTGGGGGCAGTCTGTGCTTCCCACCATGGGTTCCTTTGGACCTATGAGCACTACTGGAGGTCCCTTTCCTGTGCAGGGCTGCCCTGCTTGTTGGGTATAGGTCTCCCTTCTTCCCCAACTCATCTGAAGTGGCACATTGTCTATCAGCTAACCAGATCCTCATGTCCTCAGGCAGAGTGCTAAGGGCTTGTTCCTTCACCAAAAGGTCTGCCAGCCTTTCAAAAGTGGTGACCTCACATCCACTCACCACCTATGGAAATAAGTGTTCAGTTCAGCAACATTCACACATACTTTCATCTGCCTTGAGTCTATGCTCACAAAGGTTTTTCCTACACATTTCAGGTGTTAGCTTAAACAATTCGAACAAGTGACTTTTAACAGCAGTATAACAAAAACATGCATCATCAGACATTTTTAACAAAATAGTTGCAGATTTACCATGGAGTAAGGGGGTCAGGAACCATACCCAGAGCCTTTGGTCAACACCATACTGTTTTGCGTACCCTCTCAAACATATGAATGAAACTATGAAAATTATCCCCCTCTTTAAACTTCAGAAGAAATTTACTTACCTTTTGTGCTTCTGGGGTCCAGTTACTCCTTCCCCATTACCTCCATGACTCTGGAAAAGAGTCAACATTTCCCCCTCATGCTTCCTCTGCTGCTCCTTTTCCTTGGCTTCCAGGCATAGCAGTGTCTCATTCTCCTCAGCCTGTAGACTCCACAGTCTCTCAGCTGCTTCCATCTCCAAACACATGGCATCCAAATCAAGTCTCTCTAGATCCAGATGTATTTTTAAGTCCTCTGCAGAAAGGTTGAGCTGTCCATTCTCCAAGGGAATTATATCTCCGCTGCCAGTCTGATTGTCCTCCTGGTTGCTGTTTTCTGATGCAGCTCTAACCAAGGCTGCAATCAGGTCTGCCTTAGTCAGGTTTCCATGCATCAGTCCCCTAGCCTTGCACATCTCTGCCAGCTGGCTCCTGGTCTGCTTTCCATACTCCTCTGGTGACATGCTGCCTGCTCACCGATTGACTAAGCTAACAAAATAAATAAAACAATTGTGATCTGAACTCTGCCTATTCACTGTGTGGCTGATTTAGAATACAAAATGCCTTCAGAGCTCACTATACACAAGCTACAGGAATACACTCTACTCACACCACTACAAGCCAATTAGTATTTGCCAACCAATTAATATGTGGTGTGGATATCCCACCACTGCCAAACAATTAATATGTGATGCCCGTGCCCTGGCCCAGCAATCAAGGAGCCTCAGTCCTCACCACTAACACCAGTGAGGGGCGTCTCATATAGGAGGAAAGGATAACAAATACACACACAGTAAAGTGCAATTTCCCTTAAGAGCACACAGAGATTACAGTTAGTCCGTGGCTGGTCGCTCCCTTGCTCTCCAGGTCCCCATTAAGACTACCCACTGCCACAGCTATAGGGTCCAGATCTCTGCCTAGTGGGCAAGCTAAAACCTCCAGCACCCTCTCTGTCCAACCAGTGCTTTGTGTCCCTGCCCAAGTAGCTGAAACACACATATACACTTTGGGAAGAGTTTATACAACCACAAAGACACTCCTGGGGAAGGCTGGCACAGGTTCTCCAGCTGTGCCCCTTTTTCCCAGACTATATGGTAGTGCCAGCTGCCACCACCCACTAATATTTATCCGCTACTCAAAGGCCTTTAGAAGGTGTCCAATTATTACTGTGCAATATTATTATCCAGTTGGTAGTATAGCCCAGGGTTAAAGCTACTGGAGTGGCATTGTACAATTTAACCAAAGGCATGCAAGTACTCTAAAGAGCTTAAATTATCTCTACAAAAACAGCCACAGTTGAAAGGGTTTAAAAATATTTAATAACAAATAGTCAAAACACAAGACAATACTTTTTACTACACAGTGCTAGTTAAGAGTTCAGAGATCACAGAGAAATACATAAAATAATTCAGTAGAACAGTTCTGACATCACAGAAAAACACAGTCAAATCTTTCTAGTTTCTAGCTATTTCTAAGAGAAAACACAAGTCTAAGATAAACTTACATATATAGCAAGACAGTGCTGGTGAGTTGGATGGTCAAGACAAAAATGCTTAATGCTCTCTGATTCTAACATCACATTCCTGGTTCACATTACATCATTCTTCACACTTCCCTGGGTCCCCAGGATAACAGAAACTACATTTGATGCCTCACTCTAGACTTACTGGCTCAGAAATTTAACATCAAAGGGTCACAATGTGCTTTACCTGGTCAGTAGATTGCACTGTTGTGACATTTTTTCTAGTTCCACATGTAACACTATTTTTACCATTTAAGACAACAAGCCTGTGGTTTACATTAATATTTACAGATGACAGAATTATCTACAACATTCCATTTATTAGGCTGGCAGCCTTCACCTATCTTCACCCAATCTTCACACCATTTATAGTCCAATTATTAGAGTGGAGTTAAGGGTTGGGAGGTTAGTTTAATGGGTAAAGTGTTTACCTTACAGACACAAGGTGCAGGGTTTGATTCTAACATGGGATAATTGGCTAGGCTTTAAATGGCCCACAAAGGCAGTTAGCCTAGTACTAATCTATGAACCTATGAATCATTTTTTATGACTCTGAACAATGTACAAACTTGTGTTCACTTATGCTCTGCTACAAAATTAATACTGCTGTAGAACATTCATCAGCAACATACACATTTCAACAATACTTTAGCCATCCAACTCTTCCACTTACTCTCTCTATATGTTCTGCTGTACATGCTGATGGCTTAATTCCTAACTATCCTGGTATGTTGTTAAATTACCAATGTGTGTGAATATATGTGCATGCATGTGCACATATATAATTATATACAATTTTATATATGTGCATTTAAATATATATGCAATTGTCTATTATACATGGATGTACATATAAATACAATATATGTATATATATATATATATATGTATATGTATATACATATATATATATATATACATATATATATATATATATATATATATATATACATACACACATTTCATAATTATATACATTATGTGTAGTGCCCATTCAGCATTTAGGCGATTGCTGAAAAATTGAAAGTTGTTAGCTGTGTCCCAATGTATCGAATGGAATTCTCACTGAATGCTGGTCTTCTCTTTTCTGCATGAGATTATACTATAGTAGAATGTGGAGATATGCTGATTTCCCACTGTGCTATGGTCTCAGAGTTGGTAATAAATAATTAGCTGGGAGTATGGGTGCACACTTTTTATGTAGATTTCCATTGTTTGATGCGTGAGCATGCACTTGTGAATGGTGAGTTTTGAGTGTGGCTGTGTGGTTATAGGAGTCATTAGATAAGTTGAGTGACATTTTGTGTGTGTTTAGATATAGTGTAATAAACTCATGTGCACACCTCTCAACGGTTCCTGATTTTCAGGGACAGGCCTGATTTTGACACAAAACGTAACTCTGTTCCTCTTAATCCCTCCTAAAACTGGACTTTTGAAAAATGTATAACATCAAATTAACAGCACTAATCTTTTAAAATGTGTCCCTGATTCTGTTGAGATTTGTCCCTATTTAGTGGAGGGCCTCATATGAGTCATATGTATACATTAGAGACGCACATTTTTCCGACCCAATCCATGCATGGGAACTCGCCAAGAAGAGTGCACATGTAAAAGTAAATACAAAACAAAAAGCACAGCACCTAGTAAAGTTAAAGACTGATACTTAACTGGGTCAGAATTAACTCTGCAGTACAAAACAAACCAGGTTTCTCTCTTTAAAGGAACTTCTTCAGTGTTGACAATATCTATTAACTTTAACGTTTTATAGCCCCATTAGCAGAAAAGCAATTGAAAAAAAAATCAGTATATTTATATATAATTATCATATAAGCAAAAATTCCTTCTAAAACTTGTATATATGTCATCACATCTTCTAAAATTGTATATTAAAGTTAGAGTACATATTCTGAACAATTCTATTCTCCAGTAGTCAAAAAGAGAATAGCTACTGCATAGCAGACTACAACATTCATCAAATCTCAGAAATATACATATAATAAAATAGCCTACATAACAATTAAACTATTTCATTAAAGCCAACACTATAGATAGCACCAAGTATTAAAATTCATCTCTTCTCCTTACTATTTAACAAACATATTTATTATTATTCGGCTAATTGGAGTTAATCCTCTCATTATCTATGAAACTAAAACTTGCTCCCTTATGTACTAATTTATACCAGAACAACACACTACGTTCCTTGGAGCATCTGAAGTCACTAAGATGAAGTGAAAGATGTTACTTAAATGTGACCTGACATCTCTCCCAAGGGTGTAGCTAGGCATACTCAGTGTACTCAGTTTTTTTTCTGAGCATCTCTTGGAAACATCAACACTCAAATATAACAGAATGTTTAGAATTGTGCAAATGAATATTTATAGTACAGAAATATACAAAAATGCTTGTGTGAAAGAAATACAACTCTAAAAACAGTTTTTATGGGAATAAACGGTAACAGTTGAAAATAATATGTCACCTTCCTATATGTATTGGGGGTAGCACTTTGAAGATTGAGGACATTTTTAAAATACTAAGTGGGTAGTATGGGCAACAACAACATGAGGTTTCAGTACAAAATGTAGATTTATGGCTACACCCCTGATCTCTCCCACATAAAAAGTCCCACATTTATAATGCTGAAATATAAATCACCCATTCTGATGGACATGTAATACATTCACAAATTTCAAAAACTTTGTAGTTATTGATAGAGAAAAAAACTTAGTTTGAACTATTTATGTACACAATACACGATTTCCACAAGGAAAACAACTCACTTGTCTTGCTACCAAATATATCTGCTTAGAAATATCTACATATGGGTTTTTATATTGTGATAAGCAACTACCATTGGTTTTCCCTCTTTTATGCAAGGACTGACATTTCTGTAGAGCTACTGTACTAAAAAATTTGTCAGAAATTAAAATATGCCAGAATCTGTGTAGAACACCCCTTTACAATTTTATGCAAATTATTTCAATAAATCATACTAAAATGTGCATCAAAGGGACTTTATTTTTATATTTATAGTTTAACAGATGCAACCTAGATTTAGTATTCAGTCTCTTCATAGCATCTGTTACTCTCCTATGATCATAACCTCCCATCAGAAATCTATCTTGCATATTCGTTGCCTGTGTACCCCCATTCCACATCATCCTTACAGATCCATGTGATTCTAAGCACATGGGAGTAGGGGAGGCGACTTGATGCATGTTACAGTTTCTGCTAAATGGTTTACAATATAATATGATGTTCATAGTACCATCTGAAACATCCAAAAAAAGCAATACTGAAGAAACTATACTTATCTGTAAATCTCAGTCCCATATCATTCTTTCTTTGACATTCCAATAGTGATCAAACTCATTACTATCAGCATCCCAAAAGACCCATACCTTAATCCAGAAATCTCTGCCACATTTTCGAAAATGGACCAAATACATTACAAGAAAAATCATATATAACCCATTGCAGTACCTCAGGATTGCAAACATTTCCCATCAAAATATATCACATCCATTTCAAGAACAATAGATAACGAATCTAACAAAAATTGTTTAAATTCAAATGGATATAATTCACTTGCATCTAGCTAGGACTTCATTACTTCACTCCCTTTATGGGTCTATGTTATTTAATCGATCTTCCAGATGTTCGAACTCCAGAAGATTGAAAGGGGAAGTTCGAAAATTGAAAAAGTTAGAGTGTGCCCAACAATATACTAAGGTTGAAAATAACTTTGCTACAAATATGCAACATAAATAAGGAATAAGATAAAGCTTGCTCAAATGTAGAAAGAAAGTTTAGTAATATGTGATTAGCATCCGTACTAAATGATTGTGGCTTAAAAAATACACACATCAAGAAAGTTTAAAATAAATGACTGTGGCTTAAAAAAATAAGGAACTTGCTTATGAGTGTATTACACACACATCAAGAAAACTTACTTCTTACAGACATGACAAGAGTGTAATCTGCTTTCACTGGACAACAGGACATGTTTTTCTAAGAAAGTTTAAAAATATGTTTTTCTAAGAAAGTTAATCCACAAGGCGTTTTTTCTTGAAGACAGTTTACTTATCAGCATTTACAGAATCCACAAGCTTCTTGAAGACAGTTTACTTATCATTTGCACAAGAACAGATGTGTTAGCATTTAAGGGCCATCAAGGCAGTATCTTTCCAAAACCAAGAGGGTGTGTGTTTAACTAAAATATGTATAAAAAGTCTGTATTAAATCTAGTTATGTTAGAGGTATGGTAGGGACACAAGTCCTGAGGTAAATGGTATATCTCTCAGATCATCTGCACTATATGAGAAGTAAAGTTGGAACAGTACTTTTAAGCTGCAACGTTGGTCCGTTTGGTTTATTATAAAAAGTTATTGGTTACTGCTCTCTAAAGTTGATGCTGCAAAGTATATTCTCTCATCAGTGTATATTCTGCAAGTTTCTGTATGCGACAGACTGTGAATGCAAATATAACTAGACTTTGAATTTTAGCAGAATCCAGCCAGCAAATCCCACAGCAAGAGCAAGCAGTAAGAAGCAGTAAGCAGATCCAAATATTTTTTCAATGGCGAGCCAGCCAGGAGTCGAACCTAGAATCTTAGCTAGCCTGCATCTGAATCTACACTCTGCATTCAAACACAGGGGGAGTGATGGTAAGCCCTGCAGAGGGTTACTTCAGTTAAATTGCAGTAACTAACATTTGTACGTATGTGTCAATTCTGAACAGAAGTATTCCAGTTTATGCAGCTTGCAGTAGTAAAGTTTTTTAGACGTCTACATCCGGAGTGAGACAGAAGTTCCAGTCGCAGTGACATAATTTCGCTAAGAAAACGTGGATATCCACTAGCCCAACAGTCCGCTGCCTGTTGTGCTTTCCCAGCTTCTCGAGTGACTTTGAAAAATTTCCAGCCATCTGCAACAACAGCCTGATCACCTGTTTTCTTGCTCACTGGTACGACTTTTTTCTACGTCACATTTTTTAGTATGGATGCTATTAGGCAGAATTCTAGCAAATGTAAGCCAAGTTTTACTTTTAATGTAGCAGAACAACCAGATAAAATATGGAGTAAATTGCAATGTTGGTATACACAACACATTAGTAAGTGTAAAACCTTGTTAGGGCAAGTTGACATACAGGCATTGTGTAAGTGGATTATAACATTTGATTGGTATTTGCAACAAAAAAATGAAGTATATCATAGTAAATGTTTATTGTGTGATTCAAGAGAAACTGCATTTTGTGTAATATGCCATAAAAAAGTCTTGCATGATATTGCTAAAAAAATAGACTGTGCAGACAGATCTGTTCATGATAAATAATTAATTAAGGGTACACAGTTTTCATTATATCCAGATGTCAAGCAGTTATGTCCTGTCAGTACATTAATTTCTGAATTACAACAGCAGTCAAATCTGTTATTGACAGAGCCCCCTGTAGATCTTGTAACTCCCTTTAAAAATTATGTACAATCATGGAAAACTTACTTCTTACAGACATGACAAGAGTGTAATCTGCTTTCACTGGACAACAGGACATGTTTTTCTGAGAAAGTTTAAAAATATGTTTTTCTAAGAAAGTTAATCCACAAGGCGTTTTTTCTTGAAGACAGTTTACTTATCAGCATTTACAGAATCCACAAGGCGTTTTCTTGAAGACAGTTTACTTATCATTTGCACAAGAACAGATGTGTTAGCATTTGCGTCATCAAGGCAGTATCTTTCCAAAACCAAGAGGGTGTGTGTTTAAAATATGTATAAAAAGTCTGTATTAAATCTAGTTATGTTAGAGGTATGGTAGGGACACAAGTCCTGAGGTAAATGGTACATCTCTCACATCATCTGCACTATATGAGAAGTAAAGTTGGAACAGTACTTTTAAGCTGCAACGTTGGTCCGTTTGGTTTATTATAAAAAGTTATTGGTTACTGCTCTCTAAAGTTGATGCTGCAAAGTATATTCTCTCATCAGTGTATATTCTGCAAGTTTCTGTATGCGACAGACTGTGAATGCAAATATAACTAGACTTTGAATTTTAGCAGAATCCAGCCAGCAAATCCCACAGCAAGAGCAAGCAGTAAGAAGCAGTAAGCAGATCCAAATATTTTTTCAATGGCGAGCCAGCCAGGAGTCGAACCTAGAATCTTAGCTAGCCTGCATCTGAATATACACTCTGCATTCAAACACAGGGGGAGTGATGGTAAGCCCTGCAGAGGGTTACTTCAGTTAAATTGCAGTAACTAACATTTGTACGTATGTGTCAATTCTGAACAGAAGTATTCCAGTTTATGCAGCTTGCAGTAGTAAAGTTTTTTAGACGTCTACATCCGGAGTGAGACAGAAGTTCCAGTCGCAGTGCCATAATTTCGCTAAGAAAAGGTGGATATCCACTAGCCCAACAGTCCACTGCCTGTTGTGCTTTCCCAGCTTCTCGAGTGACTTTGAAAAATTTCCAGTCATCTGCAACAACAGCCTTGATCACCTGTTTTCTTGCTCACTAGTACGACTTTTTCTACGTCACATTTTTTAGTATGGATGCTATTAGGCAGAATTCTAGAAAATGTAAGCCAAGTTTTACTTTTAATGTAGCAGAACAACCAGATAAAATATGGAGTAAATTGCAATGTTGGTATACACAACACATTAGTAAGTGTAAAACCTTGTTAGGGCAAGTTGACATACAGGCATTATGTAAGTGGATTATAACATTTGATTGGTATTTGCAACAAAAAAATGAAGTATATCATAGTAAATGTTTATTGTGTGATTCAAGAGAAACTGCATTTTGTGTAATATGCCATAAAAAAGTCTTGCATGATATTGCTAAAAAAATAGACTGTGCAGACAGATCTGTTCATGATAAATAATTAATTAAGGGTACACAGTTTTCATTATATCCAGATGTCAAGCAGTTATGTCCTGTCAGTACATTAATTTCTGAATTACAACAGCAGTCAAATCTGTTATTGACAGAGCCCCCTGTAGATCTTGTAACTCCCTTTAAAAATTATGTACAATCATGGAACGATGCCACTGCTACACATACAGATGAGGACAGAAACAAAGCTTATGATACATTAACAGAAGAATTTAATAAGTTTTTAAAAGAGAAACAAAGTGAGTTTAAAATGTTCAGAAATGACATCCAAGATCTCTGTCAAAAGTGCATAGGAGCCCTGCAGTCCACAGAGGAATCCAATAATAGGTATCATACATCCCTTAAACACTTACAGGTAGAAATGACAGACCTTAAACAGCATTTGAAGGAAAAGGAAGAAGAATTAGATGAATTAACAGAGACTAACCTCCAAAATACTCTTTTGATATCCCAGCTTAAGGAAAAGTTAAAAAAACACAAAACCAGTCCAAATTATAGAACAGGGACAGGGAACCACTACAGATTTATATACACAGTCTAGATTATTACAGAGTTTACCACAGTGGAATGATAAAAAAGGCATATTTTATAACATGCTTACATTTGAAGAATGGGTGGCATATACAGCAGGATCTGATATATGGACACATGCATTACTTAGATGTTTTTGGATTTTTATTCCCAAATGTTTTAAAACTTTCATTTAATTAAAACAAGATGATTATCAGTTAAATACTAAAGTAGGACATATGACAGCCATTTTAATGGCATTTACACAAGGGCACCCTCTCACAGCCAAATTATTAGATAATTTTAAAATTACTATCACAGATAAATTAATGGAAAAAAGTGATCATTTTAGACTTGCATTTCAAATCATATATAAGAAAACAGATAGAGACATGGAAAAAAGAGACATACAAAAACAGTTAATACATTGCTTCTTAGAACAAGTAAAAGGGGTTCCAGGGGATATTAAATGCATCTACAAAGAAAATTCTGATACCCTCACTGATTTGGTACAAAAACTAATGAGGGGACGGACTATGGCCGATGATGGGACATTATACTCACACCATATCTTTGCATTTGAAGAAAATAGTGAGTCATTTGAAGTAATTGGTGAGATAAAAAATAGGGAAAGGCAAAGGTGGTGTGACCAACCACCAGCAGAAAGAGCTGCGTCAGCACCACCAGCTCCTGCCTCTATGCTTGTAGTACCAGGATCAAGCACAGGTAATGAGCAAAAGGCACCGACATGCTTCTTTTGTAAAAAAAATAGGACATGTTAAGCAAAATTGTGATCATTACAAAGCCTGGCGCTAAAAGAAAGAAGAACAGGGGGTATTTCCAAAAAGAGAGCAAACAAATTTACAAGAAAAGTCAGAAAAGCAGGATTATGTACAAAAACCTTACAATATTGGCAAAAACAGTTATAAGAGCCATCAATATACAGGAAAAGGGAAAGTATGCCCGGTAGATTTTCAAACAGTTTCACCTATAAATCCAAAACATTTGATAGAACAGGCAGAAGGAATAGCTAGGCAACAGTTAAAAAAAGAGATTGAAAAACCTAAATATGTAGATCATTCAGACACAGAGGAAGATGACAAACAAAAACATGAGGTGTGTCATATTGCATTTGATAATAAAGGAGAGGATGAGTGGATTTCCTTACAATCGGGATGTGCCTCCCCCCCCTGCTCTGGTATCTTTCCTGACTACCTTTAAAAAAGGGTCGAGATGGATGATCACTAATTGATATTTGGGTAGAGGGGTCATTGTGGAAAAATGTCTTAATAGACACAGGAGCAGCAGTATTTGTCACAGACAGACAGTTACCATCAAATCCTATAAAAAAGGTTTGCATTTCAGCATTTAATGGCACAAGATGCTATGCAGTGAGTAGCCAAAGTGTGGACATAAAGTTTTGTCAAGAAGGACAGACATGGAAGGGTGCATTTTTAATGCATCCATCTTGCACAAATACCATTATTGGTATGGACATTCTAGGACCTTTAGGTATAGTAATTGATTTACCTTATGAAATTTTGTGGATAGGAGACAAACAACAAAGAGAGGAAAAGCAAAATACAGATTGTTATGCAATCTCTCTACCTGACAAACCTGAAAAACCTACAGGCTATGTAAATACAGACAGTGAGGATGTATGGAAGCATTTACAACAGCAATTCCCAAATCTATGGTCCAAGGGTCCCAGTGATTGTTTAAAACTAGAAAGCCCAGTAGGAGTAGGAAGTGATCAGGACTATATACCACCTTTTCAAAAACAATATCCTATTCCTAGGGAGGCAGAAGAACATATGGAAAAATGTATTGTAGAATGGGAAAAAGAAGGGATTATACAAAAAGGCAACAGTCCTACAAATTCACCAATCTGGCCAGTTAAGAAAAAAGATGGTAGTTATCGTCTTGTTATTGATTTATGGAAGGTTAATCAGTATACCACTCCTAGAGCACATTTGATTCCAGGAGTCCCAGAGTTGGCTGCACATATTAAGCCACAAAGTAAATGGTTTACAGTAATAGATTTAGCAAATATTTTTTTTGCAGTACCACTCAGGAAAAAAGATTGGCCAAGATTTGCCTTTACATTTAAAAACCAGCGATATGTTATGACAAGGTTACCACAAGGGTTTCAAAACAGTCCAGTTATTTTTCATCAGACAGTAGGATCCATTCTACAACATTTGGAAAAGGATAATTCAGTAATACATTACATTGATGATATTTTAATTCAGTCAGAAACAGTAGAGGAGCATGTACAGCTTCTTAAGAGAGTTTTTTATACTCTACAACAAGCAGGGTTTAAGGTTAAAAGTGAAAAAATTCAGTTTATGACACAAAAAGTTAAGTTTCTAGGTACTATTATAAAGCCAACAGGAAGATCTCCTTGCCCTGTATGTGTACAAGGCATTTTACAAATGGAAAAGCCACTGACTATAGCAGACTTACATAAATTCATGGGAATCATGAATTACAATAGGGAATTTATAGAGGATTATGCAGCCGTGGCTGCTCCCCTATACAAAATGTTACAGGAACAAAAGAACTCCACCTTTTTAGAGTGGGCATCTCATGAAGAGGAGGCATTTTCACAAATAAAAATAAAACTAGCACAAGCTACAGAACTAATAGCGCCCACACCAAGGTTACCATTTGTGTTACAAGCAGCAGCAGGAAAAAAAACACCGTCTGTGGTACTATTACAGGAATGGCCACATGGTAGTGACAACAGAATGGAAAAAAACATTACACCCAGTCACTTTCTTTAGCAGGAAGATGACCCCAGTGGAATTGGGCTACCATCCATGTATACAGCAGTTATTAGCCATTTACTGGGGTATTAAACAAACTGAATATTTGACCGTATTTTCCAGCATTATAGTACAAACACCACATCAAGCTGTAAAAGCTCTGGTAGACAGTTTTGAAATGAACAAAATTACAGATGGTATTAGTCAGGCAGTCTTTGCAAAATGGATGGCACTTTTTGGAATGAAAACTGTTACTATACAGACAGGGGACAAATACTATTTATCAAACTACATGGGATATGAAGGAAAACAGCATAACTGTTTAGAAAAGATAATGTCACCAGAGGTGCAATTTTTAGCATCTGATTTTGATCACTTTAAGCCATCCATCTTTGTGGATGGAGCACGATATTGGGACCAAGGCAGATACTGGACAGGATTTGCCATAGTTCCAGAAAATCCACAACTGGGTTCTCCTGAACTAATCAAATTACCAGGGCATATGTCAGCTCAAAGAGCTGAACTGGAGGCAGTACTGTATGTGTTAAAGTATTACAATCCCATTAAAATATTTTCAGATAGTGCTTACGTAGTAAATTCTTTGAGATTACATATGGAAACGTGGGTAAGACGAGGATTTGTGGATAGTGTAGGTAAACCATTATGGCATGCTGAAGTATTAAAAGACATATATAAAGTTATAACAATGTCAAAACAACAAGGACAGTATAGCATCTTAAAAGTAAAAGCACATCAAAAGCCAACCAGTGAAACTTACAGATTAAATGTGTTAGCTGATACTTTGGCAAAACAAGCAGCACAAAATGGAAAAGAACTTCCAGAATATGAATATATCAATATAGAAGTTAGTGTCTTAAAAGAGTTAGATAAAGAATCAATAGAGAAAGACCTTATAAATATACAAAAACAACAGGGCTTAAAAGAAGAAATCGATCAGTGCAAATTGACAGGAGTATCACCAAAGGAGTACTATGCATACACCACCTCCAAAGGGTTACAGTTGCCATATGTACCATTCCAGTTGGCACGCCAGCTGGTCAAGTTAAATCACCAAATACTGGGCCATATAGGAACTGATAAGTTATGGGCAGTTGTAAAAGAAAAGTATTGGAACCCAAATTTAAAAAAGGTTTGTAAACTGATTATAGAAGAATGTTTAATCTGTCTGCAGGGAAATGCTAAAAGCAAAAGGCCTCAGTTACATCGAGTACAGCCAGCAGATGGGCCATGGTACACAGTTCAAATAGATTATGCAGGTCCATTACCAACAGCAAAGGGAGGTTACAGGTATCTACTAGTCGTAGTGGATGTTTTTTCAAAATGGGTAGAAGCAATTCCTACCAAAACCATGACAGCAAAGGCAACAGCAGAAGCCTTATGGAAAAATATTTTCTGTCATTGGGGGTGGCCACGGGTCAGAGTCAGACAATGGCCCACAGTTTGTTAGTGATCTCATTAAACAAATGTGTAATTTGTTTGGCATACAGCAAAGGTTTCATGTACCATACCATCCACAATCCAATGGCATTGTAGAACGTACGAATCAGACATTAAAAGAACGTCTAAAAAAGGCATGCTTGGAAAAGGGCAATACATGGGTACATCATCTGCCTGGTATTTTAATGGGTATTCGAGCAACACCAAACAGCAAAACAGGTATTTCCCCATATGAAATAATGAGAGGCCGCAAAATGCCCATACTATTGCCATTTGATCCAGATTTCCCTAATGGTAGGCCCATGCTAGAAATCAGCAAACATCAGGAATGGCTAAAACAACTTACTAGCATATGTGACTATAATGCAAGGGAGCAAGCGTTCCATCTATGGAAAAAGGTGCCAATATTACCAGCTGAAGAAAACCTTTCCTGTGGAACCAAAGTATTGGTAAAAACATTCCAAATGGAAGGACCATGGGCTAGCAATTGGCAAGGCCCTTTTGAAGTAGTGGAACAAATTGGACCATTAGTGTACAAAATTAAAGGAAAAAAAAAAAACAGAACAATGTTGGTACATAAAGATCAGCTAAGAATGATCAAAATAGTGAGCAATGTAAATCTGATTAAATGTATTCTTTTGTAGGTTTCCAACAAAGAAAACCATAATGAAATTGACTTGGTTTAAAGTGCATCCTTTTGGAAATCCAGTTTCGGATGACCAAAGGCAAAATGATTCAACAATGGAATTTCTATTTAAAGGATGTTTTTTTAAATTGATAATAGCTATCATACTAACTATTATTGTATTGCTTAGTATTAAATTATACTTACAACCTGATAATCAAACTCTAAAGTTACATAAGAGAGAGAGAGTAAAGAAATGTGGAAAAATGAACAAGACTGGTCACCATCTTTTAACACTTTTTTAGCAAGACAATGTTGGTATGCAAAAAGCATGAATGTTTCTAATTGTTGGGTATGTAGTTTAATACCAAAAATAACAGGGGTAATGCCTCTAATACCTATTCCACTAAATTCTCTTAGCAGTTGGAGGGTATTAATAAATGAAACTGGAGATCAAATTATAAATGCACAATTGCTTAAAGCAAGAGTACAGTCATCTGCTATAGTACAGGGGATCACATCTTTTCAACAAAATGGAACTGTTCCAGTGGGTAATAGCAATTGTATTCAAACAATTGAAATGGTAAATTTTCACAACCACATACCAGTACGTGGAGTATTTTCTCATGGTTTTCCTATTTTAATACCAATTAAGGGTCAATTAATATTAAGTGATTCAGCAGTATTTCATTTTTCACAAAATGATAAAAGTGAGTGTAAAACCAATATTACATGTTGGAGAAGTAAAACAGATAAAAACTTTACAGTTGTACATGATAAAACTCCTACTATGGGGCAAGTAAATGGCAGTCTGGTAAATAGCAGTGTTGCTCTATCAGATGGGTTATATTACATCTGTGGTAAATATGCTTATAAATGGTTACCAAAGGGATGGGATGGCACCTGTTATATAGGATTAGTGGTACCAGCAATGCATCATATAAAAGAGTTACCAAAAGGAAACATTAGAAATGCAAAAAAGAAAAGGGATATATTACCTGTGATTGAAAATCCAGAAAATCCAGTAGACACCTTAGATACATCACATGTATATCATCAAAATCTTGATTATATTAAATTAAAAGATATAGATTTAGGAGATGATGTAATATCTGGAGCAGGTATTTTCCCTTGGTACGGGGCTGCAAAAGCCATCTGGGAGCTGAGAAAACTATCTAAACTAGTTGAGGTATTGGCAAATGCCACTTTTAATGCAGTCCTTGACATTACTGTCGAAATGACAGCAATACGAACTATGGTTTTACAAAATCGAATGGCATTAGATTACATATTAGGATCCCAAGGGGGTACATGTGCTTTAATAGGAGAACAATGTTGTACATTTATTCCAGACAAAACAGAATCTGTAAAAGCACATTTAGAAGTAATTGCACAAGTGTCTCAACATACTAGAAAAAACTGGAATGATGACTGGAGTGAATGGTTTAGTAATCTGTTTACAGGATGGACAGGAAAAATCACTGTATTTTTAATTTCTTTTATTGTTATTGTAATGCTTGGTTGCATATTATTTATATGTATTAAAGTCTGCTTAGCAAAAACTAGTCAAGTTACAGTTATTAATTGTCATAATGAAAAAGTATTATCAAATAATGCTGAATTTATTTCTCTAGTTTAAAATAATAAAAAAAAAAGAAGGAATTGTTAGAGTGTGCCCAACAATATACTAAGGTTGAAAATAACTTTGCTACAAATATGCAACATAAATAAGGAATAAGATAAAGCTTGCTCAAATGTAGAAAGAAAGTTTAGTAATATGTGATTAGCATCCGTACTAAATGATTGTGGCTTAAAAAATACACACATCAAGAAAGTTTAAAATAAATGACTGTGGCTTAAAAAAATAAGGAACTTGCTTATGAGTGTATTACACACACATCAAGAAAACTTACTTCTTACAGACATGACAAGAGTGTAATCTGCTTTCACTGGACAACAGGACATGTTTTTCTAAGAATGTTTAAAAATATGTTTTTCTAAGAAAGTTAATCCACAAGGCGTTTTTTCTTGAAGACAGTTTACTTATCAGCATTTACAGAATCCACAAGGCGTTTTCTTGAAGACAGTTTACTTATCATCATTTGCGCAAGAACAGATGTGTTAGCATTTGCGTCATCAAGGCAGTATCTTTCCAAAACCAAGAGGGTGTGTGTTTAACTAAAATATGTATAAAAAGTCTGTATTAAATCTAGTTATGTTAGAGGTATGGTAGGGACACAAGTCCTGAGATAAATGTTATCTCTCTCACATCATCTGTACTATATGAGAAGTAAAGTTGGAACAGTACTTTTAAGCTGCAACATTGGTCCGTTTGGTTTATTATAAAAAGTTATTGGTTACTGCTCTCTAAAGTTGATGCTGCAAAGTATATTCTCTCATCAGTGTATATTCTGCAAGTTTCTGTATGCGACAGACTGTGAATGCAAATATAACTAGACTTTGAATTTTAGCAGAATCCAGCCAGCAAATCCCACAGCAAGAGCAAGCAGTAAGAAGCAGTAAGCAGATCCAAATATTTTTTCAGAAAATGTCGAAGCCGCGGAAATACAAATTTTTTCCCAGGGAAAGAATTTGGTTGGCTGTTTCTGCGGCTTCGACATTTTCTCCACTGTGGTGCAAATGTTACGAAATGGGTTAGGGTAAGTGTGTGAGGGTGACAGACATTGGGGTTAGGATGCTGGTAAGGTAAGTGTGCGATAGTGACGGACCTTAGGTTTAGGGTTAAGGTTAGTGCATAGATAGTTGTGTATGTAAGGTTTAGTGTAGGTTTATTAGGTTTTTGGTCTGCTTGTGTTGTGTGTGTGTTTTTCGGAACAGCGTATTTTTTTCCCTGGGAAAAAATTCGCTGTTCTGAGGTTTCGATGTTATCATATTTCGAACTTCCAAGTTCGAACATATGGCGTTCGAAATTTTGGAAGTTCGGTTATGTGACATAGACCCCCCCCTTTACTATGTGGAGTGGAGGTATACAGACTTTCAACATCCAAAGTACCTAACCATATAGAATTCAATACCTGTCATTAGTGTGAGAAACTCATATCATGCAACTTCGCTCTAACATGAGCAAAAAGATGCTTTTAAATAAAATTCAGAAAGGTTTCCATAAGTGAATTCATTTCAGTCACAATGGATCAACCAGGAACAGGTGTGATTCCCTTATGAACCTTAGTCAATAAATATAGTGGTTTATAATTAGCTGATTTTTAACTGGAAAATAAATCAAATTTGCCACCATACCTAACAAAAAGGAATCAACTGACAAAAAAAAAAAAAAAAAAAAGGTGGGGTCCAATTCCACATATGCTTGCAAATCATTCAAGCTGTTTACAGGGCCCTACTTTATAATCCTTCTTGGCCCTTAATACAATCACCCAACACCCTCTGTCCACATTTTTCACTACCATATAGGGGTGTTTTTCACTGGATGCAAGATTACAACGTTTCTAAAAATATCCCTATGGTTGTAATACAAATGCTTCAGAAGTGGCTGTTCAAATACTTCTATAGTGGGATGGTAAGGAGTTTGAAAATGTGATTTTTAAAAAGAAAAACACATCACTTTATCTGACTACTGGTTACCCTTATAAAAATACCAGTACTTTAAATTCAAGATTCTGGTAAAAGACTTAATATCCTGCACAAAAATCAAGCAAACAAGTTTGGAACAAAATTCGATCCTTTATTAAGCAATGACTGTGTAGAGTGACTGACATTTAAACCAGTTAAATTGATATTCATCTTTTATACCCTGGTCAACATTTCTTGAAAATTGCTTGCAATTGCTGCCTCTATTCCAGGACTTGTGATGCACCCACCACATTTGTATCTAACATTTGGGCCCCAAAACAACGTTTTTGACTTTTGGGGACATTTCAATTTTCAGTATCACTATTAGATAAAGCTGATGAATCTGATGAAATGTGAGAATGCCTCAAAATTAGTCTCACATTTGTTCACTTCCTTTTTTGCTTATAGGTTCATAGGTAGGTACTAGGCTATTGACCCTAGGGCCTATATAAGCCTAGCCAAAGGTACCCTGGCTTTCGCCACCCAAGAAAATTATTTTCCTGTGCCACTGTCGAGCAGAGCCACAGAAGTGATCCCTGGGGTGAATTTCCTATCTCCCATCCAATCAAGAGTTTTCTTGAAGAGTGCTAATGAGGAGCTTTGTTTGATATAGATAGGTAGTTTGTTCCAGAGTATGGGAAGTCTCTGGGACAGGAATCTATCCCTCCAGCATGTTCTGTTTATTGTGGTGATGAGGTTTAGGTCCCTAGAGCATGTAGCTCATAGGGATTGGGATTTCTTTAAGTGGAGCATGTCTAAAAGCTCTGGGTTTGACATAGCTTTGTGTGTTAGGCAGAGATCGCCTCTGAGTAGGCGATATGCAACTGAGTAAAGCTGCAGTTTTTTGAGACTGTCTGCATAGGGCATCTCTTTGAGGCCAGTAATCCTCTTTGTGAGGTATTTCTGTGGCCTTTCCAGTTGTTGTAGATGTCTTGTGAGGTACATACCAAAAAGGGCATTGTACTCTATAATGAGTGATGAGTAGAGGGGAACAATGACCTCTATTTCCTGGATGAGAAACCTTTTGTGATGAGGTGTGCCACATAGAAGGATTTCCTGACTACTGTGGCGATGTGATTATCAAAGGAGAGACTACTGTCCACCTGTGTCCCAAGGTCTCATCACACTTTCGGTGTTAAGTAGACTACCACCTATGTGGTAGTTCATGGGTACTGCGTTTTTACCAAAAGGAATGACAATGCACTTTTTGGCATTGAGCTTGAGGCCATGGCTTTGACACCAGGCATCTGTCTCAGCAAGGCCCTTTGTAGGATGTCCACATCTTTTGGAGTTTTGATTATGGCTCCTAGTTTGCAGTCATCTGCGAACTTCATTAGCCAAAGACCTTCTGTGTTGGCCTGTACTTCAGAGAAGTAGATATCAAACAGGAGAGGACCCAGGACTGAACCCTGTGGTACTCCACTTGTCACTGGTCTGAAGCTGGATTTGGAGTCTGCTACTTTCACAGTGTGGGTTCTGTCAGTGAGCCATTTGGCAACCCATCTTGTGACATAGGGATTTATACCTAGTTTAGTGAGTTTATCTATAATTCCAGAGTGGGGGGATGGTGTCAAAAGCCTTGGCAAGATCTAGATAGGCTGTGAGAACCACCTTACCCTCATCTACGGCTTTGGTGACTGTTTCAAAGAAGTCTATCAGGTTTAGGAGACATGATCTGCCTTTTACAAACCCAAACTGGGTGGGTTCCTGAGTTTGGAGATTACCAATGTTATTATTTATAAGTTCCATGATTATACGCTCCATAGCCTTGCAGAAGAGGCTCGTTAGGCTAATAGGCCGGTAGTTTCCCGGGTCTGTGGTGGCTCCCCCTTTGTGGAGTGGGATAACTGTCACTGTGCGCCATTCAGTGGGCACATAGCCTGAAGTGAGGCTATGATTGAACATGGTACTTAGGTGGGGTGCCAGTTCGTTCTGTAGTTCATGTAGAACACAGCCTGGGATGTCGTCAGGTCCCATGGATGCTCTGTTCTTGGCTTTGGATACTGTGTTTTTCACCTGTGCAGCTGTGATTACAGGAACTTTGCATTCTTCTGGTATAGAGATGGTTCCTTTAGGGGATGACAGAGGGGTAAAGTTAGCATTGAACCTATCTGCCAGGATGTTGCCAATATCCGTTGGTTCTGTATATTTAGTGCCATTGTGCTGTAACTCAGAGCAGATCTGAGTGTTGCCATTGAGATTCTTGACATAGCTATAAAATGCTTTGTGGTTGTCTTTAGAGTCAGTGGCGATTTTGTTTTCATAACTAGCTTTGAAGGATTTTATGAGGGATCTCAGCTTCTTACTGAAGCTGACCAGGGAGTTTCTCCAATCACGGGATTTTATTCTTTTTTGCAACAGTTTCTTTCTTCTGTTGTAGAGTTTGTTTATGGCAGGGGACCACCAGATTGGCTTCCTTTTTTTGGAGGATAGCATCTTGGTTCTGTTAGGGATTGCACGATCCATGCACGCATGTAAGTGCTTATAAAGTGCATTTGTGTAGGATTCAGCAGTCATACCTCTATTGTCCGTCAGCATGGGTGTCGTGAAGTTTGCCACTTCTGTCTTAAGAAGTGTGAAGTTGGCTTTGGAGAAATTGTTTACTGTGGTTTCCCTAATGGGGGGTGGGGAGGGATGTGGATGTCCAGGGTGATTGGCTTATGGTCGGATCTGACCAACGAGGAATTGACCTCTGGTGTGGAGCACCGGTTGCCCATGTTGGTAATAACCAGGTCTAGGATATTGCTGCCCCTGGTGGGGGTGTGAATAAGTTGATCCATGGCATTGGAATTTATGAATTCCAGAAAACGTTGAGCACAAGAGTTGGTACATGAGTAGTTTTCCCAGTTAATGGTAGGGTAGTTGAAATCGCCCATTATTAGGGTGTTAGGTTGTACCCTAATATTTTCCAGTGTATTAAGAAATGAGGAGTGGGAATCCTGGGACATGGTGGGGGATCTGTAGAAAGCTACAATTTGGATTGTGGTCTTGCCCAGAGTTAGTTGCACTTAGATAATCTCGGATGCATTATGCTGAGCAACTAGCCTGGAGGTGTGGATATCCTTAATGAATATGGACACGCCTCTGCCTTTAGTGTTTTGGTCCAGGTTAGGTGGCCGAAAGGTGTGGTATGAATTATAGCCTGGTAATGCAGGGGTACTCTCTGGAGCCTTGAACCAGGTCTATGTCACTGCACAGATGTCAATGCTCTCCATTTTAAGGAGTGCCTCGAGACAGTGCATTTTGAGGTTTAGACTTCTAGGCATTGAGTAGCAAATACCCTCAGATTCTTCTTGCCTGTACCTGTTAGGGTGGTGAATTTGTCATTTGAACCTTGCCTAAAAAGGCGCTATAGGGGTGGCTAGAGCTTAGTTTCATCATCACCCCCCACCATTTTTCACACTGGGAAAATGCTTTGTCTTTCTGGATTTCATCTTGGTAAATGCTTGCCCTGACTCATAACCCTTAAGGTCTTTCCTAAATTTTCTTTCAGTTTGCATGACTAAATCCATAATTAAATGTCTGTATTTGGTTAGGCAAGATCAAACTCAAAGTAGTAAACAAATAAACAACATGTGGCTCAGCACATGCAGTTAGAAACAAACTAAGAATAAGATGCAAATGCTTTATTATTCCACTCCACGACACAGGAATAAGGCCAATAAATCAGTTTTGATGCTGACTGTATCTTCATCAGTAACATCTGAATAAAATTTGAAATTAGGTATGTGTGTGCATAAGATATCAGACATTTGTACACATGTATCCCACATCAGGTGGAGGTGGGTCTGGAATATTGGCTACACAAATCACAGTTATATTAACATCTTCCTTTTAATTACTGCCAAACACGTTCTTAATAAAAATGCATTTTTAACCATGTGGGTTTTTGAGAGGGTGAAGGTACTGCAATGGGGGGGGGCGTCTTTTGTTCCCACCTGTGCAGATTTATAGGATATATTGCTCAGCAAATGATCTACAATCATAGGCATAATTCATTCCTCTGTTCCATAGATAAGTAGAGAAGATATCTGGATAACTGCTGGTTAATTTTCAGATCAGATACTTCTGAGCTTAGTGAATTGGTTACTTACCTTAATGAAAATAAAATGGGGTTTGGAGTTCACTGTGAGGTTCCATCAGAAAGAAATTCTATTCCTTGATGTTTGGATATATAAAATGTGGATAGGACTAATACTTAAAACCCCATACTAAGAGTTTACTTTGGAGCAATCAGCTATCATCCAGGTCACATAGACCTAACTTATACATAATGTACTGAAAGAATCACTGGATTTAGACAGTGTAATTATTGTTCTTTAATAAAATATGTATTTTTGGCCACTAGTAGCTACTACAATATATCACTTATCGCTAAATAATATTTGTCATTTGTTTTTGGTTACAAGTTTATATAATGTGTCCACCTTCCAATTACATATTTTTATTGTATACATTTGCTGCTAAAATGTATTACATTTATTAATCTTCTTCTGTCAGCTGCTCCCATTAGGGGTCGCCACAGCGGATCATCTGTTTCCATTTCTTCCTGTCCTCTGCATCCTGCTCTGTCACACGCATGTCCTCTCTCACCACATCCATAAATCTTATCTTAGGCCTTCTTTTCCGGTTACCTGGCAGCTTCATCCTTAGTATCTTTTTCCCCAATATACTCTGCATCTCTCCTCAGCACATGTCCAAACCAACATAATCTTGCCTTGCTGGCTTTGTCTCCAAACCTTCCAACCTGGGCTGACGCTCCAATATACTTATTCCTAATCCTGTCCACCCTCGTCACACCCAGTGCAAATCTTAACATCTTTAACTCTGCCACGTCCAGCTCTGACTCCTGCCTTTTTGTCAATACAACTGTCTCCAACCCATATAACATAGCTGGTCTCACTACCCTCTTGTAGACCTTCCCTTTCACTCTTACTGGTACTAGTCAGTCACAAATCACTTCTGACACTCTTCTCCACCCACTCCATCCTGCCTGTACTCTCTTCTTCACCTCTTTTCCATACTCACCATTACTCTGAACTGTTGATCCCAAGTGTTTAAACTCATCCACCTTCGCCACCTCTACTCTCCATCAACAGTCTCAGAGCAAACATCGCATCTGTAGTGCTCTTTCCTGGCATGAAACCATACTGCTGATCACTAATCATCACCTCCCTTCTGAACCTAGCTTCCACTACTCTTTGCCATAACTTCATTCTGTGACTGATCAATTTAATCCCTCTGTAGTTACTACAGTTCTGCACATCACCCTTATTCTTATAAATCAGCACCAAAACACTTTTTCTCCATTCCTCAGACATCCTCTCACTTTCAAAGATTTCATTAAACAATCTAGTTGAAAACTCCACTGCCATTTCACCTAAACACCTCCATGCTTCCACAGGTATGTCATCTGGACCAACAGTCTTTCCATTCTTCATCCTCTTCATAGCTATCCTTACTTCCTCCTTGCTGATCCACTGCACTTCATAATTCACTATCCGCACATCATCCAACCTTTTCTCTCTCTCACTCTCATTCATCAGCCCCTCAAGGTACTCTTTCCATCTGCTCAACACACTCTCCTCACTTGTGAGTACGATTCCCTCATTATCCTTTATCACCCTTACCTGCTGCACATCTTTCCTAGTTCGGTCCCTCTGTCTAGCCATTTGGTACAAGTCCTTTACTCCCTCTTTAGCATCCAACCTTTCATACAACTCTCCATATGCCTTATCCTTAGCCTTCACCACCTCTCTCTTTGCCATGCACCTCATCTCCTTATACTCCTGTCTACTTTCTTTATCTCTCTGACAATCCCACTTCTTCGCCAGCCTCTTTCTCTGTATACTCTCCTGTACTTCTTCATTCCACCACCAGGTCTCCCTGTCCTCCTTCCTCTGTCCAGATGTCATACCATAGCCTGTAATAGCCTGAGAACCATGTTAAATATTTTGCATTAAATATTAATAAATGTAATACTTTTGCATTAAATATTAATAAATGTAAACATTTAAAAAAAAAGTATTACATTTATTAATATTTAATGGAAAATATTTAACATGGTTCTCAGGCTATTACAGGCTATGAAGTAACATACATACTTATAACAAATCATTCAGTACAGTATTGCACTTTTTTCATTCACCAAATGTCATGGTTATTAAGCTGATCTTACATTATACAGGTTATTTTTTGAGGTAATTAAATGACCTTAACACTGTTTTGTAGATGTCCTGGATTTATATCAATATGAGACCGCTGCTTTACAAATATAGGGCATTTCAAATTTTATTCAGGTTACTGATTATGTGCCTCCAGGTCCACACTGGCATACGAGGGCAACGACAAAGCTTATGCACAGGTTGTATAAGAAGGTTCACAGGCAAAGAGAGACCAGGAAAAAGTGTTCATGGTGAACCTGAACTATTTATGGACATTATTTGGGGCAAACGAGGCTCTGATAACAATGGCTCAGTGAATGAGCAACTTCAGTCATTTGAAAACAAACTTTTTAAGTTTGGTAATTTACAGGTGGTCAATTCTTACTTAAAGGAATGTTGCAAAGTACATAGGGTACTAAAGGACATGCGTTTTTGGAAGTTCCTGGCAGGTATGGAAATTAACTCAATACTACATAAGCATTTACTGGAGTTATATGACCAAACAGACTGCAAATTTATGAAGGCGCTTATTAAGGACAATGACAGGAAGTTAGAGGAGTTGGATAGGGAGATTAAGATTCTTAACGAGGAGATCACAAAGGACTTTATATTTTCCACTCATGAGACGGAATATGTGAATTTAAAAAAAAAGTGAACAAGAAATCCAAGGACGTATACTGTATGACAGAAAAGCTTTTAAAAGATAAAAAGGAGTGCAAAGAAAAATGGGCATATCCAGTTCTACAGGGCCCTGGCCATAAGGATGTTCCCTCCACGGATGAAGGTGCATCAGAAACAGAACAAGCAGCAGACCATGGACAAAATACTCCAACAATTATTGCAACAATCGTGGGTGACACAAAGGGAAATTAATCATACTGCAACTGAGTTTTAGTTCTTCAAATGTTCATATTTATAACGTCAGTAGTTTAACAATAACTGCTCACCACAAACAGTTATTAAAAAGGGGGTTCACATCTATCCTCACACTTATAATGCTTATTATGACACTTCTAAAAGTCTTATAGAACAAACTGTTCAAAAGAAAATGGAAATTAAAGTTGTTTTTTTGAACAAGAGGCCTGTGTGACACAAATCTGCTGCTGTTTTAAGAAGGAAGAGCATTTTTAACTCCCCAACTTACTCAGCTATTTCTACTTCAAGAGGTTTTGTGAAGAGGATTTGAAAAAAAAAATTACCTTAGCAAACAAAGATTTATGCTCACCAACGTAACACTAGAAAAGAGAAAAATTTTATTTGACCTCTCAAAAGACAGTGGGATACATGTGATGAAGCCAGACAAGGGGGAGGGGTGTAATTATGGATACTGTGGATTATTGTACTAGGACATTATTGATATTGCACACTGATGGTGCCTATGAAACTACCTCTAAAAATGAAATTATTTTACATTCAACAATCTATTGTCTTATTTGATGCGTTGATGCAGATAATTACCAAGGATGATTATGATTTTTTTTACTGATTCAAAAGCCTTACAATCCAGTTTTCTTTGGTATCCATAAAATCCACATGAATCCTACTAATCTACCTTTAAGACTAACTGTGGCTCAAAGATAGAAACATTTGCAGTTTTCATTGACAGTAAATTTAAAAAGCAGTTTTCAAAGCTAGATTATATTTTAAGGGACACACTGCATTTTTCTACAAAATTTATAATGTGTTGAATACAATAAGAAGTTATTTGTAAAAAGTTATATTGTGGATTTGTTTTCAGTTATTTCTAACAATGAATTAGGTTGGTTTGCAGAATTACTCCTTGAAAATAATACACTAATTTGCAAGTTCATTTAGTACACTATCAAAATGGCTTAAAAAAAAAAAAAAAAAAAAAAAATATATATATATATATATATATATATATATATATATATATATATATATATATATATATACACACACACACATATACATACACGTGTGTGTGTGAGTGTGTGTATATATATATATATATATATATATATATATATATATATATATATATATGGGTCTACTTTATATAATCGAAAACTCACTTTTTCGAAAATAAACAGCAGACCCACGGTTACGTGAAAGTGCACTTCCGCAGACATCAGTTCAATGAACTGATAAAGAACAGAGAAACATTGTTTTTGCAGGAGGGCACCCCTCATGTGGTGGGCTGTGCCCCCCTCACCCCCCCTACTTAAATATACCAACTTCGAGATCACACTACAGTGGGAAACATGTAAATTCCCTTTCCCCACTGTAGTGTGCTTTGCCACGTGTTCCTTAACAGTTCATTGAATCGTACTTCGCAAAAGTGCACTTTCACATAACTGAGGATCCACTGCTCGTTTTCAAACAAGTGGATTTTCAGTCTTTTACAGTAGACCCATATGTACATACATATGTGTGCGTATACACACACACACACACACACATATATATATATATATATATATATATATATATATATATATCTACATTTATTTTATTTTTTTTTTTTTTTTAGTTTCAATGATGAATATTTCCATCAGAAAAAGAGGAATTGCAATGGGGTAGCATTTGCCCTGTTATGCCAATATTGTACTTGCATTTTTGGAAGAGAAATGCATTTACTTATCAGTATACGAGACTTGTACAATTTTATAACTGATTTTTGGATGACATTCATCTTATGGATTGGAGTTGGTGAACTAAACAGGTTTTTGGAATTCATGTCACAAACGACTTCAGGTTTTACTCATTCTTTTCATAATGAATATTAACTTCTTTCATTTCAGTTAGCAAGGACACAAAAAATAATATATTTGCTTCCAGTATTTATACAGATACTATTTCAAATTCTTATCTAGATTTTAAAAGCGGTCACCCTCATCAGAAGGGAAATATAGTTATGGGACAACTAGTTGGCCTTTCAAGGATGGTGTCCAATGATCATTTTAAGAAAGAAATTATTTAACTCATTAACATGTTTTGGGAAGAGTTATTCAGATGATTTATTAAGGAAAGCAAGTAAGGAGATATCTGAAAACAGACAAACTTTTGTTCAATTCTGTATCATGATGAACCATTTTCAGTGACAAAAGTAAGTTTGGACCAAAGTGACAATACTAACATGAGGGCTTTAATCCTCCTGTTTAGCAGTGATGCTCACAGGATTTGGAAGATTAAAAAAATTGGAGCTTATCCTTCCCATCTGAACTAAGTCAGTTTGATGATGAACCACTTACTGTATTTGGAAAAGGGAAAAGATATTAAGGATATTTTGGAAAACAAGAACACTTTCAGGAGAAGTAAGAAGGAGAATAAAATTGCTAATTGAGTCCACTGTAAATATTGATGACTTATTTTGAAGGTTCATATGTCACAGGATATGTTAAGATCACTGGATGTTGGTGTTATTTTAGTTGTGAAACCAGTAGTTTATTTGGTTATATGTTCGACATGTGATTGGTTCTAAATGAGAGGGAGAAGAATTTATGAACATGTCTATACCATCACATGAAAGGCAACAAAGAATGCTTTATGGAATTTAAAATGTTATTTTTTTATACTGGAAAAAGTAGATACAAACCCCAAAGGGGGATGCCAGGAAAGTAAATTAGAATACCAGGAATTAGTCCGGCAGCTAAGATTAAATGCAACTAAATTACCAGGATTAAATTATGCATTTTCTATAACTAGCATTCTAAAATTATTCTCGGGCAAATTATAGGTTCATAGGTATATACTAGGCAATCAGCCACCAAAGCCTTTACAAGCCTAGTCATGCAATCCAGCCCAGTTATGCCTCTGTGTATCACGGGCGTTTATTAAGAGGGGGTATGTTAGTTAGGAAGTTTCTAGAGGTTTTGTTGGGAGGGTAAGTTAGTTTGTGAATTACTGTCTGCCTCTATCAGAGATATGGGGACCAGAACCAGAGTGGATTTCAAAGTTCCCACTCATTGAAGGTTACACTTAAATAAGGTTAAGGATGGCCTCTGCTTCACATGGATGGGGTGCCTGTTCCAGAGCATGGGGATCCTCTTAGAAATGATTCTCATTTTCCCTATTAGCTTTTTTAATGGGGTGTGAGTTTTCATTATATTTTAAGTGTTCAGTGTAGAAAAACGCTTATTTTTTAAGATGTTTGATTGGATGCCAAAAATTATCTGATAAGTAAATGAAAACTAAACAGGTGTTTTTTTAGCGTTTTATTCTGATGAAGTCTATGGCGTTGCAAGAGAAGAAAACAATTTACTTAAACATTGCTGTATTTCTCTGAACTGCATGTCTGGCACACTTTACTGTTTATTGGTTTGGTGTTAACATGCTGTTAAAGAGTTTATTTGATTTTTATTGGTTTAATGGCCTTGTACCTGTATCATGGAGTGGAATAATAAAGGATTTGAACCACCGTATTCTCACTTTGTGCCTGAATGTGCTAAGCTGCTTGTTGGGCTCATGCACATTCTCTGGTTTGGTTCTCAGGCTGTGCAACCTTGTGTGCATGAAAGTAATAAACAAAACATTACCACAAACATTACTGACCTTGGCAAAATCATTGTTGACAGTTTCCTTTAACCTAATGTTACTCCTATGATGTTCACTTCAAAGCCAATACAAAATACATCAGACTGCCAAGCATATATTGTAAATATGACATTTACTGAGTGCTTTTATCTACAACACTGATAGAGCTCTTCATAATCAAATATGATTTTAGATACATGGATGCTACAGAAATCTTTGTATCAATATTTTTGGTAGATTACATGATATTTTAAAAGTTTAGAATGGATCGCCTTACCCAGTACGTGGGATGTTTGGGAAAGAGGAATTTTATTCTGAAGAAGTCTCACATGGTATTTTAAATAAAACTGATAAATAAATTTTGCATTTACTTTATAGGCTTGACAGTCTGGTGTGTTATTTGCTGATAGTTTCCGTTAATCTTGAGCGAGGATGCATGATACTACTGAGTTTTTCTCCCTAATGAAGAATGCACAGTTAATGAATTTGATGCAGTTACGTAGTCTGAATGTTGAAAGTCTATGTACCTCCATTCCTCATAGTAAAGGGATTGAAGTAAAACTACTGACTAGATGCAAGTGAACTACATCCATTTGAACTGAAGCACTTTTGTTACATTTGCTATCTATTACTCTTGAAATGAATGTGATACATCCTGATGGGAAATGTTAATTGCAGTTAGAATGTATTGCGATAAGTGCTACATCTTCTGCTATTTATGCAGTCCTTTATGGTTCAAAGGCAGACTTTCAATAGATCACACCTTTTTTTGCTGCTCTCCTACATACAAAATCCTGTCCCAGAATCAGGTTGTCTATGAATGATTTACAAACAAGAACAATGCAGGACAACCTCAAGGTTCGTAGCGAAAACCACAGCAGGAAACGGATTGGAACCAATGTTTCTTCAGTAATCCAGTTTTATTTAAATAGAGCCAGTAAAAACTAATAGTTTCAATGAAGCCGATAAAAACAAGTATTACAGTTCTGTTCTTCACTTAAAAACATAAACCACAAAAGACTAACTCCAGTAGATCAAGCGCTTTCACCTGGGCTCTCCCGGGCTTTTTCAAGATGGTTTTACTAAGCAACCTATATGCTTATATACCCCATGGTTGATTAATTAATTGTGTAATTATTCCATTAAGACTTTTCCAACTATTCCTATGCTTAAAGCTATATTCCCTTCATAGGAATGTTGAAAATGTTGAAAATATTGAAAATATTAAAAATGTCCTTTATGCAACATATTTTATATTCTTTTGCTCCCACCAGTTATTGTGGGATGTTTTGTTTGTCCGGGATGTTTATATATATGTATATATTGTTTTTCAAACGGACTGCTTTTCTACACTAAGATGAATTTCTTTTCTTCTTTTGTGTTATGCTCATTGCATTTAGGTGGAAAGCCATATTTGTAGGAATTAGTCATTAGTGATGTTTTATCATCTCTTAACATTTGGTTTTACTGGTTTGATCGCTAATACATTGGCATTTTATGGAAGTGTACTACGGTTTTCTTTGTTATTTATTAAGATTACTACATTAATGCTGTTGTTGTTGTTAAATTACTGTATTTTCTACATTAAAGGAATTTATATATGTTTTTGTTTTAAGATGTTAATTTATACATCATAAATTGATTTACTATAATTATTATAAATAACTATAAAAATATGAAATTTATAAAATTTGTAAAATTTATTTTTTATTTTTACTATATAAATGAACCATTAAGTAATTAATTATTGATCAAGTAAATAACTTATTACTTTTAATAAATAAATAATTAATTAATTATTCAATATATTATTACATGTATATAAAAACAATCAAAAGTTATAAAAATTATAAAATTATTTGAAACATGTTCTCCCTAGTATCTATGTTTAGATTTCAAATTCATTGTTGCTTTGTTATAATTTTGCCCTTCTTTGTTTCAATACACTGCTTATACTAACATGCTCATTTAACCCTGGTGTTTTTGCAGCATTTAATTTAATTTGCCATACTAATTCCCTATATTCCAGGGATGTTTCCCAGTCTCCCCCTCTGATATCATTTTTTACCTGTTCAAGCACTAAAAATTTTAAATTCATTTCTTTGCATATTAAAGAATGTTTGAAGAATGCATTCGTTTCTTTCTTTGTTTTTATTTCGTAGGAATGTTCATATACTCTTCTTTTTAACGTTCGTTCTGTTTTTCCTACATAAAAGGATAAACAATATTGGCATATTCCTAAGTATATTATGCCCTTTGAATTACAATTGTAATGCCCTAGGACATATAATCCCGTACTTCTTGATTTTAAATATAATCCTATGTCGTCAAGCATAAAAGCACATTGCTTGCAGGTTCCACATTTATAGGTGCCTCTCATTAATTTTGTGTTGTTTAGGTTGTTGTTTGTTTCTTTTTCAAAGAGATTTTTAAGGTTGTTGTTTCTCTTCCTTATAAAATTTGGTAATTTTGGAATCATTTTGTTAATCTCTAAGTTGTTTGACAACACCGGCCAATATTTTGTAATAATAGCTTCTATTTCTTTACTGTCACTATTGAAGGTATATACAAATGCTTGTTTTTTATATTCTTCGTTGTTTTCAATTTCATTTGTATTGTCCATTAATTCATTACCTAAAAGTGGGGCATATTTTTCATTTCTTTTCATTGAAATTTCATTAATTAGAACATTAATCAAACCTAAAGGATATTTTTTTTCTCTAAAAAGAGAGTTTTTAAATATTCTATTTCAGCTTGAAATAAGTCGTCTGTATTACAAATTCTTGATGCTCTAATTAGTTGGCCTTTAAGGATACTCTTTTTCTGGAAAAAGGGGTGGCTACTATCAAAGTGTAAAAACATGTTTGAATAAGTACTCTTTCTATAGATACTAGATTCAAAGTTATTAGTTTCATTGTTTTTCATTAAGTTAATGTCCAAGTAATGTAATTGATTAGGGTTTTCAAGAAATACAGAATATAGTTTTCTGAATTAAAGTCTAGCCTTCCTAAAAGGGATTGAAATCTATAGTGCAATATACATCCATTTGAACGAAGATTTGTTACATTTGCTATCTATTATTTAAATGATGTGATATCCTGATGGGAAATGTTATTTGCAGTTGAATGTTTGATAAGTGCTACATTGCTATTTATGCAGTTTTATTTAAAAGACTTTCAATAGATCACACCTTTTTTGCTGCTCTCCTACATACAAAATCCTGTCCCAGAATCAGGTTGTCTATGAATGATTTAGCACCCAGTTTTAAAGGAGCATGCAGTGCACTGTTGGAGACAGCTGGCCCCCTTCCGTCCACACTCCAACCCAGTGACAAGTGTCACTCTTCACTGCTTGAGATACACTATGCTGCTGTATAATTATATTTAGGTGAGATTCTGACTTAGAGGCGTTCAGTCATAATCCCACATATGGTAGCGTCGCAACATTGACTCCTCAGCCAAGCACATACACCAAATGTCTGAACCTACAGTTCCACTTGTACTGAGCAGGATTACTACTGTAACACATCACCAGTAGGGTAAAACTCATTTGTCTCACTACAGTCTAAACCAGGCTCACATTTCCTATTAGTGGGTGACCAATCCAAAGACTGGTAAATTATGCGTCACAATAATAGGAGCCAATATCAATGGATCAAAAAGTGATAGTGCTATGAATGCTTGGCCACCACAAGCCAGTTAGTACCCGTGGAAAATTTTCTGATGCCACCTAATTCGAACCCAGAAAGACAAAAGGATCATGAGGCCCTGCATTCATTGTCTGGATTCATACTGACAATCAAGATCAAGTGAGCTTTTCACTTCTGCTCCATGGGAGGTTTCTGTCCTCCCTGAGCTTGCCTTTGGACACCTGAATTACTCTGACAAATATACCGCCCAGTAAAACTTCCCACCTGACACTGTCTCCAGAGTAGATCTTGCCTGGGCGCTTAGAGCCAGAAGCGAGAACCCAGGTGAGGCTACCCCCACCCACACCTCACAGGGTAAGTGAAAAAGTGATCATTTTATATACAATTTTTCTTGTAACATATTTGGTCCATTTTTGAGTATTTAGCAGAGATTTCTGGATATTGTATGGGTGCTCTGGGATGGCGATACTGATGGGTTTGATATATTTAGTCAATATCAAACTAAGAATGATATGGGACTGAGATTTATAGCGAAACAGTTTGTTCAATTTTGATTTTTTCTGGAAGTCCCCCCCCCCCCCTTTTGCTATTAAGAATATACTATACTCCCAAAGTACTTAGAATCACAATGATTTGTAGTTGTGGAATGGGATACACAGGTGAAAAAAAACAAGACAGATTTCTGAGGAGAGGTTATGAACATAGGACAGTAATAGATGCTATGAAGAGACAGTATACTAAATCTAGGTTGGATCTGTTACACTATGAACACAAAAAGTTCCTTCAATGCACCTACACAGCTTATTAAGATTTATGCAAATAATTTGGGTAAAACTGGGGGTGGGGGTGGGATTATAGACCAGTTCGGATGTATTTTAAGTCCTGACAACATATTTAGTGCAACGGCTCCACAGAAATGTCAACATTCATACAGGAAAGGGAAAACTATTCATAATTATGTATCACAATATAAAAACCCATGTGGAGATGTTTCTAGGCAGGTATATTTGGGAGCAAGACAAATGGGTTGTCTTCATTATGGAAACTGTGCATTTTGTACTTGTGTAGCTAAAACCAAGTTGTTTTTTTTACATCTGTCCATAACTACAAGGTATTTGAAATTTGTGAATTTAGAACCTGTTCAACATAATGGGCGATTTATCTTGTGACCTGCAAAAGCAGGGCTTTGTTTAAAAGGAACTAACTTCTCACCTACATAAATTGGCTTTCCCTTCATCTCATTTCTAAGGAACGTACTGCATTGTTCCAGCATCGATTAGTACATAAAGGGGTAACTTATCTTTCACAGGAATTGAGAGGGCTAATTCCAGTGTGACAAAAAAATGATAAATTGCATTTCTAACATGGTAAGGAGAAAAGCTGAATTTTAACCCTAGAAACTATCTATGGTGTTGGCCTTAATGAAATGGTTTAACTGACGTGTAGCCTATTTTATTACATGAATATTTATAAAATGTTATTTTATATTTCTATCAAATTTGATGAATGTTTGAAAAACTTAAATATAAGATGGTCACTAATGTTTTTGGACTATAGGAGATTAGAATTGTTGAGGATATATATACATATATATTGCTTTTCCTACCAACAGGACTATAATATGTTGATGTTAACAGATATTGTCAGTACTGAAGCAGTTCCAGGTTTACAGAGGGCAACCTGGTTTCTGGTGTTCTCTGGAGCCTGCTCTGAGTGGGTTAAAGTATTAGTGTACAGTATCAGTGTACAATTAAGTGTGTGCTGTGCTTCTTGTTTTGTGTGTGTGTGTGTGTGTGTGTGTGTGTGTGTGTGTGTGTGTGTGTGTGTATATATATATATATATATATATATATATATATATATATATATATATATATATATATATAGCGTTGCCGCCTCACAGTAAGACGCTGTCCAGTTCGATTCTCAGCTAGAGCGTCTTCTGCATGGAGACATGCGTGAATGGGCATACCTTCGTTGAGGGTTGTGCGTCAGACCTGGCAAGCTGGTATGTAAAAATCAACTGCTGATCATTAGCAGACCGGAGTTCCGCTGTGGTGACCCCTAACAGGGAAAAGCTGAAAGACACAAACAATATATATATGGCTCTACTTCAAATAGTCAAAGTTGCTGAACATTGAACCACACATCTCGGATGAGATGATCAATGTTCTACAACATTAAACATGAATGCAGACTAAATTAAAAAAGATAAAAACTCTGCTAGTAAGTTTTTGCAGGGGGGCAAGCCCCATGCCCCCCACCCCCTTGCTACTTAAATATACCAACTCTGGGATTGCACTACAGTGAAGGGAATCTTGGAGTTAGTATATTTTAGTAGCAGCGGGGTGCACTTGGGTTGCCCCGCCTGCTAAAACATGAAATAAGAAGTTTTCACATTTTAGTACCCCCACCCCCGAGTTCAATATCGCAGAACTTCAATCCTCTGGTCCTCGTTCAGAGGTTCGATGTTCTGCAATTTCAATACTCTGAAGGGGACCTATATATATATATATATATATATATATATATATATATATATATATATATATATATATACACACACACACACATATGGGTCTACTTCTAAATTTCAAAGTTTCAAAACTTTGAATTTCTTATGATCGAGATCATAAGATTGAAGTTTTGAAACTTCGGACCATTTAACTGGAGATCGTGGTACAGTGCAGAATGGTATATTTACAGTTTTCCTTGCTGTAGTGAGATCTCGGAATTGGTACATTTAATTAGCAGGGGGGCATTTTGAAGTTTCAAAAGTTTGATTGTGTGTGTGTGTCTGTATGTATGTATCGTGTGTGCCTTAAGTGATCTAAACAACATAAGATTAACAGTAAGATGATAAACAGAAGAAAGATATCTAAAAATAATAAGAGCTAAAATGAAAAATAAAACACTGAAAATTGAAGTTATTCTAGGGGATGGTTTATGCGCTTTCCCCACTGTTATGGAACCTCAAAATTGGTATATGTAATTAGCTGGTGGGATTTAGTGGGGTTGATATTAGAGATAACTGGCAAAGTTTTAAATGGCCCATAAGGGCAGTTAGCCTTATACTAATCTATGAAGCTATGAACGTGCGGGGGGGGGGGTGCAGAGGAACAAGCTTCCCCCGGGCATAAATATTGAGAAAATGTGGTGCTCTTTTCTCAGAGTTTTCAATAGTTTTATATAAGGTTAGATTATGTCACATGTTTCAATGTTTTTTGCAGGGGGGGGCAAGCTAACCTGGTCTCCCTATGTAGTGGGCCCCCACATATACCAGCTCCAAGGTCCCAAAACAGTGGGAAAAGGGCATAAACCCTCTCCCGGTATAGCTTCAATTTTGTCAGTGTTTTTTAGTTTATATCTGTTTCATTTGATCAAGTGAGTCTACTACATTTAAACAAGCACAAGTGTCTGAATGAAAGGAGATAAAGGTCATTAGATAGAAAAGCTAAATCACAACTCCCCAAAAATGTTTTTTTTTTCTGCAGGGGCACGCCCCCCTGTTACTTATATATACCAGTCCAAGACTGCACAACAGTTGAGAAAGGGCACATTTCTAATTCCCACTATATCCTAATCTTGCCCAAAATAATGCTGGCACACTGCTGTCATCTGGTTATTCAATCACTTCTGCCAGTATTAAAAACATTTGGCTAAATGAATGATTTTTTATACATATATAATTTCCAATAGCCTCTCTATTGTAATTTTCTTCATGCAGAACTTCCTTCAATGGCTCCTGTACGTGCACCCAATCAGTCCTTTTTTTTTTTTTTTTGGGGGGGGGGCAGTTATTTCCAGGCTAGGGGACAGCCCACTTGGTCTTGTCTGGCCCACTTTCCATTCCTAAGAGAGAATACTGTAGTAGAGAGTGGGCCAGCTTGGGAAGCCTTTTGGCAGGGGCTTAACTTCTCCCTCTGGGAATACTCCATCCCCCCAGCAGCTTTTCCAATCTCCATTACTGGTGTCTCCTGAGGGTAAGTGTGCCTTTACACAGAATTCTAGCTTACAAAGCGTTACACTAAGACAAGCAGGTACTTGGTAAACTCTGTCTTCTCTATGAAGAGCTTCTAGTGCTCTCATTTGTCACCTGTGTGAAAAGCCATGACCATCTTCCTACCCCCAAGGTGAGCGAGCCAACAATGGGCTGTTATTCCCATAATCCATGGCCAGCTCCTAACAAGCATCTGAAGCATTAACTGAACTTGCCTGCACTGAAGTCAGGGATTTCTCTCTCTGTGGCACTGAAATGCCTTACGATAACCTGCATTTTGTTCACACAGTCCTAGTGATGCCTCAGCCTATCCTGTCAACCAATGGGCACAAGGCATTGAAACTTGCTATGGTTAGGCTGTCTGGCTACTGCAGAATGCAAGCTCTCCCTTACTGACACACTTTACACACACCTACAGGTCAATTGAAGAATCCAAATTCACTTATTGCACTGCCAAAATAAATTAGCATACATTATATGTAACACATTGAAGATAAACAAAACAAAAAACCAAACACCCAAAACAAACACACACACACATTAAAATCATTTTTACTAACACCCCAGGAACATGTCACACGAAAACCCCAGGCTAAATCTTGTATTTTATTGAACTCCCCTTTATTAAACCTGCCTGCACAAATCATAAATTACAATTCAAAAGGAAGAAGCCCGCCCGGTCTTATGTTTTACAATGGTCATCTACCTCTTTAAATGCATGCTCATAGTCACGTTTCACTCCACTAAAGTTCATATTATTTGTTATACTTTCATTTAATTTATCAATTTCGTTTAACAAGGATGCAGCTTTGCCTTCATAGTCACTAATCATCAGTTTCAGCATTTCTATCCCTGTTTTATTAAACAAAGCAGTAATTTCATTAAATAATTTAGTACCCGGTTGTGCATTGTTTGGCAGTCTGTTAAACCGTAGCCCTTTTGGGATACGTTCCACCCTTACACATTCAGTCAAATATTCAATTTCCATTTGGGCCGTTCTATATGCGTACAGTTTGTTGTTCAATTCAGTTACCAAATGTTCAATGTTACTATTTTGAGCGTTATAATTTTGTTGTACAGTACCTTGGGCAAACATAAAATGTTTGCTTGTCCATTTTTTTAGGTTAAAATCCTTATTTTGCTGTCCTTGATTTAAATGCAGAGCCTTACTTCGTGTATTTTGGGAGCTCTGGTTATGTAACCACTCGTCCTCGAATACTTCAGTGGAAAGTCTTTTCCTTCTTACCGTTGGTTCTTTTTCATTTAAAAGTTCTTGTTGGTTTGGTGGTGGTGCCATAGCATTGATAGTGCTGTCTTTCGTTAGTAGTCCGCTGAGTTGTGAGAGTAGGCAAATCACTTGCCTAAATTCTCCCCGCATTACTGGTGCGTCGTCGTCACTATTGTTGTCTTCAACCAGAATGTTAGGTGTATTATTAAAGTCCGAGGTTCCTACGTCTTCCGCCATGTAGTAAACAACGGTTATGACGGTGACGGTGGTACACTTAGAACAAGCCTCCATAGAAAGGAAGTCTGTGCAGGAAGGTACACTCATGCAAGTAGTATGCATGCGCCACATGTCTTTAGAGGTACTGTCAGGTCTCAATTTTATAGAGCCAGTAGGTTTAACACGGAAGATCTCAGCTTCTCCGAACAGTTGAATGAGATGATAGCTGATTTCACTAATAGTGGTTATGATGCTACCATCTTAAATAATGAGAAACTAAATGTGTTAGAGGGAAGAAAGTCGAGGGTGGCCCCTGTTATGTTAAATGACGCCATAGAAACACAAGCTGTTGGCTTGCCAAATGTGTCCATCCAGAATGAGATGAAAGTAAGATACGTTACTTCGTTCAGTACAAAACACCATGTATTAAACGTATTATCCATAAGAATTGGCTAATCTTGATGGCATCTGAAGAGTTAAAGCAATGCTGGGCAATGTCCCATTTTTTGCATATCGTAACATGAGAACCCTCAAGAGTGTCCTCTGTTACAAAGATTTTCCTACAAATATCACAACACATCCATCCAGCACTATGGGCACACGAAAATGTTATAATTGCTCGTGCTGTGATGACATTGATGATGAACATTTAGGTATCTTTGAACACCCAGTCAGTAAGAGGCTGTTTAGGTTCAATGTAACTGCTACTTGTGTTACCACCCACGTGGTTTACCTTGCTACCTGTGTATTATGCAACTCTTTCTATGTGGGTAAAACCACGCATAAACTTAAAGATAGGATCACAGAACACAAGTCTGAAATCTGAAGATGTGTGGACACTAATGCTTTATATAAACACAGGCTAAGTTTTGGTGAACAGCATGTATTTAAATTTAAAGCTATAAACCATGTTTCACCCTCACCCAGAGGTGGTGATATCAATAACAAATTAGAAATTAAAGAATACAACTGGATAATTAGATTGATGGGTGACTCACCCCCTGGTTTGAATAGTACTGTCAGCCTTAAACCTATTTTGGTTAGAATGAGTAGATCCAGACTATGAGATTTTCTCTTTATGTATATGATTGTACATGTGATTTTTAGGTTAAAACTTTGCTTTTTTTTAAAAATATACATTCTTCCTTGTGTAAATGTTTTTTGTTTTCATGTATGCATTATGCTGTTGCATTTTTTAGCTTTGCATATTTATTTATTTCTACATGTTTTGTTTTAATGATTGGGTCATGTGACTTCTTGGCTGCCGGTCATATGACTTTTTTAGACCTATATATACTCTGCATTTGCATTTGTATTTTCAGTATTGATAAAGGATTTTATCCGAAAGCTTTGCTCTTCACATTAAAGTGTTTTTTCTACTGAGAACGTTGTTTGTTTTGCTGGACCTCTTGGCATTTGTGCAAGGTTTTAAATGGCCCATAAGGGCAGTTAGCCTTATACTAATCTATGAAGCTATGAACGTGCGGGGGGGGGGGTGCAGAGGAACAAGCTTCCCCCAAGCATAAATATTGAGAAAATGTGGTGCTCTTTTCTCAGAGTTTTCAATAGTTTTATATAAGGTTAGATTATGTCACATGTTTCAATGTTTTTTGCAGGGGGGGCAAGCTAACCTGGTCTCCCCATGTAGTGGGCCCCCACATATACCAGCTCTAAGGTCCCAAAACAGTGGGAAAAGGGCATAAACCCTCCCCCGGTATAGCTTCACTTTTGTCAGTGTTTTTTAGTTTATATTTTTTTCATTTGATCAAGTGAGTCTACTACATTTAAACAAACACAAGTGTCTGAATGAAAGGAGATAAAGGTCATTAGATAGAAAAGCTAAATCACTACTCCCCAAAAATGTTTTTTTTTTTTCTGCAGGGGCACGCCCCCCTGTTACTTATATATACCAGTCCAAGACTGCACAACAGTTGAGAAAGGGCACATTTCTAATTCCCACTATATCCTAATCTTGCCCAAAATAATGCTGGCACACTGCTGTCATCTGGTTATTCAATCACTTCTGCCAGTATTAAAAACATTTGGCTAAATGAATGATTTTTATACATATATAATTTCCAATAGCCTCTCTATTGTGATTTTCTTCATGCAGAACTTCCTTCAATGGCTCCTGTACGTGCACCCAATCAGTCCTTTTTTTTTTTTTTTTTTTTTTTGGGGGGGGGGGGACAGTTATTTCCAGGCTAGGGGACAGCCCACTTGATCTTGTCTGGCCCACTTTCCATTCCTAAGAGAGAATACTATAGTAGAGAGTGGGCCAGCTTGGGAAGCCTTTGGCGGGGGCTTAACTTCTCCCTCTGGGAATACTCCATCCCCCCAGCAGCTTTTCCAATCTCCATTACTGGTGTCTCCTGAGGGTAAGTGTGCCTTTACACAGAATTCTAGCTTACAAAGCGTTACACTAAGACAAGCAGGTACTTGGTAAACTCTGTCTTCTCTATGAAGAGCTCCTAGTGCTCTCATTTGTCACCTGTGTGAAAAGCCATGACCATCTTCCTACCTCCAAGGTGAGCAAGCCAACAATGGGCTGTTATTCCCATAATCCATGGCCAGCTCCTAACAAGCATCTGAAGCATTAACTGAACTTGCCTGCATTGAAGTCAGGGATTTCTCTCTCTGTGGCACTGAAATGCCTTACGATAACCTGCATTTTGTTCACACAGTCCTAGTGATGCCTCAGCCTATCCTGTCAACCAATGGGCACAAGGTATTGAAACTTGATATGGTTAGGCTGTATGACTACTGCAGAATGCAAGCTCTCCCTTACTGACACACTTTACACACACCTACAGGTCAACTGAAGAATCCAAATTCACTTATTGCACTGCCAGAATAAATTAGCATACATTATATGTAACACATTGAAGTATTCACACACACACACACACACACACACACACACACACACACACACACACACACACACACACACACTGTAAAATCATTTTTTGTTAGACATACACACCCGCAGTTTGAACAATGTTCATTCACTGAAAACCCTGGCAGGAAAACTGAAGGATCAGTTGTATTTTGGTATGTTGAACTCCCTTGAATTAAACCTGTCACTGCATTTTCGAAATCATTAACTACTCTCACTAACCTTCAGACAGGAAGAAGCCCCCTGGTCCCCCCGGGGCTCTCCCTATTGGTTTCTAATAAAATGTCCTTAGTTATCTCATCTCATTGGCAGACTTTCTAGATTGTATTGAGCACAACTGCTCTGCACAGCATTCATAAAAAGTGACAAATTTCATGTGAGAAGCAGAAAAGACAGTCTTATTAGATAACTGATGTGCATGTTTACTCCAGCAGTTGCTGAAAATATTTGTTACAACTTTCTTTTATCCTGTTTATATTCTGTCATAACCACAGTTTCTGAACACTGATACTGACTGCACAGGGATTAAATAATGTACTACGCCAATATATATGTTACATCTTTTATCATTAAATTCTCATTACAATTTTGATGTACTTCCTTCTATTCAAGACAGAGCATGCGCTGGCATACAGCTTTTACACTCATGTTTCTCATAAGTGTATCAAAAATAATATTCAGATAGCACATACCAACAAGCAGGAGATGAAAATGAAGCAAGAGTGGTCTTTCACAATCAAGTGTAGCACGTTTACACAGGAGTACACAAACATTAAGCTCAGACAGTCAAACAGGTATTTTAAAACGATAAGTGGGGGCATCCATCTGTTGAAACATTTACTTATTTCTTTAAAACTAGAAGTACAAAGATTTAGCTGCTTAGCAACAGCAGTGAGCAAAATTAATCCTTCCTATGTTCCCAGGAGTGAAATGTCCAGAATATAAATGTCAGCTACAAATGAAGTGGATGAGATGAAAAACCTGCTGAGAGAATGCATGCAAATTCCCTTGTCTACTGGTTACCCAGGTTGCTGCACAAATCAGTGATGCGATTTGCCAAACCTATGGTATTTCAGAACTATGTCCTGTATTTAGAATGATACATTGCTCATTCCCAGCCATGCACAAAGGTGAGACTGACTGGATGACTACACACTGCTTTTATAACTTAGACCTTTAAGAAACAATGAGGGAAAATTTGGTCCATATACAGGGTCAGAGTACCATGAGTGACACTGCCATTTCACTTAGGTTCCAAACAAGATATGGTATTGGGATCACAACCTCACCAAAACAAAAATAATGGAAGCACAGGTATCCTATTGATGAATTCTCAAAGCCTACTGACATAATGGAGTATTAACACTCCTACAGGGCTAACTTTTGGCACTTAGCCTAACAAATCTGTACTTGTCTTTTTACCAACCTACCTTTGTGAACATCAGGAGAGAGTCACACTATTCACAGATGTGTCGGAGGACAAGCCTATTAATTAGATGGAGGTTTCAGTGATTCAAGATGTATGTACTTGGCCAGTTCTTGTTCCATGTATTTATCCGGATCTGCTTTGATCCACTGAAATTACACTTAATCAAAACTCATTTACCCGTTTCCCAGTTCTTCAAAACTTCACTTTAACGAAAGCACAGACTGCTGACATCCTTTCCCTGAGAAAGGAACCACTTGGCCTCCACGAGAAGGAAACCCACATGGACCAAAACTAAATCCACCAAAGTGGGAGGCTTCACAACCCCCCACACTTAAATATTCCAACTCTGAACCTGCACTTTATTGCAGAAAGGGCAAAATTCACCATGGTGGCCAATTGGTTCCTTTCTCAGGGAAAGTATGTAGGCAGTCCACACTTTCATTAGTGTGAAGTTTCAAAGAACTAGGAACGGGTAAGTGAGTTTTGGTTAAATGACATTTCGATGGATCAAAGTAGATATATTTATCCATAATATAGTAGAAAACTGGGAGGACCTCACTTAACCAATACACAGACAGTCATGTAAGTCTTAGTGCCAGCAACTATACAAGAAAAAGCAAACCAAGTTTACTAAGTTTGTGCATGGAAAACATGGATTAATTCTCAGTTCATTTATTTAGAGATGTTCAAGAACCTTGTCAAATTTTAAGACTAAAATAAAAAGGGGCGAAAGAACTATATTCAAGTCAAATAGCTGCTAATGTAATATGTAACTTAAGCAATACTAAATTGTTGTTCATTAAAATGTTTAGAAGTGGTTTTGAACTCAGATAGTGAAGAACAGGTCCTTGAATACTTAGGCAGCAAATTCCATAAGGTAAGTTCAGAGAAGGATCTCATGCCTTCTGAATTTAAATGCTCCCTATGAATCACCAACAGCCCCTCCAAAACAAAGCAGAAAAGTCTAGCTGATAGGTAGTTTGAGGCAGATCTGTAAGAAAACAGACTCAGGTTGTGTACAACTAGTCTATCAACTCTGCTGGCAACCCCTGTATATTCCTAAGGGAGGAACATTGTGGACATTTTGAGACACCCCTAGCAGGACTGTTGCTGTGGTATTCAGCATGAGGTGAAGATGGGTAGTCCAGTGTTCTTACCACCCAAAACAAGCCAGCTTAGTGGCTATTATAACATTTTCCACGGACATTGCATTTATATGCATCCCTTTGGCCTAAGTTACGGTTGAAGAACTTTCACAAATATCAGCCCACTTAGTTAGCTAATGATTTACAATCAATAAAGGCCTGTACAGATCCAGGCTAGGAAGCACCAAGTAAAGTGAGAAAAACATATTGTAGGGATAGCCACTTGGAGATCTGTAACTGGAACAGTACTTTACACTGTGAATGCTGCTCTATGATGAAATCGTATTACAATTGCTAACACTACCTTGAAAAACAGCTCCGTGTCTAGAACCACATGACAAATTATGAATCCTGGACATGGAGTTCAGGAGTTAATACTTATCACAATTTCAGCTCAGATAGAGCAAACAAAGTCTCCTGAAGATGGTCTGCAGCCACATTTTTGTCAGCTTTAATCCACACAATGAATTCCTATTCCTACAGGTCATTCGCATCACATAGTAGTTTGTCTTTGGGATTAACAGTTTGACTATAGTTAAATGTAAAAATACACTCAGTTTGATAGAGGTTGCCACAAGGAAATTTCACTTTTCTCAAGGATTTAGCAGCCTTAAAGTTGATCACAGTAAATGGTATCTTGACTTTGGGGAGGCTTTGGATGTGTTTTTTATTTGATTTACTATCAAAATGTGGAAAATCAAAACAGTTTTCCACTTTTTGATCGAATTTATTATCAGAATTTGGTATTACAGAATTACCATCATATTGGAAATGGTAATCATAGAATTAATATTCGAACACCAGAAGTTCTAGTGTCGAAATTCTGTGTTGCCAGTAATGTTTTTGCAGGGGAGGCAAGTCCTCCTGCACCCCTTATGTGGGGGGCTACTCCCCCACACCCGCTACATATTATATATTCCAACTCCGAGATTTCTACAGGGAGGAAAAGGATAAATTTCCCAATCCCTACTGTAGTGCAATCTGTTGTCAGAACACGTCGATCCCATATTGGCGAATATACACAACCGTTTGCTAATGAGGATATGAACATGTCAGGATCGGCATTATTGAAACTGAAAAACATGCATTCGTCCATCCCAATTTCGAGTAAGTGCCATTGCACATTTTGATAGTTGTTGTTGTTTGTCTTTCGGTTTTTCCTGGTTAGGGGTCGCCACAGCGGAACTCCAGTCCGCTAATGATTGGCAGTTGGTTTTTATGGTGTCGAGTTGCCAGCCAGACACCTAACCTTCAACGAAGGCACACCCATTCAACGCATATCTTTCGAACGCCCACTCGACCGCGGGGAGGACATGCAGACTCCACACAGAAGGCACTCCCAACCCAAGCCGAGAACTGAATGGGAGAACCTCTTGCTGTGAGGCAACAATGCTACCGCTGCACCACCACGGACGTCCATTGCACATTTTGATAGTAAACTATTTATTTCTATATCTAATTTATTGCAGGCATGAATCGTGTAAGGAAGTAGCTGTTCAAGTCTTGATTTGCATCTCTAGGACCAGTTAACTACCAAATTGTTCAGTCCTCAAGTGTTTTTTTTTTTTTTTTTTTTTAAATCTTCAAGAGGCATTACTTGCTCCCATTCTTAGGAAAAATATCCTAGATATGAATAATTTGGGGAATTTCTGCCCTCTTTCAAATTTTTCTTTTTTGAGATGGGTATTGAGAAAGTATGCAGACAGAGGTACTCCTATTTAATCTTCCATGACATTCTGGTGAGATTGCTCTCTCAGTGGCTTTTGGCACAATGTATCATGGTATCTTGAAAATTTTCAGTCCCGTTGTGGACTAACCATCTTTTGGGTTGCACTAGCTGAGAGGTCCCTGGCATTAATACCTCTGCAAGAACATGCTTATATGAGGAGTCCCATTCAAGGGTCAATCCTGGTGCCATTTCTGTACACCCATACATGTCACTCAGGCATGTCATTCAGGGTAGCTGTATCCAGTACCGATGCTATGCCCATGATAATCCAGGTATAACTTTTCAGGAACTGCTTTTCTCCCTTTGGAAGAATGCCTGGATTCCATCCTTCAACTGTCACTCAGTCATATTAAACTCAGCCCTTCTGGTCCATATTTGTTCACCCATCATACAGTCTTTTCTTCCCTTACTTTTTATGATGTGGTTTCCCATTCACAGCCTGGATGTGATCCTTGATGATGAACATACATTTAAGGAGTAGCTGTATGTTGCCATCAGGACAGAATTTTCTTCTTAAAAACGTTGTCCAGGTTATGCTCCTTGCTCCATCACCACAGTTAGAGTCAGCGATCCGTGCTCGTGTCTTCCTTTACTACTATAATGTAGTTTTTCCTTGGGTTTGTGGAAGGGGATGCAGCTCAGCTGCAGCTGGGGCAGAAGTAGCCTATATTTTGGCTGGGGTTCCTTGCACCATGTGCTGCATTATGTCTATGCAGCAGTATCTGCACTGACTGCCAGCTGTTGCCATGCCTGGCTTTATGGTGCAACTAAAAAAGAGCTCCTAGAACTCTATTTAGTGGGGAGGCTTCTTATATCCTCATCAAAGGGCCTACTGCTTGTTCTGAGGACCTGAATGTAGACTTCTGGTAGGCAATTAATTGCTACTTTCCCTGACATGGGCATGTACATTCAAGGTTGCTATCACGTCCCTTTAAAGACCAGGAGCATATTTAACCCACTCAAAGACTTAGTTTATAGCACTTATGACCACATTTTTATTTTTCACCACACTGAAATGTCCAAACTGTTTTCTGCTGGGCTGTTTTTCTTTACATTTTGTCTGTAAGATGCATAGGCTTAAGAACCTAAATAAACACACAGGAGTTCAGTGTATGAGGCCCTCTTATATGGGGCTGTAGGATAACATCCCCCTTAAAGAACTGTTCTCAATTCTTTTGCAAACTTTGTGTGCTCACTTCAATCTGAAATTCCAAAACAGGTTACTGTTATGTCACAAAACCAAATAGTATTGCATAGTTCTAAATGCATGCAGCCGATCAGCTGGATAAGAAATGCAGAAATCCATACCATATACCTAGCAACATTTTCATCACTGTGCAACAGTTTTTTACAAGCAGTATATGTGGCACGAATACAGTGGAGCTAAATCCGAGTTCTGCGATACAGTATATTAAAGTGACTGCTCAGGGAAGGAATTTACTCTTGAGATGAGCATCTTAAGCCACCCTCTGAGGTAGGATGTAAAGTAATCAATGACTCTGGCAGGCAGCCAATAGTATTAATACAACCATTTCCATGGTCAGTAGTATCACTATAAATGCTGGGGACCATTCAAGGACAACATTGAAGGAGCACGGCCTTTGATCTACTGTCCTCAGGAGGTCACTAAAATGGTGACAAAGCAGATTTATCACTGTGATGCTGCTCAGAACTCAGATGCCATAGGCTGGCAAGGAGGATTTTCGATGTTAATACACTATGATCTCTGAAATGTTGCATAAGGAAGTTAGGAAAATGGTCTCAAAATGTCTGTATTCTAGGGGAAAAAATGAGCTACATGAAAATTGTATGGAAAAATCCCAGTAATTAGACAGCAATAGATGTGGTTAGTTCAACGGCTACAGAACAAGATGTAATAAAGTAGCCTGTTCAGATGCTGCAGGTAGGATGCAAATTACAGACCACCTCCAGAACCTCAGTGATCTCAGCTAGGTAACTAAGTAAACAGTTTCAAATCCAAAGCATCACTGCACTGACCAGTGGAAACAATATGGGGTCTCCAGCTAGATAGAGGATATAGGTGGTACAGGATTATTGTTTTCATTTTAATGGACACATAAGTAAATTGCTACATGTTTGAGCATACTAGTCATTCCTTGGTTTAGGACTGAGTATTAGAAGGGTGACTACTGCACTTGATTTGAGTGTACCCTTTTATTGACGGAGTTATAAAACTTGCTTTTCCCTGCAATGAAACAAGTTTTAACTAACGACATTTTAACTTGCTATGTCCTTGAACTGGCTTTCTCTTCATTGTTCCTCAGCGGGAATTCACAGAAAAAAATAAATTTTTCAACTGTGAAAAAGGCAGGAAGGACATCCTACATTTGGAGGGTAGCAGCTAGAAGTTATTTGTGAAACTGGTATATTTTCACCTGAGACTACACAGTTTTCTCTAAAAAAAGCTCTTGTTCTTTAGACTGAGGTAACTATTGAAACCATTCTCTAAATGCAGCATAGATGATGGTGGTGAAGGCATTTGTACTGCTCAGATTAGGGAAACGGCATCACATCTTCCTTCAAAAAACTTACTTCAGAGCTGGAGAAATCATATTCAGTCACCATGCATAACTCCCCTGTCTGGGGCAGAAAAGGACTTGTGAAAATACTCTTTCGCTGCAAGGAATGACAATTAGACACCTTCTGAAGAATTCACCAAGAGTAAGCAGAGTCTGCAGCACTGTCCGTGTCTCACGCAAGCTCTATGTTAGGTCAAAGTGCGTGATCTGTTTACACACACAGAATCTGAGTTCTATACAAAATGCATTACCTCAAGCACACAAGCCCAAACACGCACACTTGAGAACAGCCGGAATTTGTATAAGAAAAATTCATAACCAAGTGCTTTTGTAAAGTGATAAGTCCTCTGCACCCCACAACTTCCTTATTTATATATTTTCACTCTCAGAATGATCAGCAGTCTTTCACCATTACTCATCAATCTGAGTGCAAGAAATAATTTCATTTTATGTGCAAATGCATCAATACAATAAATAGCAAACAATTATACCATTTGCAAATACAACATTGAGACAATAGAAACAGGTGTAATTATAAGTCAAGCATGTCAGGGAAACTCCCTTAGCCTTAATAATGCTTGGTAGCACAAAAATGAACAAAGACAAACTAATAGTGTAAATAAAGACCACTGCACAATGTTTTCAGACTTATTATCTTGCTTTGACAAGCATTCTTACCCGATGCAGCCATCAAACATAAGAGAACAGTTTAAGGTGATTAAAACTTGAAATGAAACTGAAAAATGAAGCATAGAATTTTGGTTACATGCGCTTATATATTCATAATGAACGACAGAAAAATATTGCTGGTATACAAAATTAAATCCCAGGTGAAGATGTACAAACCCCATGCAGAAGATGTACATAGCAGAGACTGTTCATACTGTGGTACTCAAACTGGTTTCATTACTTTGAGCTTGCAGAAAAAAAACTGCAGTTCAGTGAAAACAAAACTGATTGTTTAATTGTCACACTGCTGAAATGCACAGAGCACCATTCTTTTTAGTTTCACTGTAGCAAGTGGCTGTTAGGGTCCTTTCAAATAATTTACGCAAAGGCATTCACAAAATGCAATACAGAGCTGTCGGATGTCATGTTCCTCCTCATTCTAGCAGCTGCCAGTCCTGTTGGGTAATACTGAATTACCTGCACATTATTACTTCATCGGAAGTTATTACTGGATTTGCTCACGGTTTATGACGAATGCATTAGACCTGTAACTCGTTTTAAGGTCTTGTGTACTTTAAAGCTGACCTCAGTCAGGCTTTATCTTAGTTTCTCATTTAGGTGAAATTAATTCCTCTCTTTTATAAATGAATTATTAACTGTCACAGACCACAGGAACAGTGTCTCAGTCGTTCACAAGGCTACACTACAAATGGCACAATAAAAGTAATTAATAACCTAGGGAGTTAGTAAGAAATCAGTTTTACACTGCACAGTACCCATCAAGTGATAAGGGATGCAAATGGCTGAAGCCAATTAGAAGGTATCCAGGACAAGATGGGATTTATTATACCTTCGCTAATGTCACATTTGACAAGGCAATTAGTTAATGTCAGTGTTCTACTGACTGGAGCTCAGCTGGTGGTTACGGTACAGTGCTCTTTACAATGTGGTTGCAGATAGAAACAAACTAAATTTAAAGAGTTAATTAAAATAAAAAGATAATGGTGTGCAGCTGCCCATCCTGAATAATTCTCTACATGCATCATGATCTAATTAATTCTGAATAATTACAGTATATACAAGCTGCTCATTTTTTCCATTGCCAACACACCTGGGAAGAAAAAAATAAAATAAAATATCACCAACAAAAATTAACTGGCCAAGACCCATTCTACACCAGTAACCTTTTTTCAAGTGTGACCTATACAAGTTACTCATCTAGAGCAGTACTAAATCACATGGAGGTTATGAAGAGGTATGGGGGGGGGGGGTAAAACTGTGGATTACAAAGCACAGTGGCATCTTATTTATGATTCATTATTTTACTCCTATAAGCCATATTATCCACTGTGGCTTCTCATGAAGGCAAAACAAATCTAGTACATTAAAAAACAGAAATATTTTCCAAAATTAGTGCCTTTTTAGCAGGGCCTATGGAAACAATGGGACCTATCAGTGAAGAACAGCTATATGCCAATATTGTCTTTCTGTTTTATATATTGGCAAAAAAATAAAATAAAAGTGACATTCTGATGTGAATGTGGTCTAACATGGTGGTGGATTCTCTCCTGAAAATGTCTAGGTGGATAAACTATAGCTGAATTTTCTTTTGGAAAGGATTAGCATACAACTATTTTATGACTGAACTCCATTGTCCTCAACTCAGGTCTGGTTAATTTTTTTTTCAAGAACTTGGGTTGGTTATTCCTTCATTTCAGCAATGATGCATAGCTTGAATCTGCTGAGTCCATACCTTACAAAAACATACAAATAAATGAAAATATAATGCATGGGGCTCAATGATTACACTCTGAAAAGCAAGAAAAAAAAGTAAAATAGATGTACAGAAAGAGAGGTTCACATGCAAGAACATTAAAGCAAACTTTGCTCTGTGACACAAAAGTGAAGTGCAGCTGCACAAGTATCAGCTTTTAAAGCTGAAACATATTGCTCTCTGCCACACACCCTTATTCATTCTTTAGTTTTCTACACAGCTTGTCCAGACAAGGATTGTGGTGGCCATCCACTTTGGCAGTTATTTCTCAGAGTTCAAAGCTACTGAAAAAGGTTTATATGGCTGACCAAGATTGCTGAGGACTGTAAACTTGGTGGCATCATAACTCCCCAGGGTATACCAAAATCCTTCAAGAAGGCCTTAAGACCATGGACTGGGACTAGATGACAAGAAATGTGTAACAGCATCCTCTGTCAAGCAAGAAAGTCAGTTTAATTATCACATTGACAACATACCCCTGAAAAAAACGATCCATTAGTTAAGGACATAGAAACCTATCTAGGCAACAAACTGTCATTTGATCACCATGTAGTTAACTATTCTAAGAAAGCGTTTTTTCATTGGACAGCTTATTACTAAGGGTATGGTGTCAAGTCCGGGGATGGGATCATTCTGCTACATTCCACACTCATCAGGCCAGTCATTGAGTATAATGCCCATGTTGGTATGTATCGGTTTAAACATTTGACACAACTTGAACAAACTCAATGCTCTCTTAAGAAAATCAAGGTTCTACCTCAAACTCAAAGCCTTGCACCTCTTTCTCAGTGTCATACAGGCTATTGAGGGGTGATCTCTGCCTTGCATACAGAGCTTCAACAGATCCCATCCTGTGAGACTTACTGTACCATTCACAAATCCAGTGGGGGCATAAACACACAGGTCAAGAACTCTAAATGTATTTTGCAACATAAACCAGACATGTTGGAGGGATAGGTCTGTATCTCAGTGAATATCACTACACTGGAATCATCTTCCTCTTCATATACAACCAACAAAGTACTTATCTTACACTAAAATGTAATCTGGATGAATAGCCTCAAATTCACCCCTGGTTTAGCACCCTTATCCATCATGGACAGGTGCAAAATCTTAATGTTATGGTAAACTCTGGATTTTTAATTCTTAAAATATAAGGGCTAAAAACTTTGTGGGAAATGTATGGTTAGGCTTCTACAGATCCTCATGGATCAAATCCTAGTAAGCACCTATGATGTGGTCCAAGGACCAATTAAAGGGATGACCCATGGCAAAAGCAGAAAATACATAAAATTCAATTAAACAAGCAAAAAAAGATATGCAAAAATGTGTTAAGAAAGTATATAAAACTAGAAGTGTAACCTAATGACAAGTATAGAAAATTTCCACACCAAGGACATTAATCACATTATATTAAAGCTGTGCAGTTGAATTTATGTGGAAATATACCTCACAAACCAATTGCTAGGTTACAAAATAATACCCAAATACCCGAGGGGTGACGGCTGCAAATCTTCCTCTTAGCCCCCCACCCTTTTCAACTGTTTCACTGTTGATGCATTTTGCTTAACTTATCTGTTTTATGTTAATGTATCGAGCCCCTCTCAAAACAGGCATAGCCTTCAGTCCCTATCCCTCAATACTTATTCTTCACTAATTAAACATCAAACGAAAGTGCAAAGTCTCAGTCTAATTTTATCTTGATTTACACAATGTGCAGCAAACGCAGAGCAAAGGGGAACACAAATGTAAAAGAATAAAAGCCGCCACTGCGGTCTAGTAAGTGGCATTAAACTACCTGTGGTGTACTCTTACTGATCATTTTCCTTAGGGGAACTTTCCAATCCTCAAACAGGGTGCCTGCATCTTTATCTTATTTCCTCTGCCGTCCTGTGCTAATTTGCTAGGTTTGCACAGTGCCTTGGATCTCTGCTGCTACTCTTTATTCCTATTTGACTTTTTACCTCCCCTTCCCCACACCCACAAGTGGTTGCTCAGGAACACGCCACAGGTTTTAAAAACCCTGGATGCCATATTTGCTCCACTTTTGCAGCTGAAAGCTTTCCCAGTGCAGCATCTCTAGCAAGTGATGTTATTTTTCTTTTTTCTCAGTGCTCTGTTCCACACTGTAAGCCTATTGTCCCTGCATACAGTGTTACAACAGTTTGTCTATAATGGCAGCTTTGCAGTTACTTTTTTATTTTAACTGGTATAGTCTAGGTGTTTGTTTTGCTGGCGCCCATTTTCACTTATCCTTACTCAGGGCTCCTCAAAATGATGGTGCTGAGGAAGCGATACTCTGTTTCTGTAAGTTAAGCATACATTGTGAAGTGTTGAATGATATTTATGATACACTGGTGAACCTGCTATATTGTTGCAATATTGTCTGGTAATGGGATATTCTAACCAGTTACACAGACTGCTGCTAAACAAGTTTGGTTGTAGAGTCGCAATGTCTTCTTTTTTTTCTTTTTGGTGACTTTTAATGGGCTATGTCAACTCGCTCTGTTTTCTGTACAATATTTTATGATGTTTATGTTTTTTTGATATCCTTATTATGTTGATTTGAATCTTATATTCTTTCCTTTTGTCTTCTTTGCAACTTTTAGCCCCACTGAGCACCTGGTCACCTAGGGTCTCCCCCTCCTCTACTTGTGCAAGCAAGGACTCTTCTCACTCCAACTAAAAGCAAAAGGAAATTGTAATAATCATCAAAAAATAAAGACTGCAGCCCCATCTGTAACTCCAGGAACCCTGCTGTTGTCACTTAAGGGCAGTGTAGGTGCCTCCTTTTGTGAATACTGTTAGATCTTGTTAAAATTTGTTACAATCAGCTAAAGCACATACCCCAGGGGCAACAGCTGCAAATCTTCATCTTAGCCCCCCCCCACTACCTTTTTCAACCATTTCACTGTTGATACATTTTGCTTTACTTATATGCTCTATTATGTTAGGGTTATTGAGCCTCTCTCAATAGAGGCATAGCTTTCAGTCCCTATCTCTCAATACTTATTCTTCACTAATTAAACACGAAATGAAAGTGCAAATTCTCAAGCTACTTTTATCTTTTTCTACACAGTGTACTGCAAACAGAGCAAAGGGGAACACAAATGTAAAAAAGAATAAAAGCCACCACTGCGGACTAGTATACAGCATAAAACTTTTACCTGTGGTGTACTCTTACTGATTGTTTTTCTTAGGGGAACTTTCCGATCCTTGAACAGGGTGCAATCCCACTCCATTCACTGCTAGGGTTGCCACCTTCCTTCACGACTAAAACCAGAGCAAAGCGAGAATCAGTTTGATTTCCTGATAGTCCGGAAAAAAAACGGAGGGGTGGCAAGCCTATTCACTGCGCTTGGGCTCACTCTGCTCCCCTACCCCCAATTCCCACCCACCTCCATTTTCATTTAATTTCTATCTACCCAAATACAAAACACAACCCACCTCATCCAATTACCCTGTCCCTGCTCCCTGACCTCATACAGCCCCACCCTTTTCCCTTTACATTACACATCTAATCAAATTACTGCTACTTTTTACAACTTATACCATGGCTATAATCTACCGCCTAACCCCTTTACTTTACTTCATTTCACTCATCTATCATCAATCACAACTCCACTACTTCCAATCTCCAACTACTATTACCCTCTCCATTCAACTAAAAGAAACATCCTACACTTGCTCTAAATCACCATCTCTATTCATCTCCCCTACCCAACTTCACAATCACAAAGTCTAAGTGCACACTCCTTTACCACCTAAGCTAAAGATAAAATACTTATGTTACAATGTGTACCAGTACCACTCCAAACCATCTCTGCTCCTAAACACACTTCTAACTGATGGGGCTATCCACCCCAATCCAGGTTCTGCTTCTCCTACAACTTTCTCCACCATCCCAACAGCAACCAGTCTCAGTCTCCCTCCCCCAATCCAAAACATCTTAATATATACTTTACAGAGCCTCCCGAATAAAACCACAGAACTACACTCTTGGATTACCCTCCATTCCCCACAAATCCTAACCCTATCTGAAGCATAGTTAAAGCCCCATATCTCAAACTCTGAAATCCTCCCTCCCCATTACAATATCTACCAGCAAGACAGAATGGTTAGGAAAGGCGGTGGTGTTACCATTATGTACCCATAATCCATCCAAATTTCCACCACGCCAAACTACTTATGCTAGACTGTCACCTTAACCCTCAAAAGAAATTTGCCTTATCTATATACCAAGTAATAGCATTCCCATCCATGAATCCATACTCTCATGGCTCTCACTCAATATCAGCTATGAAACCAATTCTGTTAGGAGACATTAACATTGACTGGCTAAAACTACAACTCATCTCTCACCATCAACCTACATGGCTTTCATCAGCTACTTACTACACCTACTAGATTCAATAAAATAATAATAGTAGCTTCACTCTTGACTGGATCCTAACAACTGACTCAAACCTGTATCGACTCTCTTAGCAACCACATTCCTATCAGAATTCTTAGGCACTTTGTTCAGATACCTAAATACCATCTCTGCAAAGATTGTCGCAATCTCTCTGCTTTTAACAGTGAGACCTTTAATCACATGCTAAACTCTATAGACTGGTCAATTCTGAAACACATCTCTCTAAATGATGCAGTCCTTCATTTCAGTTTCACTTTTCTCTTCATCCTTGACTCCCTAGCACCTCTCAGAAAAGAAAGAATCAAAACAACCTACACCCTATGGCTCTCAAAAGATACACTCACTTTTATGAAAAAGAGACAGTACCTAGAAACAATGGAATAAAACTAAATCACCTTCTCTTCTCCAAACCTATAAACAACTATGTAATCTGTAAAAAACACATCAACACAGATGAGAAAATATTCTACTCCAATGCCCAACTCACCCACAAGTCTAACCCCAAAAATTCTGGCACTCTTACTAATAAGATCCTACACCCAAGATAACCATTCTACCCCCAATCCCTACCCCAAAAACCCCCCTTGAAACTGCCACTCTTCTAAATTCATACTTTATTGAATCTATTCACAAACTCATCCACAACAGTCAGACCAATAAACACACACATCCCACTCCCATTTCACCAATACTCCCTCTTTCACACTCACCCCATCCCATCTTACATCACATCTCTCCTGCTTAAGCTGAAGTCAGGTTCCCCCTCTTCTGACAACCCCCCCTTTCTTAAACTAGCCGCTCACTCAATAGCCTAACCTGCCTCTATCCTGATCAATAGAGCTATTCAAGAATCCACCATCCCAAATATATAGAAATCATTCTTTATCACTCAGTTAGACAAGGGAGGCCACAGCAATGAACCATCCATCTACAGACCTATTGCTATCCTCTCTCCACTTAGTCCACTATCTAAAGTCCTTGAAAAATCCATTCATAGACAGCTTAAGTACCTTCCTAACTTCTAGGTAATATGGCTTCAGACCCCATCGTAGTACACCTACTGTCCTTTACTCAAACTGTTGTCGAAGCCATGGACAACATTTTACTGGTTTCTTGCCTCTTTCTTGAACTTTCTAAAGCATTCAATACAATATCACACTCCAAACTTCTCAATAAACTATCACAACTTAACTTATCTCCCTCTACTATTAAATGGTTCACTAGCTATCTCACTAACAGACAACAATCAGTAAGATGGCAAGCTACCTGCTTCCTTTACTTACCAGTCCAAACTGGGGTACCTCAAGGCTCAATTCTTGGCCCTTTAATCTCAAATATTTTTAAAATATTTTCACAAACCAACTGCATACTTCCTGTGCAGCATCATCCCTAATACAATATGTGGACAACTCTGCCCTTATTACCTGTTGTGACAATTTCTCTAACCACTACTCAGTATAGCTTCCTATCTGTGGAAAACTGACAACCAACTAATTCTAAATCCCAAAAAACAAAGCTACTACTCTTTTCTTTCCAAAAGCCCTCTCTAACCTCAAAACAACCTTCACCATTTTTTCTCTTGACAATACAATCATACAACCTGATCCACATACTAAACTTCTTGGTGTGATTATCGATGACCAGTTACAATTTGATACCTATATTCAGCACTATATTAAAAAGACCAATCAAAAACTCTGCCTACTCTACAGACACAAAAAATGCCTACCCCTGACTCTAGGCAGAAAGTAGCTCAGGCCTTCCTCCTTACGTGTCTACTTTATGGCTCCCCCATCTTTTCACATCTACAATCTACTCTTTTGGCTAAACTCTGTCAATCATACTATAGTGTTGCAAGATGTGCTAGTAAACAACCCTACAAAATCCTATCACTGCCAGGCACTAAAACAACTCCAGTGGCTTGACATCTCCCAGCACCTGCAAACCCCTTTCCTGTCCTGCTCTATCCTCACTAATATCACATTATACCCCACTCCAGAAATCTCTACAGCTCTGACCTGCTCCTGAACACCTATAAACCAAACAAAAACATTGGTAAACTTCTTTACAAACATAGAATTTCACATGCATGGAATCCCCCCTTAACATCCAAATCATTTCTGACATAAATCTCTTTAAATACAAACTTCAAACGTTTCTCCTAAATGTCAACACCTGTCACTGCAGCAATCCCACTTAAATCCCACCTTACCATCTCTTTTAACACCCACCTATTACAAATGTTTTATCTCAGTGGCATTTCCTTCTCTATTTGTTGATAAAAAAATCAAACTTTTGGACTGCATATGTTATGCACATTATTGTAATGATTATGTAAACTTCATTCTCAGACCTTTTGTAAATTTCTAATGTTCTGATGTAAAGCACATTCTTGTAATGTTTGCAAACAACTTCATTGTCAGCGTTTTTTCTTTATTTAACTTTGTAATAACTGTCTGGAGCTTTTCTCCTTGGATCTCCATTGAAAATGAGCCACTGGCTCAGTTGGACTAATCCGGTTAACAAATAAAATAAATTTGTTGATTTTTTTTTTAATTTGTAGATTGCATGAATAGAATATAAATTATGTTTTTTGCTTAAATTATTATAGCTTTAATTCCTAGAATATAAGAAGAAACTTGTTTTTAAACGTCAATCTTATATTTATGTGTATAATGGATTACAATTTTAATTTGGTAGACTTCTGTTTTCTTGTTTACTGAGATGTATAATTTTTCTGATATTTTTGTTGTTGATGTGAACATTTTTAATGGTGTGAACATTTAGGCCTGTTTAATGAGTAGGGGGAGTGCATTGCTCAACTATAATGGTGATGGAAATCTGGGGTGTCAGGGGATAGGAGTGGAAGCAGGGCAGCTAGTAAGGTTCAGTCAGTGCAGGCATGTGTGCCAACAAGGATTTAGGCAGTTCAGCAAGATACTTAAATCAGCAGTTCCAACAAAGTAAACAAATCTTGTAAAAGTTTACTATTCTACTAAATGCTATAGTTTACAAGATTAGACAAAGTTAATTTATCAGCCAGTAAGACAGCACTTGGCATTGAAGGCACCGTTGAAGGGATTTTTAGAAATTCATGGAAAAAAACACAAATTTATGGGACTGTAAAACAGGCAGCAAAAAGACACTGTTACACTAAAGCAAGCAAATGGCACTAGTGGACATTTATCTAAAACACTGGATGCCAACTGCAGTACATTTCTCAGTGTAATTTACACTGTAGTCCCTTGGCAGAGTAAGGGCTCACACTCGTAGCTGAGGTTTAAAAGGGACGATATAGACATTAACAGTAATGCTGGATGGTTAGGACAACAAATTGAAATATATTACAGGATTAAGACTGAGCTGCACAAATGCACAACAAAGGTCAAAAAGTAAATCTCCAAACACTGCATGCTAAGAAATAGCAGAAATTATCTCATACACCAAACTTGAGAAAAAGTTATAGCTACACTGCTGAACCGATTATTCAGATAAACAGTAGTTCAGTATTAGCAAGACAATCAGTACTAACTCTCACTTTAATATAGTATGGAAGGGTGTGAAAAAGGTAGATGTACTCATTTACAATCTACTATAATGTATTAAACCAAAGTAATCACAGTTTTACTTACCTGCTAGGAGGCATTGATTAACATTCAGACAGGGAGCAGAAAATAGTTATAGAGAATGAGAAATCTGTGGTATGGCACAGAGTAAACTTCCAAAACAAGATAAAAGATGTTTAGGCAAGTGAAGTTTGTAGGTAGCCAGTCAGCATTGTGCATGTGTACAAATGAGGACTCTGGCAGCTCACAGATGCAGACAATGCTAAATCAGCACTTTTACCAAAACAGATAAACCTTCCAGAAGGTTTTCACAGTTTACAAAATGAGATCATTAACACACCTGTCAGTGAACCAGTGAATGGCATGCAAGCCCCTGTTGAAAGGCTCATTAAAAATGTACATAGAAAACTATGACTTAAGTATGGACTGTAAAATGAGCAGATGGACACTACTATAGGTTCTAATCAGTACAAAGTTGGAATAAACCAAGCAAGCCCCAGTAGTACTGCTGCAATGAAAGCGATGGATGGCAACTGTAAAGTGTCTGTCGGTGTCAATGGGACTGTAGCTCCTGGCAGGGAAATGGCTCAAACTCCCAGATGACCATAAGAAGATCAAGCACAAAGGTAGGAATCTAGTGCTAGGAATCCTGATGCCTTTCCTTGCTGGCTGAGGACTTTCAACCTGTGTAAAGGAACATTGGGGCTACAGAAGGAATCTGCTAACTAAAGAGAAGTTAAACTTAATAGCTTGGTGTGCTGGCTCCTGGTTTCTAGGAATGTGAAGAAAAGATGTGGGATTTTTTTAAGTTTCTCTGTGAACTGTTTTAATTTTTTGCAGAAGAGTTTGATGTTTGTGCAGAACCTTTGACTAGCTTTAAAGCAGGAGGACTTAGCTTTACTGTAACATGACAGTTCCTACTTTGTTTCAGGAAGTGTATAAGACTCTCTGGTTTTTGCAATGTTTTCAGCATTTTTCTGATTTATCCACTTCTTTTACTTTGTGCTTTGACACAATCTATTTGCACAGTTCTTCCAAGTCTCTTGAAAGTCTATGAAAAAACTGAAATGTGGTGATGTAAATGGCAGATGTACTGCTACAATCCGTTTAAAAGTCTACTGCTGCAGTATATTTTTTAAATTAACTACATATTCTTTTCTTGGGAGGTCACAGTCAGAAAGAGTGCTTTAAATAAGCCAACTATGAAGCTGCTTAAATCGAAAGATGTAAAACAAATCAAGCTACTGGCTGATCCCGGTAATAAGATGTGCAAAATTCATTTACAGTTATGATTTTTTTTTCTTTACAGCTCTGTGGCACAGAAGAAGAGAACTTCAAATACAACCCAGACAGCCTGAGTTCAATTGTTAGCTCAAGTACATACAGAGCTGGACAGACAGAGGGATGGTGAGGCACAGCTTCCTTGCTTTTATGAAGGGCATATGCCTAGAAGCACAGATGTCAACATATATGATAGAGAGAGAGTAATACTGGGGGGGGGGGGTGCTTTGATTTTAAAGTAGTAGGACGACTGAGCAGACACCTCCTGTAGAATTGAGACATAAATCCCTAAAGTACATGAATTCCATGTCATTCCTTGGAATATGTGCTTGTGCAGTGGGGATCAAGCAGAGCGTAAGGACAACCCCATAATTTTTTGAGTGGATGATGGCACCAGACCTCTCACTCAACCTTCAACCTCGGTTGGAAAGAATGCCTTTGCAGGGCTCTTGCTTCCTCAGGGAATGAACTGAACTGTAAAGAAGCTTGATAGTTACTGACAAATTGGTGGTGCCAAAAATAAATAAGATACAGTGCATATAATTAAGAATTTTTTTTCTGGGAGGGGGACAGCACTAGCCTTAAACATAGAGGATTAAGATTAGGTTGTTTATCACAGCTTGCTTATAATGTGTTTGAGACCTGGATTACAAGAAATCGTCCTTGACAGTGAAGCTCGGCATCCATGTCAAAAACACATACTACATTCCGATCAGAGATCCAATCATAATTCTTAGTGCATGGAGCTTTATCTGCTCCATGTATTACTAGTAAGAGGAGAAAACTCAAAGTGTTGTGCCAGCTTTGAAAGCTGGTAAAGCAGTTGGGAATCACAGGCAGACAGGACACATCCTTACGCATTTCCATGTCTAAAGGAAACAGTTGGTTCTTAAATACATTTTCAGTGGCTGTAATACTGTAGACACCAGGCAGAAATGCAGCTAAAATTTAGCCATTTATTGTTCTGATGCTACTGTTTACTGTCTAGCACAGTCAGCTTTTAGTGCCTAGCACTAGACATAATCTTAATAGTAAGTACTAGATACTTAAAAAATGTTAAGATTCAATGTTGCACTACAGTATCGCTAAACTGTTTTTTTTTTTTTTTTTTTTTAACTGATATTGGAGCGTGATCATGGTACTCCATGAACTACAAGACCTTTATAAAGTTAAGAAGCTTAGAGTACTAACACTGGCAGGCAACTCCAAGTATACTCAACTCATAGAAGGTTCACAATCTTTTTAATGCTGCTTTGAATTTGTAATTCAAGCTGACGCACAGAAGGTTCCCATAATCTTTTTTTAATGCCACTTTGAATCTGTAATCCTGGTATGACACCACATTAATATGCTATAAGGCTACAGAGAAGGGACAACTGTAGTTTGCTAAATCTGTACTAAAAACATGAAATCAGACTTAAAATGGTTTGTTTGGCTATAAAATATTCAGTAGAATCCCTTTTCTATGTGCTTAATGCCCCATGCTGATTGTCAGTCCCCCTCCCTTAACCATTTTGACCCTTTCATCTTCTATCACCAAGTCAAGGGTCATCCAGGAGAAACCATCATTGAGGCTTACAGCTATTTTTATTATGCTCTACCATCCCACTGCACATACCTGGATCATGAAGGAAGAGGTCATACACGTAGCTGACCTCCCTGGATGTTCTCCCATTCCAGGAGTGCTTCCAGCAATTGGCCCTGCTCTCCATCCTTAAGAACAGGTTGTGGCTTCCCCAGTCTTCATGGAGAAGTCACACTGTCCTCTGAGCTCTTCAAGTGTCAACACTCAACCCCAACCTCATCTTGGGGTAGTACAATTGTCATCTTCAGATATATGGATAGTAGAAGTCAGTGATATTTTCATGTAAAGGGGTAAATTTCTGCCTAAATGACTTAATTCATTACTTTCCCCAGAATGGATGTAAACTGGTCTTAAGGGAAGAATTAGAATCTGGTATACAATCCACTAAGATCCATCTGGTGATGCTTTTCTATTTCAAGCAATTTTAGGGGCTATTACTGATATAGGTTTATTAACCAGTAAATGAAGGAAGTTTTGCTTGTACATTTATAAAAATCTTCATAAACACTGTTGCCTAAAACATTAGCATTAAAATATGATGATGTCTTGTTAAACACATAGGTCTTCATAGACCTTTTCAAAGAACCTATCTAGATATGCTCATGAAGATGCCAAAGGTAATGAAATCCACAGAAATGGAATACAATATGAAAAAGATAGATCAGGATTTATGGGATAATGAACTTTGACCCTTCTTCTTGAGGACATGTTGCTCATGACAGTACAAGTAGAAGCAAGACATATTTGATAAAGCTTTGGTGATCCAAAACATCAGTGACAGTTTAGCTGCATGCCATCGCCACCTCACTAGCTGCATGCCATCGTCACCTCACTAGCTGCATACCATCGTCACCTCAGCGAACTCGTGCAGCGTGCATTACAAGGAGCTGGTGAACTACTGGAACAAGACTGCTGCTAGCGAAATTATGCAAATTCCTTAGCCATCTCAAAACTTCACAACCTATCTAGCAGTAGCCTAAGCTGAAGGGGACTATGTGATGGTCTGACCAACAGACTGTCTCAATCACCTAGGTGGAATTTCAAATGCCAGTGAGTGACCTTTGCAAAGTGTGGCTGCAAAGATCACATGAACACATCTGAATACAAATACAACTGTGAGGAATTCTTTATTCACAGCCATCAACCTTCTTATCTTGATGCTGAAATCACCCTAAACTAATCAGTTTGTGTAGGATGTTTGTGAACTCCTTTCAATGTCCTCACAAAACCTGATGGACACCTGTACCATTTCATTTCGAGTCTACCACAGACATCTACTGACCTTAGTCCACCTAGACCACTAAATAAGGAGATCCTAGGAGAAAATCCCAGCACCAAGTGGTGGCCAAAATTGCTACTCAACCAAGTCTCTATTATGAAAGTAAGCTCTCACAATTTGCAAACAATGTGTTTGGGGCAGAAATATATTGCACTAAATGAATCATATAACTAACCAATGACTCAAATGTCTCACCTAGAGATAATTTATAAGCTCAGTGTGGTTAGTAAAGTATAAAGCTGCATAATGTGGGTATCTTTTTTTTTTTTTTTTTTTAAATATTTTTATTCATTTCCAAAAACAAGAAAACATGAATGCAGGTTATTTATGACAATGAAGTATTTACAAATTATTCAAAAAGGTAGGCTAAAACCTCTAAACAGATATCAAACATTAAAACCAAAATAAAGTATTTACAAGGGTGTCTATTGTTGACATATAATTGACTTTCTATACAATTGTTTCCTGATTATAATCTGCTGCAGTCATTATTCTCCAGTATTTCAGTTACTTTTTGCCATGCCCTGTATAATGATGTAGTTCTTTCAGTTCTTCCTTTAATAGTGTTCATTTCCAATTGCGATACTGCTGACACCATATTCATGAATTGCTTAAAAGTTGGAGAAGCTTTGGATTTCCAGTTTGATGTAATGTTCTTCCTTGCAATAGCTAGGAGAGTCCATAAGATTACATATTTTGTTCTTGGCACACAGTATGGTACAGGTACATTAAATAAAATAATAAATTTGGAAATCTGGAATTTATCATTGAATACCATTTGCAGAAAATAATTTATTTTATCCCAATATGGTTTAATCAAATGGCATTCATAGAACATATGTTGCCAGTCTGCTTTTATTGATAAATCACATCTCCAGCAGCCAATATTTTTCTTAAACATAAGTTCCATTTTATGAGGGGTTACATAAGATCTGTGTATGAATTGCCATGTAAAAAGTCTCCAATGTAATGAAAGTGATGTCTGCTTTGGAGAGAGAAGAATTAGTTTTTTATCTCTGTCATTTGGCACATGTCCATTAACTGATCTATAATAATTCCATATTTTGTCATTATTATGCATTTTTATTTTGATTGTTTTATAAATAGATAAGTATCTCTTTCCAGTAATGGGTTGATTCGTTAGTAATATTATATGTTCTATAAGGTTAGGAACATTTTGTCTTATTGATGGTTGCATTGTTTCTTGTTTGCTTAATATATACTGTCTTAATTCTTGTACATGTAACCACGAACTATCTTCCATATTTAATTTCTGTTTAATCTGGTCTATTGTCAGAGGTTTTCCAGAGTTTAGCAATTGATGCCAATATATTAATCCCTTTTCTTTAAGCATGTTGACTACTTCCATATTAAATGTTATTATATTACCTTGTGTATACGCTACTGGATATAAAAGAAATGACCATGCTTTAATATCAGGATTGCTATTAATAAGATTTTGGAAAATTTTTAATGTATAAGTAATGTATTTGGAACTTATATTTTTATTCTTATGTATCATCATATATTCCTGTGGGTATCTTAACTGTCTGTAAGAAATCCAGATTATCTGAGTGACTGAGAGATGCAGTAATATTTGTTTATTACTAACTAATAAAGATATCAAAGTCATCTTTCTTGAAATAATTTTACTTTAGGAAGTGCAGACTGAAGTCAATTTTCTTATTAAAGACTCTTTCTTAAGCTTGTTGAATTAAATATTTGATATGAAGCTCACCATTTGCATATACCTCTAAAGCATTCTCATTTAGTCCAACCAAATTCTTAAGGACAAACTGTGTCCAAAGGTCTCCAAAAAAGCACGTTTACTATATCTTGATTAAATCATGCAGTACTAATGACCACATTACTACATTTGGTTATTACCATCTACTTAGTTACATTTCACAATAACCTTCCATGTCCAAAATGTGAAAGACTAACTCTCACAATGTGGAGCAAATAGGCAAAATGTGGAAACTGACACCTTACTAACAATTTTATCTAGAAAGCTGATAGGAAGGTTAAGATGGTTACTTTATAAGTATATAGCACTCTTTTGATGAATTAATATGATTCAGTATTTGCCATGGGTATTAGAGAAAAAGGTCTCAGGAATGAAAGTGACACAGAAACTTTTACTGTGGAACATTGAGGAATGTTGACTTTTTAAAAATCAAAATGCTGAACATTCCCCATCATGAGGTACACTTGAAAATGGCCTACTGGTGACTGTCCTGGTGATTTGGCTTTATTTTAAGGTCAAGGATTTTTGTAATGCAAATAATATTACTTTTAGATGTACCACTGACAAAATTAGAGAGCTATGCCATCTTCCATTTTTGTCAGTCTCTGGCAAAGCCATTAGTTTATGTTTTGCATGAAGTTCTTCTGATTTTTGTTAGTGGCCATTTCAAATTATTTTCAGGTGCATTTCAAGGTTAGGTCCAAACTAGAATTACAGAATTGATGACTAACAAAAGTCACTGAGTCAGAGAAGCTGTAGCTACATCTAAAGTATTTGCTAATTAGGTCATTATTTCTAGCTAGTGGGTCAATAAAAATCTGTTAAACTAATACCAAATAAAAATAACTGCCAATATTCACAGATGACCAGCTGCACAAAACAGCAAGAAAATGTGGCTTAAAAGTAGAAAACATAACAAATGCCATGACAAATACCAAAAGGACATACAAATTCACAAAATTTAATACAGCATGTAGAGGGACTGTGACAATTAGGTGAAGGCAGGGAGGAAAGGGATGCAAGGATTCCTTGCATGCCTGTCTGAATTTTAGGATAATTTAATCTTGTTATTACAAGGAAGCAGGTTATCATACCTAACAATGCTTAGAACACATTGTGCGCTAAAAGAGAGTAATATGTTAGGTATGAAAAATCTTACAGATATTGGAGTCAAAAAAGTTTATTTGCATGTTTGCATTAAACACAGTGTGTGTGTGTGTGTGTGTGTGTGTGTGTGTGTGTGTGTGTGTGTGTGTGTGTGTGTGTGTGTGTGTGTGTGTGGGTTGGGGTTAGCTGTCACAAACAAAAAAAAAAGTGTGTATTACTTCAGTAAAGGAAGCCAATAAACAGCTCTCAAACAGAAATTAATTATCCATATTGGTTAATCAATACTCCTTTTCTCTCAGATTCTGCTTTCATTCCTATTCCAATATAGCAAGCTATCATCAATGATATGTCAATACAAAGTGACAACCACTCACTCATTTTAGTAGAGCAAAACTCATTCCCCTGCCATGCTTAATTATCAGGAAATCATTTTTTCTCTAAAGGTATATTAGGCTAATGAAACTTTAGTAAATATACAGAGAGTAAAGCAGCACAGCTTAGTATAAATTTTCATGTAACAGATTTAAGCATCCATGGAAAATGCTCCTGGATAAAAGGAAATATAACAATAGGAGGTTTGGGGAATAAAAAAATCAAAAAAAAAACAAAACAAAACAATGAACAAGTTTCATCAGATGTTGGCTGACAAAAATGGTAAATGTTTTCTTGATTAAATTAGACTAGCCAACTCTAGAAACTAGTTAAAAACTCCAAGGCTACATTTTGTAATAGATTCTACTATTTTAATAATTTAAGATCAATCAACATTTCTATGACTACACCCTTGCTGAACTTAAAACGTCTACAACTATCTCTAAGAAAATAAAAAAATGCCCAATTAAATTGGGCTGCTTTTAGAAATTTATAAAACACCAAGTGATAGATAATATATTCTACTATTTTAATAATTTAAGATCAAACAACATTTCTTTGACTACACCCTTGCTGAACTTAAAACTTCTACAACTATGTCCAAGAAAATAAAAAAATGCCCAATTAAGTTGGACTGCTTTTAGAAATTTATAAAACACCAAGTCCATTAATGCAACTGATTCTTAACTTATGAAATGTGTAAAATAACCAGGTTAAAAATTCCAGATTTGAAAGGACTACCTCCAATACTGTTAATAGAAAAAGAGAAATGGTCTGCATAATTTATTTTAGTATACAGCTCTATCTTTATCCCAAACATTATGTATATAAAATCTATTAATGGCATATTAAAACCCCAGAAAAAAACTCTCTCTTGTACAGTTTTAGTTAATAAAAAGTCAGAAGTTACTTACCTTCTTCAGGTCATTAAGGCATACATCAAGTCTTTAGCCAGAACACCATCTTGGCCCAAACTATGATGCCACTAGTGCTGTTGATCTGAAACTGAAATTATGGTTTCCCATTTCTAAAACAGCCCAGCTTTCCATTTCAATACACAACATTGTTTAAAACATATTAAAGACACAAGTTAGTTTCACTTAAAGTTTCAACCAACTTCATTTAGATGCACCGCAGGAGTCAATGATACTAATCTCAGGCTTATTATCTACAATGAGCCACTTATTATACAGGCAACCATAAGTTGTCAACAGTAGCGAGTTAAGTTAGTGTCATTCTTCCTTGAGGAGCTATGCAGATAATGTAATAATTTTTTATAATTATGAACTGGAATTCCACAATTATCCAGCTATTTCTGTCAAATCAGGACATCATAGCACTTAATATTAACTTAAGAATTATTATTACAACGGATTTCATTTCTTTAAGTATGCAGAGTGTCTTCAAAAAACTACATCCAGGTAGTGGCTCAAGGGAATTTTTGAGCATCATCTATACTTTATAAAATAAAGACATCCTAAGAATCAAGTACTATAATTATTATGCATTTTAATCACCATACAACTTATTTTTCAGTGTTTGGTTTAGTTAATGTTCTTAAGACTTTGTCACTTGTTCTTCCTCCTGTATTTCATATACTGTACCATCCTCAATTCTTTGGACACAAATTAAGGAGAACAATTTCAAAGCTTTTTTGGGCAAAAGACTCTTTCAAGATTCTCTAGACCCAACTAATTAGACCCTCAAATGAAAATGTCCTATAATTCCTAGCTTCCACTTATGACATTGCAGTAATATTTAAGCAACTCATCTGGATCCAATACAATAATTCTGATAAGAAAAGCATGTTTAGTACAATCCAGACTTAGATACAAAATTGATGTTTTACTATTACAATAACTAATGTTAGACCAACAAAGTCTATGTTTTTTTATTTTTAACACCTTTACTGAATTATCACTTTCGAGATAAAAAAACTTAACATTTATATAAAAGTTATCAAATCATACTAACACACACATATTTACAAACACTATAGGATATACAAGTGGTGTATAATCTAAGCAGCATTACATGACTTATTCAGTTCTTGCCCTATTTAAAACATCATTCTTTCTCCAGAACATTTTTCCTACATGCATTGTTTACACAATTTCTATTTTTTTTATCTGCAATTTACTCCTAGCCTTTTCAAAAGATCCCTTCTCACTATTACAGTAGTCACTATTTCAAGTATAGCTGGTTTATTTTTAGCTTTCCATTTTTTGGTAGTTGCCTTTTTTTGGTAGCCATTAGAATTAAATTTAACAAGGCCTTACAGTGTATAGGCAATTCAGATCTCAGCTCAAAAAATAATTTCCTTAGTTGCCCTCATTTGCTCACTCAGTACTCCTGGCACATTACTCTGCAGGCAATTTTTCAACTCTGCCAACTCAAACTGCAAAAACATATGTTCCCAGTTATCTCTTTCTTCCCCACTACACCTGCAACTTTTGCCATCTATCTGAGGAAAATTATATGGAGTCTGCTTGGGCAATAAAAGTATCTATGCAAACACATCCACTCAAAACTCCAAAATCTTCCAGACTGTGGTGCATATTTGGAAGCCATACGTATGTCTTCCCATTGTTTCTTTGTGAATTGTATAGCTAAATCATCATTCCCAATCTTTTCTGACTGCCTCCGGCTGATTCCTATAGTTATTGTGCAATATTTTATATGCCCTACTAATTATCCCTTTTTAGAACTTTCTGTTCTAGATTCAATTAAAAACTAACCAGTGCAGGTCTTTCATTTAGGATTCCCCTATCCCTCTCTCTGCGTCTATATTCTGATATCAGTCTCTGATAGGGAAGATAATCACTACCCTGCAATCCAAATATTTTCTTGGCTTCTTCCCATTCTATTACCTTTCCTACTCTGTTTCCAGTACCTTGGTTCCTTTGCCAGCTTCCTCTAGTAAATTCCAGCCCTATCTTGTCTATTCTCTGTACCTTTAAATTGCAGTCATCCCTATCATGAGAATCTCCTTTCTACATTCCTGTGTTAGCTTAGTTTTAATATACTTTCTGCTAGTTTATGAACATAATATTCTGTATCACTGTTGTTATGTTTAAGGATCGTGTCTAATCCAATTCTTTATTTCTTGAATTATTCGCCTCCTTCAACAGTTGTAGCTTTCTGCTTTATTGCATACAACAGCCTTAACTGTGTAGCTCTGAAATATTTCTTCAAATCAGGCAATTGTAAACCTTGTTCTGTTGGGAGGATCAGCTTATCCCACTTGATTCTTGCCCTCTTCCTCTCACAGATATCTTACAAGTCTATTACTGTCCACAAATTCTCCTCTGGTTGATAAAAATATGCCTCACCTGTGTATAAAACTAAAAGGTACTAAAACAACTTTATTGCTTGTATCTTACTATCCATATTCCCAAGACAAGAGCTTCCAGTTTTAGTTTTTTGTGTTAGGTTTTGTTTAGTCTTTCCCCAGATATCCTTAGCTGTATTTACAGAATCCTGAAATCCATACTCCTAAATACACCATTTTATCATGTCCCCATAAATAAGGATATTACCATACCAATTCATATGTGGGTACATAGCTTATAGCTATATGCAAAATAAAGTGGTTGTACTGCCCAAATTCAAAACTTGTAAACTAGGTAAAGGCACTGGAGACCAGCAGATCCAACACAAAAATAAACTTTATTCCAAGCCACAAATGAGCACACAGCACATAACAGTCAAATAATAATGTTGCAAAACCAATTCCCCTTACGTTTTCGTCTAACAGATAAGCATATTCTTTGCAGGTGATCACTTAAATACCTTTCCTTGTTTAATTTAACCAATAAAATGGATCCATCAATTAATATCTAAAAATACAGTGTGTCTAATAAAATACATAAAACCAATCATTTAATATTACAAAATGTATGAAATATATAGAGTTTATACATTAGTGGTTGTGTATAAGTTTATTATGTCCATACTATGAAATGCATTAACATATTTTCCACATAAAAGGTCTAAAACGTTTGTAAAAATGAATAAATATAAAAATAGGTTGTTTAAAATATTAGATAATATACAATGTATAAGATATAAACTACATATCAATTTGTGTAACATCTAAAATTGCGTAGATCATAATAAAACTATAATTTACAATTTATCAGAGCTAAGCTTTAAAACTGGTTTTAGGGATACCATATTGTTTAGCCCTGGGTGATTACTGGCATTCAGAACTAGTTGCCAGTATAGCTCCCTATACTTGAGCAGGGTCTCCCAGGGTCCACCCCTGGGGTCTATAGGTACTACTTCTATTGCAAAAAATTTGTAAAAATTTCTACGCAATTTTAGATGTTACATAATTTTATATGTAGTTTATATCTTATACATTGTACATTATCTAATACTTTAAGCAGCCTGTTTTTATTTATGAATTGTCCACTAGATGGTGTTATTTCATTTCACTTGGTTCCTCTATTTATTAATTTTTACAAACTTTTTTAGACCTTTTATGTGGAAAATATTTTAAATGCATTTCATAGTATGGACATAAAACACTTATACACAACCACTAATGTATAAACTCTATGTCATACATTTTATAATATTAAATGATTGGTTTTATGTATTTTATTTATTAGACACTGTATTTTATTTATTAGACACACTGTATTTTAGATAGTAATTGATGGATGCATTTTATTGGTTACATTAAACATGGAAAGGTATTTAAGTGATCTCCTGCAAAGAATATGCCTATCTGATGAAGTTTAGTTAGACGAAAATGTAAGGGGAACTGGTTTCACAACGTTATTCATTGACTGTTATGTGCTGTGTGTGTTCGTTTGTGGCTTGGAATAAAGTTTCCTTTTGTGTTGGATCTGTTGGTCTCCAGTGAGTTTACAAGTTTTACAGCTATAGCCTTTGTTTTATCTTCATTCATTTTATACTCCCCCACCCCACCCCCCAAAAAAAAATACTGAAATGTCTCAGAATAGTCCAAAACAATGAGATGTACTTTTCTGGTTCCATTGGGTAAAACATATCATCTGCAAATAATGCCAACTTTTCTTAATCATATCAACTATATCCTTGAATTTCTGACTCAGTTATTTTCTTTGTCAGTGGTTCTAAACATAATGTAAATAAAAAGGGGTTAAAGAATACCCTTGCCTCATTCCTCTCTTCATACACAACTTAGAGAGGAACCATTGCACTTTGATTTTTGGCCTCAGATCCTTCATATATCTTTCTAATTAACCTTATTATTATATCAGGAAATGCAAATGCTTCCATTGCCCTATTCAAAATCCCAGCTTATTCTCTTGAATGCATTTTCTGCATCAAGATCTAACAACAGTGGCATTTTCTTACATTCTGCTTCCTTCTGGATCATCATTGTTCTATTTGTGCTGTCAAACGTTTGCCTCCACTACACAAAACTACACTGGTCCATTCCTATTAGTTTTGGCATTACCTTTGCCATTCCTTTAGCCAATACAGGCATACACTTTATAATCATGGTTTAAAATTGAGATGGGTCTACATGAAGCTGGATCCGATGGATCTTTACAGTCTTTACATATTACAGCCACCACAGCTTTTTTCCAGGAAGTTGGTGCCTCCCTTCCTTTTAAAAATACTGTTAAACAAAATCTTCCAGATTATCACTTTCTTCCCTTCTAATGTCCAAACCTCCACTGGAATACCATCGGTTCCTGTAGACTTTTCTGTAGATCGGTTATACATCATTTTTGTGTCATCTCCTACTATCGTAACTGTTAGTTGTTGAGCCTCATCTACCTCTAACCTTGCCATATTTAAGTCTTCCACAAGTATTTCCATTTGTGCTTTTTCTTAATTTCCAAACTTCTCTGCTTTATACAAATTTTCATAACATTTCCAAAATATCTCTAATACCTGCACATGCACTCTGGTTATTTTGCTTGTTGCAGGCTCCCTAAGTTAGGCAACAACTCTTTCTACTTTCTGTTGCCTATGTTGTTGCTGCAAAAGATTTTGCACTCTGGAGTTACTATAAAAAAAAAAAAAAGTTACTTAACATCATCTTTCTAAACTCATGCATATTATCCAGGTGCTCCCTTATTTTCTCTTTAGCACTCTGCAGTTGTGCCTCCTCTAGTTCTGTGAGATTCCCCTTATTTTGCAATACCTGAACCTCTGTCAGTCCCTCTAAATTCTTATTACTTCTTAACAAGATCTCCTTTTTCTTTATTACTACCCTACATTTAAACTCCACTTTCATTTTACCCCCCTCATTAGCTATAAACCTTCTGCAGTACTTTCTGTCTTCCCTAATAACTTCTAGATAATGTCCTCTACCCATTCCTTAAATTCCTCTCTTTTTATCAGGTAGGTGGGGATATACCAGTATCTCATCTTTACTTTAATAGCCTGCATATTTGAGTAATTACTGCCACATGATCTGAAATGGTTACTGGACGTGTATAAAAGTTCTCAATTAAATGGACATGTTCTTGTAAATTATAATTTCTATCAAGTCTTGCCCAGTTATTTCTTTTGTACATGACAAAACCTCCATATAGTTTTTGGATGTAGAATTTTGTGTGGATGAGAACTGTTGTGTTCAATTTAGAGCGTATAGAAAACGTATTGCAGTCAAAATTTTTTTACATGCTGACAGCATGCATCCACCTCATCTTGAGTCCCTTCCTTTTGGGGAATTTAAGCTCATCTCCCAGAATCCTTCTGAAGAAAGATTTATGGAGATGCTTCTCCAGGAGGTTAATGATAGGTTATTGGTAAGGGGCTACAAACAGGATGTTCTGGATTGGGGTGGAGAAAAATTCAGCAGCAAGCTGGTTAAACACTTTGTAGAAAATGCTTGTTGGAGAAGGGGAAGGGAGATACTGATCAAGTAGGTGATGGAAAGGATATTTATTGTGTGATGAAGTATTACCCTTGCTCTACAATACTGAAAATGTCGGTTTCATATTTATAGCACTTAGTTTATTTGGATGAGTTGGTAGGGCATTTATTTCTCAGATGGGTAATTTTTATTCCTTCAGTAGGTTTTTGAACTTCTAGACCACTTTTGTTACAGGAAACTGGATTCATTTTGTTGTGGTCACTGTAACGTCTGCTGCAGGATTAGGAATCCCTCTCAGACATTTATTAATGGGACAACAATGGTTTCAAGGGGGAGGTTTCACTGCTGTTCTTGTGGTACAGTTTGTATTGTTGGCTGTAGGTGTAGTAACATCATATGGTATGTGGTTAACGGACAGATTCTACAGCACCAGGGTGATGTATGGAATAAAAACAGTCCTGTGGCAGAGCATTTTCACACCGTACATACTAGATTGGATAACGTTTCTTCTTTAGTGTTTTGGCATAAGCAACATCGTATGAAGGGGGGGGGGTGATTTTGGCAAAAGCACAATGAGTTGGAGAGCAAGTTGATTCTGAATTATAGAACTCTTTCCCCAGGGATCTCAATTTGGAAATTAATTCAAATTAAATTAATTTCAGGTCAGCAGGCTTCTGTGCATTTAACACATTTAATATTTAACATATTTAATAGTTTTATTTTGTGTGTGTGTGTGTGTGTGTGTGTGTGTGTCTATATATATATATATATATATATATATATATATATATATATATAGATAGATATATATATACACACACACACACAAACACACACACAGTTATTTAATGATCATTAGATGTTATTAATGTTTAAATGCACTGTTTCTTAATATGTACATGGTGCTTTTTGATATTTTTGAAGTTTCACTTGGCACTTGATATATTTGCTGGATTAATCCGTGTGTGTGTGTGGGGGGTATACATATAAAAGAACTGTAATTTTAAAGTGAAGTATCCACTGAAAGTGCAAGGCCGAGGTACCAGATCAGTTATTATTGGAATAAATCATGAACTAGTGTTGCTCTGTGTTTTGTGTTTTATTTTTTATTATCAAGTCTTGCAGTTACTGTACCCTGGGGAGTAATATGTAAATTCTGAGTTTCTGCTACTGAATTCAGATCTTTCATACCAAATTTCTTCAGAAAACTACCCTCTTGGTTACATTTCTCTTTCAAGGCTCCCAGATACATCCTTGTTACTGCAAATCAAATTCCAGTCCCCACTTATAAGTAATATTCCATGCTGAAAGCAGACTATCCCATTTTTTTAAGCTCCACTGTAGCAGTTTTAGGTGGCATATAAATACATGTCAGTGTAATCCTTATCCCTTGCCTGTAGCCCCTTAATACTACAAATCTGCCATTAATGGTTTTCCCCTCTTCTATCACTACTGTGGCTCCTCTAGCAATTAAAGTACATCTCTTTTCCTTTGTTCCTGATATTGTGCAGAACATCCATCCTGAAATCTTTTATTTATCAAATTCACATGTTCAGTTATTTTCAAATGCCTCCTGTAACCACTCTGCATTTCTTGTTATAAAGCATTCTTTCCTTTTTGTCTACATCTGTGAGCATACTGCTCAACTGTACTGAATTTCCTTGGTTTTTACTGGTTTTGAGGACAAAATATTGGGGTGCCATGAATTCCCGAGTGGCCCCCTTAATTTCTGAATTTCCCAGACTATTTTAAAGTTTACCACTTTAAATTGTTTGCAACAGTTTACTTTAAATGTATAGCTGATGTCACCACCCATCACCAGCCTACAGAGGTATGCATGATGACATCAGCTACTGCCTGTTGGACTGGAGGGAACATGGAATATGATCAGCAATGGCGGAGAAAATGCATGTATAACGTTTGCATAGTTCGGCGCCCACATCTCCAGGTAAGAACATTCATTGTTCTTCAGCTTCTCTCTAGCCTAGTTAGAGCTGTGTTGTTTTTAAATGCTCACGATTTATCTGCTGAGTTAGAGCTGGTGTGTGTTCTTAAAGCAGGTATGGGCCGCTCGGTTTGCTGTATCTCCTGGCCGTTCCTTAAGGTAGGGGTGTGTGTGTGTGTGTGCGTGTGTGTGTATAAAATGCTCCAGGTAAGCATACCTGGTGGTTAGGGTTAGGCTCAAAAGCTGTACCTTAGGTAAAGGTAGCAAGAGCCTAAATCACCTAACCACACCAGCTTCTCCAAGACTGTACAAGCAATATTTAAAATGTGTCCCTTGTCATCCCCCCCCCCCCCAATAAATTCTGACTTTTTTCTTAAGTTGTGCTGCGCAGTTCCTCAGGGGCAAAGTTGTTCAGTGCTGGTTAGGTGAAGTCTGTTTGTGCTAGTAGCACAACAAGCAGAATACCTGCTTTTGATGCAGAAGGCTGTGGGTTTTACTCCAAGTCTCTCAGTGTGTAGATAGAGTGCCGATACTCTATTGTGTTGTGCTTTTAATTCTGCAGTCCTGAGAATGTCCTCATTGGTGGCGATACCTAGTAATTATGAACCTGTTATCCGTTTGAATCTATTCCTTATTGCAATAGTGGTAGCATATTTTTTTAATGTAAGGGGCAATTTATCCCTCAAGGGCAACAGGCACTTTATTTGTACATGAAACAGTGAAATATAAAGCTGTTTGCTAGCAGCAATCTCCATTAGTTACAGATCTCTTTAATGCGGAATTATTTAGATGACTTTTACTTCTTCAGAGATTGTGCATATTTACTGATAGTGGTCGACTGTAGAAGCTTAAGTAGACTCTTATGATGGAAATGTTCTGAACTGAGCAGTTTTGTCATTATTGGTTCATGCATTTTGTTTCATTGTTTACTGGAAAAATGTTAACAATAAATGTAAAACGCGCTTTAACAAGTGTGCTGTATTATACAAGGAATATAATATAATTTAATACAATCAGGAAAGTGCATCAAAGAAAACATGTTTGGTGTGCAAGGGGCCTATGATTTTAAAACAGCCAAAAGATAATCTTTCTCTGCCACTGCTCAGATGCATTTTCTTTGAATGTGGGTTTCAATGTTATTTCAGTGAATATGAGTTTCAAGGGCAGAGAAGCTTTAATGCAAAGTGTTTTCACTGTGAGACTGTTGCTTTGTTTAGCAGATATCTGGCTATCAGTGTTTGTGCTATAAAATGTAAAATAAAAGTTTTAAACAAAATCTGAATAATCATTGTAAAAGTAAAGCAGACACTATGCACATTAAGACGGTTTGTGTTAGTAGCTCAACGGGTAGTATATACCTGCTTTTGATGCAGAAGGCTGTGGGTTCTACTCTCACAGTATATAGATGGATTGCCAATACTATGAACCTGTTACCAGTTTGCCATCCATTCCCTATTGCAATATTACCAGCTTATTTTTTAATGCAACACAGGCAATTTATTCTTCAAGGGCAACAGGCACTTTATTTGTAGATGAAACACAATATAAAGTTGTTTGCTAGCAGCAACCTCTTCACTAGTTTCAGATCTCTTTAATGTGGAATTGTTTAGATGAGTTTTGCATTTTCTTTGAATGTGGATTTCAATGCTGTTTTAATAAATGTGAGTTCAAGGGCAGAGACGTTTTAATGCCAAGTCTGTTTTCATTGTGAGCAGATTCAGTGTTTGTGCTATAAAATGTAAAATAAAAGTTTCAAACGAAATCCAAATAATCACTGTAGAAGTAAAGCAGTGTGGACATTACAGTGTTTACAGTAAATGGGGTGAAACAGCAAAGTAATGGAACATTGGAATGGCACCCGAGGGACTGGGGTCATATTTTAGTTGTCTATTCTTCAGTATACATTTGAAAACTGATAGCCCACAATTCCATTGGAGTGGGCGAGGTTACATAATTATGTATGTAAATTTTATGTTAAGCAGCATACAGATTTGTAGCTATTTTTCATGGGACTTTGTCCAGATTTTTGATGTTTCCAGGTTGAGAGGTATGCCTGTGAGACCATTAACAATTCAAGATAATATGGAAGGAGTCGTTATTATGGTGAGAAGTCATTATTGGCACCCATTATATATGGCAGCTTTATTTAACATCTAATTCCAGCTTTTGTGATACATGCACACGTTAGTGTTTGGCAAGTTAATTCTTTATACAGTTTTTGCTTATCAACATTGGAATCTGTCACATTTTACAAGACCTTTTTTTTTTTTTTTAAATAATTGTCAAACAAAACAAACATCTCCAGAACACCCCCATAACCTATTAACTTAATACAAACACAATTATGTAAACCTTCAAATAAAATAAATAAACCTAATAGGAACATTTGTGCTAAATAGACAGCTGCTAGCACAGCTCCTAATTAACCTGAAAATGAGGCTATCCATGCGAAGATGCATGCTATTGCCTTTGCTTCTACTTACACAAGTTAGTTTATAGGTTCATAGAAGGTTACTAGGCTAACGGCCTGTGAACCCTTACAAGCCTAGCCATATTTATTCGGAGTTGCCACAATTGTCAGTGGTTAGTTGAGTGAAGATCAGAGAGATAAGAGATTATGGTAGATAATGCCAAGTTCCTCTGTTCAGGAGGGATATGGGTGCCACCCCAAGAGAGAATTTGCAGTCACCCATCCATTGATCTAGGTTGCATTAAAAGATGGTCAGGGAGGGGCTCTGTTTCACGGGAACTGGAAGCTTGTTCCAGAGAAATGGCAGTCTCTGGGAGATGTAGCTACCTCTCCAGCATAACCTATTCATGTCAGAGACTAGGTTAAGATCCCTGGAGCAAGTGACCCTAGTGTAGTTTGATTTATGAATGTATAGCATTTCCATCAGGGCTGGGTGAGAGACTGCCCTGTAAGCCAGGCACAGGTCACCCCTTAGCAACTTGTAGGAGACCGAATACAGTGACAGAGCTTTTAGTCTTTCTGCACAAGACTTGTTTTGTGTTATGTTGTAATTTCTTTGCGAGAAACATTTGTCTCTCTCCAATTGTTGCAGGTATCTGGTCAGGTACATGCAAAAGGCAGCATTGTACTGAACTACTGATCTGATGAGGGCCAACTATAATGGAATTATAACATCCTTAGATCTAGATGCTATGCCTTTACTTACAAGATGTGCCACATAGAAGGATTTCCTTACAACTGTGAATATGTGGTGGTCAAAGTTCAGATTTATATCAACCTGAGTACCCAGATCATGTACCACTGGGTTTACACTTAGGGAGGTGCTGTCTATAATGTAATTAGCAGTGATGTCAGCTTTCCCAAAGGGAATAATGCATTTTTTTTGCATTTAGCTTTAATCTGTGGCTTTGGCACCAATAATTTTTTCTGCGTTAACCCTGTCTGCAGTATATTATCATTGGGGACTCAGTGATTGGTCTCAATTTGCAATTGTCAGCAAACCTGGTCAGCCATAGGCCATCCAAATTTGTCTGGAACTCACAGAAATAAATATCAAACAGTAAGAGGCCCAGTACAGAACCCGGAGGTATGCCACTGGTGACTAGTCTTTTGATAGCAGTGAAATCACCCACTTTGGCAATGTGTGTCCTGTTGGTAAGTAAGTTGGCTACCCATCTGGTAATGTAGGGGTTAATTCCCAACTGGGAGAGTTTCTCTATAACACCAGAGTGGGGGGTTGTCTCAAATTCCTTGGCTAGTGTCAGTAATCCCTCTGCACAAAGGGGGACCATCAACTGTTTGTCCTTTGTTCCATGAGAACATAGCCAGTTTTCAGGCTGTGGTTAAACAGGGATCCAAGATGGTGTGCTAGCTTATGTTTTAGGTTGTTTAAAAAGCAACCTGGGATGTTGTCTGTTCCCACTGCTGTGTTTCTAGCCTTGGAGACCACCAAGATGACCTGGTCTCTTGAGATAATATGTGGAAGAATAGTGACAGGTATACTTTAGGGGATGAAGGTTGCTCCAAATCTGTCAGCTAGCAGATTGCCTATTACCTCCAGTTGAGCATGGGTTATGTCATCCACAACCAGTTCAGGGTGTAGTTGGGCACTCCCTTTTAGATTTTGGACATAGTTAAAGAATGCCTTGTTATTGTCATTAGCTAGGGAGGCTATTTTTATTTTGCAATTAGCTTTGGAGGACTTAACACCTTTAATTTATTTAAGCTAGAAAGGGATTTCTTCCTCTGCTGAGCCAGTTCCCTCTTGTTCTTGGACATTAGTTTCTTTTGATTGTTGTATAGCCTGTTTATACTAGAGGTCCACCAAGGTATCTTGTTTTTTTCTGCAAGACCTGGTTTTAATCTGATCAGGTACCATTACTTAGTAGGAGGTAATTTGTGTTTGAAAAATTCTTAAGCATTTTTGAGCTTGATGGGGTATCTGGTTTTATAATGACATTGAACAATTCTCATTTATGGTCCGATGTCATCAGGGAGGACATCATATGGGGGGGGGGTGCAATGCTCTCCCATGTTAGTGAATACTATTGTCCAAGACATTTGAGCCTCTTGCGGGTGTGCTGACTAACTGTTTCAGAGCATTTGCATTCACCAAGTTCAAGAAGCTCTGAGCCAGCTTGTTTGTGTATGTTTTCCAGTCGATGGTAGGATAATTAAAATCACCCATGTGTAAAGTGTTGGGCTGTATGGCAAGCGACTCCAGTAAGTTCAGGTATGCTTTTCCTGTTTCACAGTGGGAGCCCTATAGCTAGCTATTGTATGGTAGGGGGCTTTGCCTGTAGTTAACTGGGCATGGAGTAGCTCAAGAGAGTCATGTTGTTTGATAAGTATCAAGGTGTACTTACCCTTAATAAAGATGGATACACCTCTTCCTTTGGTTCTTTCATGCTCACTTTGTGGTCTGAATGTATGGAAGGCATTGTAGCCCTGCAAGGCCAGGGTGCTTTACATGTCTTTGAACCATGTCTTGGTGACTGCACAGACATCAGCGTCTTCCAAAGTGAGAAGTGCTTTCAGCGAGTTCTTGTTTAGACTCCCAACATTAAGTAGCGGTACATTGAGTTTATATAGAGAGGATTTTCTTATGTTGGGAGGTTGGTTATTTTGACACTGCCTAAAAAGGCACCATAGGGGTTTGACTAATGCCTTTGCCAGTATCTGAAATCCTAGAGGAGACAGGTGCAGACCATCTCTGGCAAAGCAGCATGGCCTGTTGACCATGTCTTCCCAGACTGACAGATATTGGATCCCCTTGGACTGATGCCAGAAGTTAAACCAATTGTTAAAGTCAAATAATTTTTTGTTTGTTTTGTGGCATCATCCTTGGAGAAGGTAGAATGCTGCTTAAGGCTAGGCTTATATCTGCCTGTGAGACACAATTTGAGAGCTCAGTCATATTTTCTCTTCATACAGTCCATTGAGGTATGTCTCAAGTCATTCACCCCCACGTTGACTGTAACAGAGTCAAACTTGTACTTGTGGTAGAATGACTTGATGGATCCTGGAACCTGACAGGCAGCTAACCTTAACCTGCTCCTTAATCATTTTGGTAAAGGGAACATCTGTGTGCCTCAAAATGGAGGCACCTATGACCAATGCATTAGGTTTTGTGGTGTTGCACCTTATGGGCTTATTTGTTGAAATACTGGTGTGTGTGTGTGTGTGTGTGTGTGTGTGTGTGTGTGTGTGTATGGTGGTTATTTCTCTGTATTGTGTGTAAGTGGTTTCTTTTTGGGAGGCCTTTGATCTTTTGGTAAGTTACAAATGAGTATCGCTGCTTGTGTGGGTTTGTGTGTCGTGTCCTTATTTAGTGTGGGAAGTGTGTGTGCGGCGATAACCTGCTTGGCATTTGATTTGTCCTTATGTGAAAGTCTTCCCTCCACTTTCACAGTGTAACTATCTCACAAAATATTTGCTTGTTTCAGGATTAAGTGGCTGTCAGTATATACAAGGCAATTGCGACATTGCCTCAGGATGCCCATGTCTATCAGGTTGGCCAGAGTGATGATGGGAACTGCCCGTCCATAACAGCAGGCTCTTACTGTATATTTTATTAGGGAAGGGAATGGGTTAATTTGACAAGACTGTGCTGGTAGTGCTGAGACTACAAGGCAGACCTACACTTTGTGTGGGCTAAGGTTGATCAAATAAGGCAACACTGCCCAGTGCGCAACTATGAAGTCTGAAAGATAACTCCCAAATCTGCTCTGAACTGGTCAAGAATATCACATACACAAATGTCAGAGATAAAGCCAACCTGTTGCCAGACAAGTTCAGTGAACCCCCCCCCCCCATCCTCCCATCAGTAAACCAGGACATCCCCAGCACCTGCCCACCTCCCCTCATCACCAGGGAGCAGGTTATTAGCCCTTTCAAAGGCAAAAAATACAGCCTCCATGGGACCCAACAACATCCCTGGCTGTGTACTTCATGAGCTCAGACAAGAGCTCTCAGCACCACTAGGCACCCTATTCAATCAAAGCCTGTGCACTGGCTTCATCCTAGCAGAATGGAGGACAGCCACGGTCATCCCTCTGCACAAAGGTGGAGCGTTCACAGATCCAGGCATTTATAGGCTCATCAGCCTAACTAGCCTGATCTGCAAGGCCATGGAATGTATTATCGTGGACCTTCTAAACAAGGTCATTGGCATCCTCCAAAAACTTGATCCTACACAATTTGGTTTTGTCAAAAGGAGATCATGCTGGTATACTTGGTCACCTTCTTCAAAACAGTCACCAAAGCCATGGATGAGGGCAAGACAGTGCACAACAACTACCCTGACCGAGCCAAAGCCTTTGACACCATTCCCCACGTGGGCATAATACACAAACTCTCCCAGTTAGGCATCAACCCATATGTTACCAGATGGGTAGCTAACTGGCTCAAAGATAGAACCCACTCAGTCAAAATAGGGGAAAGCCACCTGTAGTAGTAGACCGTAGCAAGTGGCGTACCCCAAGGATTGGTCTTATGGCCCCTAGTGTTTGGGTTATACTTTTCTGAGGTGCAAACCAAAACCAGTGGTCTATGGCTGACCAAGTCTGCAGATGACTGCAAGCTGGGGACTGTCAAATTCCCCTAGTGATGTGAACATCCTCCAAGAGGGCCTTAACCAAACTAATGACTGGTGTCAGAAGCATGGCCTGAAACTGAATGCCAAGAAATGCATCATAATCCCCTTTGGGGAAAATGGTATCCCCACTAATTATCCCATTAATAACAATGTACTAAGCATGCAATCAGTCTTGAGGGACTTGGGCAACCAGGTTGACAGCAACCTGACTTTTCACCACCATGTTGCCTCCGTTATATGGAAGGCTTTCTACATGTCACACCTCATAAATAAGGGTATTTTATCCAGGAACAAGGAGGTCTTAACATCCCTGTACTCCTCCCTTATCAGACCCATTATCAAGTAGAATTCCCCCTTCAGCATGTACCTTGCCAAGAACATGCAGCAGTTGGAGACTACAGAGGTTCCTGGCCAGGAAAATCCAGGGTCTCAAACACCTATCCTATACAGATTGGCTAAAAGCCCTGTCCCTCTACTCAGTCTAGTACAGACTGCTCAGAGGTGATCTGTGTCAGGCATACAAGGCCATCTCAGACTCGGCCTTGATGGATTTGCTGCATATCAACCTGGTCTGTGACATTAATAGAACTTAGTGGGATAGATTTGTGTCTCAACAACTCCCCCATCTGTGGAACAGACTTCCTCTCCATGCCAAGCAGAGTACCTCACTAGCCCTATTTAAGAGGAACCCGGACAACTGGATGGGAAACAGAAAATATACCCCTGGGATCCCAACTGTGTCCCTGCTGAACAGGGAAAACAGGTGCTGACTTTTTGGGAACATGGGTGAAATTCTTGGCTAGGCTTATAAGGGACTCCGAGCCAATAGTCTAGTAGTGTCCTATGAACTTATGAGGTGTTCCTACTGACAGCTGTTTAGGGAAAAACTGAGCTTCTATGCTTTTGGGTTTATACAAGGCAGTAACTGCTGCTTTGAGAAGAGCGGCACTGGGCGCATGCAAGGCTGAAATTTTAGAGAAACAAGTTTTAAGCTAACTACCAATCAAGAAAGCACACAACAAGCCTTCCAACAGCAATCCCCAATTCAAATAGGTTAGATCAGCACACTTCTGCCACAAGGGTGCAGAAAAACACATTCTTAATGTAGAATAGCTAATTTGGAGCCCAAATGCAAGACCACACAAACGATCTACAATTAACTGATACAATGTAATACAGCACAATTAACTATTTAAAGCAGCAGCGACAGTATAGTTTATTTATGCTAAAATACAGTCACAGTATATAAGAGAAGTGCAAAAAAAATAATAAATAAATAAAAAATACTTAGAGAGCCCTTTTATGTGCTTCCCAGCTCAGACAGACCAGGTATACACCTATTGCCACTAGATAAATAATTCTAGTCCTCCTAATGTAAAAGGACAGTAGTGTGCGTCTGGAGTGAAATGTTACCACAAACATACTTAGAGATACAGATACAGCAGTGTACTTTAAACAGCTTATAAAAGTGTGATTATTTAATCAAAGTACTTTACTTTGTATAAATGATCCAACAGCCACTCAACTGTACAGAATTTATAAAGGCACTAAAAACAAGATAGGCTAATTAATAAGCCCTCCAGCCAATAAAACCACAGGCAGAAATCTCAAGTGCTTCCCTAAAATAAACCTACCAGGCTACCTCCCAGTGTACTAGATGGAAAATCCTACTTGATGCAAAAACAAGTTCTTGCTACAGTGTAAAAATGCACTACTTTATCCAACAGCTAGCTTGACAATGAATTCACAGCAAGTAAATCAGTAGAACAGACAGGAGGCAAAATGCACTTTTTCAATATAAACACAAGGAAAGGCAAATGAATAATTCAGGATATCAACAGCAGCATAGAAAGGGAGGAGCTTATTAAGCTCAATTTACAGTAGGGGTGGGCAGCTTAAAATCACCAGGTTTAAAAAGCAGGTCAACGAGGGGGAGAGTGGGTGGGTTAACACTAGGAGGGAATCATCAGCAGTACTTCAGTTTATGCAGGCTTGAAATTTTCAAAACACAAAGTTAAGTGACCAAATAAAGGTCGAAGTTCCAAAAAACGGAAAACTGAGCACCATGGCTAATGTAAAGACTTTAATAAAATAATTATATTGGTAAGCGCTTTTGCGGAAACAAAACCTGATTCTTCAGACCATTAATAAACCACAAACTCCAATTAAATTTATACAAAATTTAAAATAAAATATCCAGTAAAAACAAAGTAATAATTTACAGATACAGCCTACTGGGAATTTTAGGCAACTAATTCAGAAAGCTAAAGAAAAACTTTTCATTATATTCCGTGTTCCCATACTTACTTGTTTCCCCCTTAAAATATCCTATTAGACTAAGCCAAGGATGTTAATCCAGACATTCATCTATGCTGAAGTAAGAGAAAACATATCAAAACATATATTATGATCTGTGTACTTTTACAGCCACCTAACAAATCAAGATTACAGCTTATTAACTTATTCATACTTTTGCCTGCTTTTCTTTTTGTACTGTAATGCCTACATTTTTTAATGTCAAAAAAGGAGAGAGAGAGAAGAGGAAGGAAAAAAGGCATGTATTTACTTTAACATTATCACATACGAGAACTAAAATACTTTACTATAAAATGTACAATTTATATTGTGAAATGTTTCACAGAACTGTTAATGAAAAAAATAGTTTTACTTGTATTACCCTTTTCCTTCTCCCCCCCCCTCATTCTCTTTCCAAACATTAATAACATTAACTGAGGCAGGTGCCTTTCTGTACTAGACGAGGTTAACCAAATCAACAAAAGCCAACTCTTTCCACTTATTCTTATACAGCTGTACTTCATGAATGTGACTGATACTTTGCAGTCCAACATTTATTCACTAATTCCCATGTTGCTGGTCTTCTGTTAATCTACATCTCCCAAATCCATGGTGCTCCCAATTCTTGTCAACGCGTGCTTTTCTCTGTCTCTCAAGCATTTCCATTAGAACAATGGAAAAGGTTTCACTGGCAAAATCTCTCCATGTGCCTTATCAGAAGAATCAGAGTTCCCTCTGCCTGATGGCTCATTTTTTGCTGGACAAGCAGTTGCATTTCTTCAGCTTGCTCTGCATCAAAGAAAGACTTTGATCCTGCAGGAAACAAATATGCTGAAGACAGATGGACATAGCAACTTAAACCTGATACCTGCTTCTCTGCATTCCTTGATTACTGATATAAATTTTCTCTCTTCTGCCTGGAGTACAGTGAATAATCATTTTCCACGAACACTCTACTGTCTCCAACTTTTAATATTTTGCCCTTTTGCCACAGTTTTTTTTTAATTAACTCTTTCTGCTGGTAGGTTTCCAACTTTAGGAAAAAGAGTCTCAGCTGCTTTCTTATGGACATATTTGGAGCATACACATGGTGTGCCCTTATGCTCTTTCAGTTAACAGTACCTGCTGTGGAATACCAGTCCAGTTGCTTATTTGTCCCTTCATAAAATTAATGCAGTCTGTTCCTTCTAGTTTCTGTGGTACAAAACAAAATCTCAGATTGTCCCTGTGTGCGCTGTCCTCTAACTCTACCATTTTTTGATACATCTCTTCTTGAGCAGTCTCATACTCAGCCATCCTTTTCTTCATTTCAATATCTGATTTTGCATTTTTATCAGCTCATCTGAATATTTGTTTAAAGCTTCTTCCATTTTTTCCAGCCTTTTATTTGTATTGATATACTCCCTTCAGTATTTCATTTTAATCAGCTCTGAGCTCATTTGACTTTTTCCTCTGGATTACTGGAAGCCATTTCTTGTACCAAAGCTGGAGATTGAACTGCTTTTTGCTGAACAGCTGCAAGACTCTTCTCAGTGTGTTTTCTCTTCTCCTTTTCTAATTGGTTTTCATTCAGTATCTCTTAATTTCTTCTTTGCAGGATCCAGGCAGTGTACTTACTAGCCAGTAACTGAAATTTAGTCAAATTGACAGTATCTCTGGTTGCAGTGTGAGTTTCTGTTTTAACACTGGAAGAGCTTAAGTCAAGCTGTTGATCGGTGTGCAGCCATCTTGGAAGTCCAGAGTTTATGTTTTTAAATAAATGTGTTAATTTCTTTGCAGGTATATTTTTATGAAGCATTTGTTTAAAATTTGGACTTTATAATTCCTTGATTAAACATTCCTGTAGGAAATCCGATTCCAATTATCAACCCCCCCCCCAATACAAAACTACAACTGCTGATTCCACCTAACAGGAATGAGTATTAATTCATACAGACCTGATATGATAGAAAATTCATCTTCTTGTCCTTCTTATACATTTTTTTACTTCTTTTACACTATTCTGAAAATGGCCAGTTTCCACAGTAGTATAGGGTTTCAAATGAGATCTTTTTTTCCAAGGGTGTAAAGTCACAGATTTAAAAAAAAAAAAAGTAATGTAGGGAGGTTGGCAAAGTACAACAATAATAAGCATTCTCAAATCACACTAAGAGGTTCTCCAGTTTGGTTCTGGGCTGGAGTTCCTCCCATGCAGAGTTTGCATGTTCTCCTTGCCCTTGTGCGAGTTCTCTCTCAGTCCTCTGGTTTCCATCCCATGTAGTAAAGAAATACAATTGGTGAACTGGTAATTCTAAGGTTCAAGTCTGTTTGTAGTGTACATATGTGTGATATAAAAGAAAAATCCGGCTAAGTATATTCTCTGCTTGCATAATAAACACTGCAGAAAACAATGGCTGTTAATATGTTCGCTATAGAAGTCAGATGGCTAACACTGGTGAAAGCTAACAGTCTTCACTATAACATTCATTTCAAACACCAAGCTCAAATATGGCACTACCTTTTCTCTATACTTCACAAAGAGTAATAATTATTTGTCACAGCCCCATTTACAGTCAAATGTGATACTCAGTGGGCTTGATTTCAGAAAAGAAGGGAACTCTCCACATTGCTTCAGACCTCTTTCTCACAACCCAGACATGGTCTTACCTGTGTTTTTCTTATTCTCAAATCGGCAGAAGACCTGTTCTGTCCTTCCTCATGCTCAATACTCTGTTCGATACCTGTTATAAAAACATAAAAGAATGGTAAATATACCTGGGTGAACAATCTTTCCTCATAGCTACAGTTGCTGTAAACTTTGCTTTGTTTAGTAAAAGAAAAAGGAAAAAAAAAAAACTGCAACAAATTACAGATGATATTTTAACTCAGCAAACATTACTCGGCTGCACACAGACTACTTAATATTTCAATGGAAACAATGAAGCTTCAGGGCAAGTTTAATTCAAGACAGAGTTATCAGTTTAATTTATCTGTGGTGTTGTTATCCACTCCATATGATGTTTCTTTTTTTCTGAGCAGATACCTTTTTAATAGTATATCTTTTTTATAGTTGTTTTGAACCCCATCACCAAATGTGTCACACAGTCTATATCTGAAAAGTAGATCAGTAAACAATTATACAGTTACTAAAATAAACTTTCAAATGCACATGAATAATAACTTGCATCAGTACTATAAAGCAAATATGTCTGGTATTTCTGAACAGCACTGATCTTTGATCATACAAACACTGCTAATAATCTTTATTGTAAGGGATAATGACAACCTTTCATTTCATTCACTTTACCACAGGCAGAGTAGACTGTTAAAGTATCACAGTAAGGAAATATACATCAGAATGGAAATTACAAGAGAAAATACAGCAGACCAAGTTAAAGCCAGCCGGCCAATGGTAACTAGCTGTAGTCAAAACAGGAGCAGAAGATTGTTTTTACAGTCCAGTCAGTTCTTAAACTATGAAAAAGTAAACCAGAAACTTCTTAAAAGTAGAAGCTGAAACTACTGGATTGTTGTGGAAGAGAAAGAATATAGTTAATTATTTTACTATAGATTGTCACAAACTTTTACACAAAACAAATAGCTTCCCTTAACTGACAACTGCATCAAAAGTTTTTTGAAACCTGTTTTATCATAATCCCCTATATTCTACAGCTCCCCATCCCTCATAAAATCCTTTATGTATCAGGGTTTGCTCCATTTTGTGTGTACCTTTTGGCAACATTAGTGTGCCTGCAATTGCTGTTCTCCTCCCCATATGCATTACCCTACTCCCCATAGATGAAGCATTACCCCACCACCACCCAAACAGGCCTACTTAATGTACCCATGCTTAAAAAATAGATTCTGCAATTCTTTCAGACTTGTATTATTCACTCTCTGTTTAAACTAATCTGGTGCATTTATGAGAAACCATTGTCTCAAAAGCTTACGAAGGTGATAATGTATCCCTTTTTCTGCAACAGAATTGCAGTTCTTCATTCAACAAATAGCAAATGCTTATAATATGTGTAACTGAAGTTTAATGATCTGTACTGCACCCACCAATTTCTCTGTTAGCCCCTCAACACTTGCAGAAGCAGGAATCCCCCTCAACTTAAAAGGATATCTCATCCTATTCCAAGTTCGGACAGGAGTTTAAAGCACATCTTGTGAAACAAAGCCAGTCCAAATGTCTTAACCTTGGCCACAGTGCCTTCTGCAGCCCCTCAGATACATATCTTCCTCTTATTAGCTGCCTTTATACATGCTGCTGACCTACATTTTAAATGTATAACATTCACCTCCATCTGCCTTCTGCCCTGGCATTCACCCCCTATTCGTGTGCTTTCATAATGGACTTTCTTCTCTAGTCTCCTTCCTTTTGCTCGATTTATAATTCCATATTTTATCTATCCCCTTCAATTTTCTATTACCACTTTGTAAAAAAAAATCATAGCTGTGATTATTTATGTTCTGTTTTATAATTACATTTTACTTACCATACTTTAACTGATGGTTTATTTGTTGCATCTTGCTCTCTTACTTAGGCTGAGCCAGTAATTCATCATTTATTGATCAATTTCCTACTCCACTAAGTTTAAGGACTGGATCACTTTAACTGACCTTAAAGGAAAACTAAACTATCATATGCATAGAACAGATTACCTACGTACAGTGGTTGCATACCTGTAGACTAACTCTCAGCACTTAACTTGACATCACTGTTTGCATCAAACTGTACGTCATGTCACTTAACACAAATGGTTTGCAGAATAATTGATCTGACTATATAATTTACTTTGCGTCAAGAAAAGCTGCCTGCTGAATCACTGCTGGAATTATGGTAATTTGTCAATAATGTGTTCCCTTTCTGTGGAACTTGCTACTCATGGACATAGCCATTTATTCTTAAATCATGCTCGACCAAGCGATTGCTTCTGTACCACTCAAAAACACCAATTTTTACTGCAACGTAAAGCATGCTGGGTTATAAAATGACTGCATACAAAAACATGCACTGTTGCCAACAAATATAATACAAAACCCATACTGCTTGCTGCTGCATTCAGTTTTTCAATGTTTACTAAGCAGTGAATTCATGTAACTTGAGAAACAACAGGAATTAATCTCAGCTGGATTTATTATCCAACTGCTAAGAGCACAATTGGAATTAAGAATTACAGGAATGATTGAAATAACCAGAAGAACACCAGCTTCATTAAGCACAGTAATTCACGGAGGATGTTAATCTGCTAAATAACTGGGTCCTTTCATCTGATAGTATACTCTGTGCTTTAAAAATAAATAATCCACCTTCATTTGTTGCCTCCCAACTTTTATTAAGCAGTATTCTTACCCCCACCCACCCACTACTGCAACACTTTATTTTCCCTTGTGCAAAAAAAAGCTAAGTAGTGGAAGAACAGAACAGTTAGGTGAAACACTAAAGATAACAGCAGATCATGGATTTAACAGTGTCTTATTTATAGTACTAGGTTCTTTCAGCATCGACTCTCCCCTACCAGTTGAGAGCTAAAGCAATAATCTCCAGTTCTCACGGCAACCTGTTTTCACTTACAAAATTCATTTCAACTCACAGACTTTAAGGATTGCTGCCACTGTGAAGTTGATTTTGTGCCAAACATGTCTGATGCACGTCTGATGTTTATACTTTTGCAGTAACAGCTATTGTTTTAGAGACATGAAAGTTGTCTGTACTGTAAATTTTATAGGATCATTTTGCCAAAAGTTAGAAGGTACCTCTTAGTGTTCTTGTAATCAGCACAAGGTAACTGTAAATTTGACTCTTCCCTGACTGGTGATAGATAAAATACAACACAAATTGTAGAAACTGAACACACATTCTTTCTTTCACACTAAGATACCAGCTGTTAGAAGCTGCTTCTTGTAGTTCTGTGTTTGATTCCCTTCATTTGCCTATTGCTGTGTGCAAGCCACTTAACCAAGCAAGGCACTGGCCCATTTGGGAAATTGGCTTAGGCTCTAAAGTGGTCTCATGGACTACATGCCAAGTGTACCTGCACTGTCGGCACTGCCGGTTTCTACCAGGACAAAAACATTTAATTAAAATGTGCTTGCTCTGCATACTTTTGCAGTACACACAACTACTAAAGTACCTTGCAAATGGGAAATGTTTGCAAGTTTTTGGGGTACTCACTAAAACTGAAATAGAATTTCATATGGTCAAATTTCAAATGCAAATATGTTAAGATGTCTTTTTGTATAAGAATTTATTGTATAAGCTTCCATAACATGAGACAGCTTCTGACAACACTGTAAAATAGTTTGCCAGGGTGAGGCAATCTGCACACATTAGTGGAAGGAAATGTTTTTGCAAAATGTCAGTTGTCAAAGATGAGACTTGTTTAAATAAGGCCTGTGAGTGGTCATTAAATGTCACTCATTCTGTAGCTGCGCTGTTTAAGTGCAGCTGTCATTTTTTTTTCCTCTAAAACAAATCTCAGTGGGAATTTACTGGACCTGTTACTGTACTTTTACAACTGTCAGCTGCATGAAGTCTGAGAAATGTTATGTATTAATGACCAGGGGCCTTCCTGGTTAAAAAAACAAAAAACAAAACAATTCACAGTCTGACAGAATAGGCCCAGAGCTCGACCATGGTCAAATGGGTACCTGGACAGGGTAATGCCCCCCCCCAAGCCATACCAGTATCCCATTACTTGGTTGCCTCTTCCCCAATTACCATAAATTACCATAAAACACTGTTTAAATCTGTTAGTGCGTGTACTATTTTCTTTTTCAATTCTGCAATGATTAGTGAAATTCTGGTTTAATTTAAAACAGTTATTTCAGATTTTACACAAATACTGACAGCCCTTTGCTAAGGAAAACAGACTTGCACTGAAAACAGATTTAACATGAGCAACAGTAAATGTTTCTTTCCTTGAAGATCACATTTACAGAAAATGCATCTGGCAACCCACTAAAATACAAGACATACTGGAACTTATAGTCAAACAGCATATGGTAAAGCACTTGGGACAGCCAAATGGATGCAAGGGATAGCCCATGAGCACTGCCTGGTGAAGTGACTTGATCAGAGCTGCACAGTATACGCATGATGGCTGAGGAAATTGAACTCTGTACTACAGAAGC
>NC_056747.1:521765990-521778490 GCF_019279795.1 Protopterus annectens | reverse complement strand
TTTACCATTAATGTTGTTGTTTGTCTTTCGGCTTTTCCCGGTTAGGGGTCGCCACAGCGGAACTCTGGTCCGCTAATGATTGGCAGTAGATTTTCACAAATGCCGAGGTGCCAGCTCGATGTCCAACCTTCAACGAAGGCATGTCCATTTACGCATGTCTTTCGAATGCCACCCAACCACAGGGAGGACATGCAGACTCCACACAGAAGGCACTCCCCGCACTCCAGCCAAGAATCGAACGGGAGAACCTCTTGCTGTGAGTCAACAACGCTACCGCTGCACCACCGTGCATCCCTCTATTTATATCAGTTAAAAAAACTGTTAATGTTGAATCTGTGCAGGCTCTCTCAATGTAGATCCTCGAGGAACATGAACTTTTTAAGATCCTAAATGAGTAAAAACAAAAAGAAAACTCCAGCAAAGCTAGAACTTCCACTGAGTGACCTCCCAAACCTCTTGTATCAGAGGCACATGGGATAGATGCAAATAACCTTTATGAGCATCAGGTGTTTCAACTAATTCGCGATTCTGAATGCCCATGACTTGTTTTGTCATTTTAATGGACAATTTCAGGCCAATAAAGCCAAACCCCATTAGCTGTGGATATGCATATTTCGGCCTTATGACCTTGTCAGCACAGCACAAGCAGAGTGTTTGACTAAGCATAAGAAACAGGGCTGTTATACCCAGCTGATGTCCATTATGCTTTACTGGCCTGAAACTGTCCATTAAAACAACAAAACAAGTCATGGGCATTCAGAATCGCCAATTAGCTGAAACACCTGATGTTCATAAGGGTCATTTGCATATATCCCATGTGCCTCTGATACAAGAGGTTTGGGAGGTCACTCAGTGGAAGTTCGAGCTTTGCTGGAGTTTTCATTTTGTTTTTTCTGATTGTTTTTCAGTGACCTTCTCACTTATTGTTGAAGATCCTAAATGAGGAATGTTCCTTGAAATCAGGGACACGTCACAGGTATAGCTAACAGACCATCCTCTTGATTTAGGAGCCTTAGAGGGTTTGCCTAGTGCCCACTTAACTTCACTCCATAAAATGTAAATGATCCCTGCATCTCCCTCCAGCTGCCAGAGATGTCTTAAAGAAATAGAAGGGAACAGACCTGCACTAAAATGGAGGTTTTGTAGGTTATGTTGAGAAAACTTGTTTATCTGCTGCACAGAACTATGCCTTGCCTTGTTTATCAATTTATGTTGAGTACCACTTCATAACTGAATTACCTACATCTACTATAATCTGTTTTGCAGGCTTTTGACAATTGCTAAAATATATCACCCAATCCTAGAAGCAGTCTTGTCCCTCTGTATTACTTATCCTTCATTCTTTTGTGGCCAAGTAATCACAATTTGTCTAACTCACATTACCAGAACAAGAACTATTATAAGTTGGAATCAAGGAATGATTTCCTTGGGATTTTCTCCAGCGTAGCAACACAAATCTCCTCCTATATGTATGCTAAGTGTATAGGAACACACATCTCCTCCTATATGTATGGTGTGTATAGGAACACACATCTCCTCCTATATGTATGGTGTGTATAGGAACACACATCTCCTCCTATATGTATGGTGTGTATAGGAACACACATCTCCTCTTATATGTATGCTAAGTGTATACTGCAGCAGATCATCACTTTAGCTACACTTAGCCCATGACTGCATATTTCCTGCCCTATTGTAATGCTAGATCTTACTGATTATTTCCAATGACAAGGTACACGGTGTTGCACTGTGGGATGCTTGATACAGCTGTAATAATGGCTTACTCTGCTATATATATTTTTTTTATATAGCTTTTTACTTGCATGGCATCTAAGTACATGATTAGGATATTAGGTCTAATTTGTAACCCACATCCTGTATGATCGGAGTGTAAGAGAAAGTTGCTGCATTTAATATTAATAACATAAATAAGGTATTCCTAAAGGTTCCTCCTGTGATCTGGTCTTCCTCTCCTATCCTTTTCTCCCTGTTGCGACATTTACTGCAGAATTTCAATAAACAGAAAACATCCAACAAAACTGCAGATGTCTAAGACCACAACTAGTAAAAAAAAAAAAAAAAAAAAAAAAAAAAAAAAATGGAATACTATTTAGAGCTGTATCATACAAAGTCTTCAAGAATACCTGACATTCTAGTATTTTCCTTCTCTGGTTCTAAGAGATTCATTTGTTTATTAATTGCACACATTAAATAGAACACTGTACCAGGAAAAATCTCACAGTGGAAAAACAAATTTGTTAAATCAACAATGCCCCCCCCCACACACACACACACACACACCTTAGCACCTTTAACTATGTTAATCCAGACTGTCCAGCTTTGGGGTAATGGATAACTTCATCTCTCAGTTCTTGAGTCTTGTTAATTTCAATTTCAAACTTTTGACAGTGAATTACAGTCAATTAAAATAATGTGATTATTCCTATTTAAAGTTACTAGTGCAGTCATACCCAGGTATCTCATACTGTAGATAAACTTGTAGTGTGAGTCATATAGATTCTTTAGAGTAGACGTGTCCAACTTGCGGCCCTCAGAGCTCTTCCATGCGGCCCTCAACCACTAACTGCAACATCGACATACGCATGCCCAAACACATTTTTTGTTTTGTGTTTTTCGCTCCCGTGACCTGTAATGCTAATGTCGGTGTGTGCATGCGCCAAAGCACCCTTCTAGTTTTGTTTTTGAGCCAAAAAAGGGTCAGTGTGTTTATGCCATTATTTTGCACCAATCAGTCAGTGTGTGTGTGTGTGTTCTCGCTGATGAGGGACTCATGTATGGATTTGCCGCTGTTGCCTTTGAAAGGGACAGCAATTACCTGTGTTAATAGTTAAGTACTGAGTGGGTGAGTGCATGCATGAAAGGAGAATTGTGTGCGTGAAAGTAGAAGAGTGTGTGTGTGTGTATGTGTGTATATGTGTGCATGAGAGAGAGAGATGCATGCACAAAGAGGCTAACAATGATCAGTCTACCTACTGAACACAAACAAGTTAGCTCACAAATACATCATACATTAAGAGTACACTTTCATTAAATTGTGGCTTTCCTGACAGGGAGAGTGTTGTATTGAACATGAACTTATACCTCTTAACTGTATGGATTTTCAAAGAATGTCTGTATTTTTGCCTCATCTTCCAATTTGTGTCTTTTGCTTAGGAAATAAAAGTAGTCATCCAAGGTAATGCAGTTCCAGGGAGTAAGAATGAGACAGCAGCCTAGGGTTAATGGGTCAGTAGTGGACTGACTATGTGGGACTGTAGTCTATAAAGTTGTATTGTTTTTTCAGACAAACAAAAAAGCACCTAGTACTGTTTTTTCATTGGTGGGTTCTAAGCAGTGGTAGATTGGACAACAGTAAGCATAGCTTTGGCGGATCATCAATACTGGCAAATCAAGTGGGCACAATGTCATTTTGTAAATGTTGGGTATTTTAGTGTGTATATGTGTGCTTATGTGTTGGGAGTGCTGCAACAGTAGACGATTATTAAAAATGGAGACTTACGGACTGTGGAGAATGTTTCTTTGTTTCAAAACCTAATACTTGGGTACGCATGCCAGAAGTAGATTTTTTAAGACATAGCTTCTTACCATTTACAGTGGATGGATATTTACATTTAATGGACAATGTATTAGCGTGGGCCTGTGGGGTTCTGAAGGATGCCAAGTCTGCCACTGCCAATGTCTTGTAAAGTGACCTGGAAATGGATATTGGGATGTTACTGAAAAAATATAGTAAGTGGGCTTAGAAATATAGTTAAATTAAACAAAGTACTTTCACTTTACAGGCCATAATTTAATTTCTTTCAAGTAGTCCAGATATAGGGTTGCCACCTTTCCAAATGCCCAAAGTGGGACATTTGTGCTACAAACATCAGATTTTGCAGGGCAAAACATACCCACGGCCAGTACAAAGGACAGAACTTCAGTTTTTTGCCTGAATAAAAGTCTATTCTTGTAGCATTTTAGTTCCTTATTCTGTTTCTTATAACATTTAGGTGTTTCAGATACAGAATAACTGTTTTATGCAACTATGACATAAAATATAGAAAATAATTTTGTCCTAAAATCTCAGGACATTTGCCATTTTTTCACATTTTTTGCAGGACACAACTGCCCAAAGAGGGACTGTCCCTCGCAAAGTGGGACAGGTGGTAACCCTATCCAGATACTGGTAGATTGTATACCATTAGACTTAATTAGGGAGAGCTGTCATTCTGGGGAAACAAGCAGCCCTCGTTTCAGTGAAAGCTCTGTGGTTGCTTGCAGGTAGGAAGTTGCAGGATGTTGATGCAATGTGTTTTATTTATTATTTTTAATGCATTTGTCATTTCAAAGCATGGTTTTCTTTGATGCAAAAGAAGGCATGGCTGAATGAGCCATATAATGTTTAACTGACAATAATGGGATAGAAAGATTATAAGTGATGTATAATGTTTGCAGCTACAGTTGTTTCAATGGTGTCTGTGATGCATAACTATTTTTGGGCCTGTGTTCCACTTTTATTTTTTGCTTTGTCCAGATTTCTTGCTCTAAGGTTGAGAGGTATGGTTCCATACTAAATCAGAAGTTGTATTTACCTTGGAAGACTTTTCAGCATAATTATGAAAAACAGAGCCTTTTTAATATATCTGCTTATTTCCAATATAAACTGCCATGTAACCTTGCAAATAACCTTCTTATTAAGCTACTTTACTTCTTTTGGAATTGACAGGTATGATTCATCTGTTCGGACATGAGCATAGAGTGCTAATGTGACTTTGATTTCTTGCAGCAGTCTGTGGTTTACATAATCACAATAACTTTTCTGTGTTTCTGGGTGTGTAATCATTTTAACAGTTTTAAAGATGTTTTCCAAAAATAAATAAATATATAATAAATAAATAATCCTCTCTACACTTTGAGCTATTGACAAAGTCTGGGAATTTGTTTTTTTTTTTTCAAAAGCAAAGGTCAGCATTACAGCTCAGTAAACTGTCAGTCTGTGAGTAACTTCTGCACAAATTAAAATGTCTGAATGTCAAATGGCTTTAGATTGGAGGGAAGTTTATTTTTATTTATTTTATTTTACATTTGTTTACCAGAAAAGTCGACTGGACACAGGTCCATTTTCAGCGGAGGCCTGGGGAGAAAAGCTCCAAAAATAACACAAAACAATATAATACAATACATGAGAGAGAGAGAGACAGCAAATTATGGATGTATTACTCATACAATATGGCAGAGATTACATCTCGTAACAGTGAGAATCATTGAGGTACAGAATAAACTTAAAAACATTTTTTTTTTTACAGTTATAATTACAGCAAGGCAAATATCAACGAGTTAAGTTTTTAGGAGAAAGCTGTTTGTACATAGCTGAAGCTCTGAAACAATCTTTTGGTATGGAATAACCTGGCGATTGACACAAGTTATATGTTTACACCAGTATCTAGCATTATAGTTTATGATTTTCTTATTGATTTACTTTTTGCCGAGCAGTTGTTTGTTGATTTATTGATGGTCCTTTTGGTGGTTGGAAATTACATGGATGAATCCATCTCTATTATGATTTTTTCTTTCAGATATTTTGACTTCGACAATTTCATTCAGTGAGTTGGTGTCATGTGATTACTGAGGTTGCCTATTTTACAAGTAGGGGCTTTTGTGTGTGTGTGTGTGTGTGTGTGTGTGTGTGTGTGTGTGTGTGTGTGAGAGATTTAATATGTATACTGAATATAATTTTGCAAATGGAATTCTTAGTTAAACATGCCCCTCTTCTTGGGCAACTGGACTTGAGTAACCAATATTAGATCTTAGCCATCCATCTGGGAAAGGTTAGTATGTGGATTTTCCATCTGGTTTGATGAAGGCTATGCTACTTACCCAAGGACTACATTTATGGCTATCCATCCAGCCATCGTGTTGCTGAACTATATTGTTTGATAATGAGAGGAGCTTTTTACAGAAGTTGAAGGTTTTTGTGTCAAGAACCTGCCCATAAAAAGTGGCTTGTTTATGTTGCAGTGAAGACTGTGGTCTTTGTAGTGAGCGTTTTAAGTATAACCAGTATTTCTGAGGTAGAGGACGTCTCTTAAGGCAGGATCTTTCTTAGCCTGGAAAGCAAGCCAATGATGAAATTTATAGGGGCCAGTGAGAGACAGAGGAAAGTAAGAAGCTTTTTAGTCTGTTTGGATAACTAAGTGAACTTAGTCCTTTGACCTTTTTTGTCAGAAATGGTTGTAGTCTTTCTTTCGGCAGGGTGTTTTGCTGAGGCACATGCCAAAAGGGGCATTTCACTCAATAATGGCTCTTGTAAAGGAAGAATACAGGGATGTTATGACCTCCTTGTCCCTGGATGAGATACCCTTACTAATGAAGTGGGCCATGTAAAAAGCTTTCCTTACAACGGAGACAACGTGGTGGTCAAAAGTCAGGTTTCTATCAACCTGGGTGCCCAAGTACCATATGACTTATTGCATGCTTACAACATTGTTATTAATGTGATAATTTGTGGGGACATCACTCTCCTCAAAGGGAATGATGCATTGTTTGGCATTTAGCTTGAGGCCATATTTCTGGCACCAGTTATTTGTTTGGGTGAGACCCTCTTGTAGCTTATTCAGAATTGTTTTATTAAGTCAGTAATGAGAATTATTTACTTTATTACAAATTTGTTGGGTTATTTTTTTTGGATTATAGTATTGTAGGATGTTGACATTTTACGTAGTTGGACTGCTGGAATGGTTTTCCCAGTGAGAAATGCTAGTGCTGTAGTGAATATCTGTTTATTTGTAAAAAAAAATATATATATATATATATATATATATATATATATATATATATAGATAGATTAACCAAGATGTTAGAGTTAACTGTTAGATTAGAGAATTAGAATGAGAATTAGAATTTTAAGGCAAATATTAGGCATTTATTACATTTATTCATTGTTCAAATTCACCTACAGTACAGCCAGGAGGTCGACTGTGGTCTTCCGGAGCAACGAAAGAGTTAACTATATGATATATTTTATATGCGGCCCCAAAACCATTTCTGTTCACTCAATGCAGCCCCAGCAAGCCAAAAGGTTGGACACCCCTGAGTCTAGACCAAAGAAATAGACAAAAGTGTAACGCTGTAACCGACAATGACAGTCAATGCAAAGCCACCTAGAAGTTTCCTTCAGTAATCCCAATAAGGATGATAAATGACAGGAAGAGAAACAATGGCTAACATTCCTATCCACATTTTCTGTCATTTATTATGAGGAAAACTTCAAAATCAGGGACCAAACTTACTACAGGCTAGTGAAGTGAAAATCAAATACACATCAATTTCATAAACAGTATAATGAAGACAGCAGGGATGGTCAATTTTTTTCAACTACAAGCTGTGTTATATGAAAATAGGTAAACATTTTCAACATGCATCTAGACACAAATGAAATGAACACTTGTGTATTTAAATCCCTGTCTACATGTTTACATTAGCTGAGAGATGAAAATCTGTAGTAAAGCATGTCAGGGTACTGTAAGAAAAATATTTAAACTGATAAATGCCTGCTGTAGTACTACGTGGGCATCTGTTCAAATTACCTGATAATCATTTAAACGTTGCCATTTTCAAATGGGAGTCTGTTAACATCATACAGAATGCTGCTTTGGCATTCATCTGTTGAAGACAAAGTACAGCCACATTTGTCCAATAATCTCAAATAATTCTTTAGAGTCTGACAAAATATACCAGGTGGGCAGAAAAACACTTCAGGGCATTGCAGCATCAGACAGAAATTACAAATGGCATTTGACATTGTTATTATAAGCTCTCAAACAAGGGAAGAATAACTTCAGTTATGGCACCAGCTATGACTGCTGCTGAATATAAAGCAGAGCTCTGCAGACTCTTGTTCCATGAAAACAATTCCCACATAAAAGTCCCCAAGGCTACAGTGAACTGCCAAAAGTGCAATGAACTACCACCTTGTTTATGACTTTATTCATTAACATAAGTTTGCAAATTCATTGAGTGAATTAGGTCAAATCTAATTGTTTATGCTTTTATTTATTAAGTTTGCAAATTCAGTGAGTGAATTAGGTCAAATATAATTTTACACCGAACCTTCCCTGCCTCTCATATGAGGAAGGTAAACACAGCTAGATGTGCAAGGACAATGTTGGCAAGGGTAGGTTCTTACAGACAGCAAATTCAAATTCTTTGGCCCTATGGCACATGTTAAGGTTTAATTTAAAGCACGCATTACTAAGAACTTTAAAGTTAAATACAAAAGTCGCAGCAGCCAGCCTCATGCAAGAAAGTCAGGACTGCAGGATTAAACTACTACAGATGAAAGGTACTCACAAGGTAATTGGCTGAGAAGGCAGCACCCATCCAGCAATGGTACTGGATCAAATGTGTATGGACAAGTGCACATGCATATATGTGCGCATGTGGACAAACGCACACACACACACACACACACACACGACTACTTTATGATGAGCCAACTACTACTGCATAGGTTATGCAACTTTCAGAACCACACTATTTGGGCAGAAGGTACAGGGACATTCATATCTGCTACAGGTTGTAAGCTCACAGGGCTTCCTATTGAAGTGTCGGCACTTGAAATGCCAAGTGGTAACATGCCAAAAAAAATACAGAGGAGCAAATCTTGAACATCGCTCTTCCCCTTTAAATTTCTTTTTTTCCACGTGGGCAAGCCTCCCAAATTTATATACACCAACTCTGTAATTGGCATACCTCAGAGAAAAGGGAATATTCCAAGAAATGGCCATCATGGACTTAGTATGTCAGTCCATTTTCGGTCAGTCTACATGTTTAAGGACTTCTCTATCTGGCCCTGTCATTTAAAATGGTTACCAGCACACAGGTGCTGCAGTAGCGTTGTCGCCTCACAATAAGACGCTGTCCAGTTTGATTCTCAGCTAGAGCGTCTTCTGCGTGGAGACATGCGTGAATGGGCGTACCTTCATTGAAGGTTGTGCGTCAGGGCTGGCAACTCGGCATGTAAAAATCTATTTGCCAATCATTAGCGGACCGGAGTTCCACTGTGACGACCCCTAACCGGAAAAAGCCGAAAGACACAACAACAACCACCACACAGTTACTGCTATCCTCACAATATACTACCACTCAAACTTATCTTCAGTGTGGTGACAAAGGAGAGTTCTACACCCCCACTGACCGAATATATTTAGAACCTAACAAGCTAGTTGGTTAGTGTGATGATCTGCGGAATCAGCAGTAGAATGAATGCATCTATATAGCTAGAAATAGAGCCACATTACCCATATTGCATTACAGGATGAACATGAAGATGGGAGCAGCTTTGCCTTATGCTGAGCCTTGAAAAGAAGAGTAAATTGCCTTCACCAACGTCTACTGGTTTGCACAGTAATTTAATATATATTTCAAGACAGTATCACAGTGACAGTTACGGTCTTCAAAAGTGTTGCAATTAACTCAGTTACAGGCCTTAGGAAAGAAACAGTTGCAGAGCCCAAACAATGAAGCATCTATTAGGGAACAGAAAAATGACAAAAGTGCCAACACAAGAGAGTCGAGGAGAACTAGTAGGGTGTGGCTATGGCTGACAATAAGGCAAATAGTGGTATGTGGTAAAGGGAGATGCTGCAATGCAGAAGGTTTTTTTTGTGCCTTGATTAAGGCACAGAAAAAAATTGTACCATATTCATCTTTCTGTCAGGAGTTGTTAATCACCATGGCACAAGACTTTTAAAAATAAATTACTATTACAAAATCCTGACTGGGACAGTAGAAAACATCTACTCATATTAATGAGCCTTAACAGCAATTAGACATTATGATATTGCTTACAATATCCTTATACAAGACATAAGATACTGCAATCCCACTCTCAAAACCCTAGTCATTCTCATCTGGCATAAAATACAGTTCAGAGACCATATACACTTACTGGGAATGGTTGTTTTTCAAAACACTAAGCACTACCAAACTTAAAAACAGCAACACACACAAACTTCAAAACTCAAAGAAATGGGTGCAATGAAAACAAATGAAAATTTTAGTGCTATCGTTCTATTTTAGTACGTTCAGAACTTCATCATAAAAGTTTTTCTGGTTCATTAATTTCAAAATGAGGAAGGGAATACTCAGTAGGGATTACACCTCCAAGTGCAGACTGGTTTCCAATCTTGCAGAAGACAATTGAGGGAGCACTCTGGCAAAACAGTCTGACTTGCCTACCATTGACATTACTGTATACTGGGTACGGGGGCAGAACAGAGAGTAGGGGAAAATAAACAGTATCTGAATCAGCCAATATGGCAGCTCACCTTTGTCTAACTCTCACCACAAATAGGACCATAGGAAGTTACTAGGCTAATGGCCCAAGGGTCCTTACAAGCCTGGCCAAGTTATTTCCCTTACTTCATGATCAGCACCTATTACCCCTGTCCAACAGGAACACAGGTGGAACCCCCAGTGTAAATTTATGGTCACTCATCCAATCACATCCAGATTGCATTTGAAGAGCTTCGTTTGACATGAAGTGGAGGTCTGTTCTAAAGGTGTGGTAACCTCTGGGAGACAAATCTTTCATTCCAGCAGGTTTTATTAATGTCACATACCAGGTTAAGGTCTTTAGAGCGAGGAACCCGTATACCATTTGACTTTCAGATATGAAGCATTTCCAATAATGCAGGGTCAAAGATCGCCTCTGAGCAGTCTGTATGAAACAGAATGAAGTTTCAGTGATTTCAGATGATCCCCATAGGACAGATACTGAAGAACTTGAATTTTCCTTGTGAGGATCCTTTGTGGTTTCTACACTTGCCGTAGATGCTTGGGAATGTACATACCATAGGGGCACGGCACTCAATTATTGGCCTAATGAGGAATGAGTACAGGGAGGAAATAACTTCTTTTTTTTATGGAGGTAATGCCCTTACTTATGAGATGAGCAATACAGAATGCCCTTCTTACCACTGTAGAGACATGGTGGTGAAAAATAAAGTTGCTGTCAACCAGTGTGCCCAGATTTCTCACCAATGAGTGCGTATTTAAGATATTGCTGTTGATGTGGTAGTTAGCAGGAACATAGCTTTTACCAAAAGGAATGATAATACATTACAGTTTAAGGCCATGACTTTGGCACCAATCATTTGTTTGTGTAAGAACCTCTTGAAGGATTGTTGACATCATTTGGAGATTCTATGACTGCTCCCAATTTGCAGTCATCAGCAAACTTTGTCAACCAGAGCTTTAGTTGTTGCTTGTACCTAGGAGAAAACAGTAGAGGTCCCAGGACTGATCCCTGTGGAACACCACTGGTTACAGGTCTGCTGTTGGAGGTGGATTCCCATATTTTGACTATATGAGTTCTATTAGTGAGCCAGTTAGCTACCCATGTAATGATACAAGTGTTGATGCCTAGTTGGGTGAGTTTGTCAATGATGCCAGAGTGGGGGATAGTGCCAAATGCCTTGGCTAAGTTCAGGTAGGCTGTATGCACAGATTTACCCTCGTCCAAGGCCTTGGTGACTGTCTCAAAGAAGTCGACCAGATTCAACAGGCATGATCTCCCTCTGACAAATCAAAACTGAGTAGGGTAAAGTGTTTGGAGATTACCTATATCTTTGTTAAGCTCCATGATGATTCGCTCCATGACCTTGCAGATATGTTAGTCAGGCTAATAGGTCTACAGTTCCTCAGGGTCAGTGGAAGCACCACCTTTGTGCAAGGGAATGTTGTTCTTCTTCTTTCAGCTTTTGCCAGTTAGGGATCACCACAGCGGAACTCTGGTCCACTAATGATTGGCAGTAGATTTTTATGGTGCCGAGGTGCCAGCTCGATGCCCAACCTTCAACGAAGGCATGCCCATTCACGCATGTCTTTCGAATGCCACTCGACCATGGGGAGCACATGCAGACTCCACACAGAAGGCGCTCCAGCTGAGAATCAAACGGGAGAACCTTTTGCTGTGAGGCGACAACGCTACTGCTGCCCCACCATGGCTTACACATTTGTGCAAGAGAATAACGGTGGATATTTTCCATTCAGCTGGTATGAAGCCAGTGCTTAGATTATGACTGAAAAAAGTAACCAGTGGTGTTGCTAATTCATGTTAGAGCCCATGTAAGACACAACCTGGATGTTATCAGGTCCCACAGATGCTGTATTTTTGGCCTTGTAGAGGGCATTTACAACCTCCTCTTTAGAGATACAAGGTAGGGGACAGGTGGTAGGAATGTCATGGGGTACGTGTGGTGGGGACAGGGGACTGAAGTTTTCATAGAATCTGTCAGTCAACAGGTTAGCCATGTCCACAGGCTCAGTATATGTGGTATCATTAACTACCAGTTCTGTACAAATCTGGGCCTTTCTTTTTAGGTTATGGATGTAACTATAGAATGCCTTGTGGTTGTCCTTTGTTGAGAAAGCTAGTTTGAACTCATAGTTGGCCTTGGAGGACTTCACAAGAAGTCTTATTTCCTTGTTTAAGC
>NC_056747.1:521623490-521760990 GCF_019279795.1 Protopterus annectens | reverse complement strand
GAACACGCATACACGCACTATTAGAACAAGCATGAAAGGAAAATATGACTTTTGTATTCTGCTCTGTTGGTAAAGACATGAGGTATCCCCTGTCACAATAACAAATTTTAATGCACTAATCACACAAATCAGTTGCTTTATTCAGCTTGATTATTTCAGGGAACATGGAATAAAAGTACACACATAAGATGCATAACTTGCCTCTCACCTCAAATGGGTTAGAAAGATTAAAAAAGGGCTCATTGTCTTGACACGGATGGCTAAATCATATATTGTTGATCCATCCTGTACCCAACTGACTCCATCCTCTTCCTATAACTAGGTATGTTGGCATTTCTTCCTTTGAACCCTTTTTATCTGCACTGCATATGGTACAGATCTGTACTACTTGTTCAGTTGGCGTCAATATTTGTCACCTTTGCATTATTAAATACACAAACTACAGAGAAACTGGAATGATGCCAAAATAAAAAATTACCAATGGTTGCTTTCAAACGTTTAACTAAATAATAACCGTTAAAAACACAAAATAAAATCATAAGAGCTTTTGTTCAATTAGTATAGAACTTCAGACATCCATTAAAAAATTCCTATATTTTAAATACTGCCACAGTTCTTCCAATTGGTTAAGCGGACAAAACTCCTCCCCTTCATGCATATTAAAGTATCATTTTCCATACAATCAATGAATTTAAATAAAAAAGCTACTGTAAGGTTAACTCACAATTTCAGATGTGCCAAATTATTTTACTTAAAAACATACTTGACATACTTAAAAATTCTCTCTCATGCGGATGACTTAATTGAAGTTATGAATGACAAGTCTTCAGATGCTATCCCCTAAAAAATAAAGATCTAGTTCATTCATAAATACTTTAAAGGAGGTTACAACCCAATGCATCCAAAAAGACATTCTAAATATATATATATATATATATATATATAAATAATACATGTATGTATTAAATATACAAGATGTATGCATGTATTTTTTTAAATATATAAAATGTACTTATGTATTTTTCTTTAGATAACATAGGTGTACCTCCCTAATGCTTTTAACTTCAATAAACATGAAATTGAATACTTGTTCATTTAAGCCTGTCCAGTTGCCAGAATTCAACATAATTTGCCATAATTATTTTCTTTCTAAATATAAAGTCCACAAACCACCTCTTCTACCTTCTTCAACTCTATCACCATATATTTAAATCAAAGGTCTGGGTTGTCATAACAATGTTTGGCCAGTGCATTATTCAAATAATTTTTTTTATATTGTATTTATGTTCATACATTCTTTGAATTTCATCTCCATTTTGCCCACTTAAACACTTGGGCAAAAATTACACATTGCAATGTAGACTACTCCTTTTGTGATGCAATTAAATTTCCCTCAATCTATTTTCAATACCTCTGTCTCAGAACAAAAAGGACAAAACCCACATTTTGTCATACCTGAATTTATTTTTATTCGATTCTCATTTATCCTTTCAAATATGCTCTTAAAATTTACCCCCCTCTGAAATACTATTAGGGGATATTCTCCCAACCTGCTCCTAATCAAAGGGTCGTCGCAAAATGGGCCAATTTGTATGCAAGATCCATTGAAGAGTTTTATAGTCGGAATTGTAAGTAGTGATAAAAGCATTGTCGAACCTACTCTTAAATCTAGTATGGAGGTATTCACCGCATGCTCAAGATGTGGACTCCCATTAACATACTCTGTTATATAGCCTATCACCTTTATGTTAAATTTCTTACATTTTCTTCACATTATTCAAAGAGGCGATTCATGTATCCTCTTAAATAGGTCTTCTCAGATTTTTAGGAACTATTATTTTCAGTCATGAGCCTTAATCCCTCGATGCAACTTCTTCCTTAATAAAAAATAAGGTTGAATTTTGTTCCTTATACCTGCTCAGGGAGTTGGAACTTTTTCTTCTGTCAGCAACTGCAAAATTATCCAAACTATCTCCACTTTTAGTATTGTGTCATGTGTCCTTGGTAAATATGATCTACTTATTTGCTTCATGTAATCACTTACCTAGTCAAGCTCACTTTCTGATGATGCTTCTGAAGAGGACAACAATATCCTCTGCAGTCTCAGAGGTTCCTTGTACTATGATCTGGATAGGTCTCACCACTTGTTAAGACTGTGGAGAGTATATATTGCTACAAGTGGGAATTCAGACATACAATCTGAATTCTTGACTTTTGTATTGTGCACTATAGGCAAATATGAAAAAATCAAGTATTCTCTGTCACAATAATATAAATTGTAATGAATTATTTTATTTATTCATTTAAATTTGATGACCGGGGAAGTCCACTGGGCTATAATGAGCCCGTTTTCAGTGGAGGCCCAGGGAGAAAAGCTCCAAGAAATTACATGTTACAAGAACAACATAATTATTGAGAAATATACAGTAAGTTAAAATATAAAACAGTCATTGCACTTAGTGAGTTAGGCATACATCGAGCATTGAAAATGCAACAAGTATACCTTTATTTGAAACAGTAGTACATCTATAGTAGGGAGTGGATCTGTCCCTAGTATGGGAGAGATCATCTCTGGTCATGGTGGGAGTATTAGTAAAGATAGTTAGTGCTGATCGCTGTGGAGAGTAGAAAGAGAGAGGGTTAGAGAGAAGGTTAAGGTGGAGTGTGACAACAGCATTCCCATTTGTAAGACAGATGAGACAATAGGTGAGACTTGAAATTGCTATGGTTGGATTTGTTGCGCAAGAGGGAGGTGAAAGTTCCACATATCAGGAGGAGTTTGTTCCAAATTCCTCCCTGGGCGGAGTTGGTAAGGAGAGAGAATCACCACGCTATTAGTTTTAATACGTGTTTGCATAAGGAGGAGACTGGACGACCTCAGTGGTCGAGGGCTGCAAGGGAGACAAAGGGTGAGTGAGGTTTTATATCTGGGGTTATATAAAATTTTGTGGGTCAGGACTAGTAGGTTATAAGAAATTTGTTAGAATTAGTTTGTTAGGTGTTGCTGGTTTTAGTTGGTAGTGATGGGTTCTATATATAACCAAGTAACAAACTTCTACCGGCGTGATTATAACAGACAGTATATTGTTCATGATCGTTTTATTAATAATTAGTGCAAGGGGATGAGTACAGGAGTGTAGAGAAGCATGGGTAGGACAATGCAGATTTAGCATGGGGGTCAAGAAGCTTTTATGATTACATAGTTTAAACCTAGTTTCATTATTTGATTGATGTTATTATAGGTTTATATCATTATAATTTTTTTAGGTTGTTATCTATAGGCCCCTATCTATTTTGTCCCCCTAATTGAGATATTGTCCCTCCTGCTTGAGAGCAGAACATGTTTAGCTATGGAGAAGGATAGTAGCAGCTGGTGAGGAGGATGTGAGGGCTTGTGGACTTGTAGGAGATTTTGGTTTTTGGATCTGAGTGATTGGTTAGGTATATAGGGTTTTAAAGATGTAGCAAGAGAGGGGCAGTCAACAGGTTTAAAGATGAGCTTGTGGGCAGTGGTAAGTTGTAGGTATCTCAGGTAGTAGGGAAGTTCGAGCCATTTGTGGGTGTGGAAGGAGTGGCAGTGGTTGGATGAGTTTTTCAATTGGCTGCAAATCTGCAGATTTTGTGGTAGCAGGATTTGAGTTTGGATCGTAAGCCAAGCTGGAGATTGGTGAATAGGGGAGTGCCATATATAAGAGAGGGGAAGAGGAAGGTGGATGCAAGATTTTGTCAGGTTGAAGGGCTGAGGTAGCGGTTGTGTCTGTACAGATGACCAATTTTTTACTGGGTTTTCATGACTGAGTAGATGTGGATATCAAATTTTAGGTCTTCATCAATGATGATGCCTAGAAGCTTGGTATTGTAAATGACTTCCAGAGGGGTCTTTTTCTGGCTATGTATGGTGAATGAGGTTTTGTCAATACTGGAGTTTCTGGTGGGAGAAAAAAATCATTAGTTTAGTTTTATGTGCGTTTAGAGCCAGATGGGTTGGATTGCATCCAAGTTTCTGTTTTGGAGAAGGCTAGTTGGGTTTTTGATAGGAGTTTGGAGGGGGAGAAGGCTGAGCAGATGATAGTAGAGTCATCTGCGTATTGGATGAATGAGGATTCTGGGATGGAGTGGTGGAAGTTGTTGATAAATATGTTAAAGAGTAGACCACCAGAACAGAGCCTTGTGGTATGCCAGTGGGTGTAGGTAGGAAGGGAGAGGTTGATGTTTTCCACTGGACAGCTTGTTGGCGGTCAGACAGGTAGCTGGAAAACCAGGCTTTAGTGGTGGGAGAGAGATGTAGAGTAAGGTGTGAGAGATAATGTCGAAGACCTTTGAGAGATATAGAAACAGTGTAGATACAAATTTGCCAGAGTTGCATTCTAGGTTGATGGTTTCAAGAGAGGAAAGAAAGGCAGTCATGGTACTGTGGCCTGGGCGGAAGCCATGCTGAGGACAGGAGATTGTTTACGGTTAGGTATGGCATGAGTTGTGCCTGGATAGTTTTTTCTAGTATTTTACAAAGAGGAGAAAGGATAGCAATAGGCCTGAAGTTGGGAGGATCTGTATTTTTGCCGCCTTTGTGGAGAGGGGATGATGTAAGCGTGGCACCGGGTAGAAGGGATGTAAGATTCTTGTACAGATCTATGTATAAGAATAGAGATGGGATAGGCTATGCTGTCTGCAGATTGTTTGAGGAAGGTTGATGGAAGATTGTCAGATGCATTGTGACATGGTTTGAGTTAATCACATTGTCTTAGTCTGATTGTCTCATGGAACTTGAATAAAATAAATATGTATACAGCTTCTTTAAAAAAAAAAGAAACCTGTACATAAATGACTCCATGGTCTTCCTGGAATTGGGTATTTTTTTTTTTTAACTCCTGTGATCGTATGCATTGCATATGGCAAAAAATCTGTGCTACTTGAGTCAGTATGTCTGGCCTTTACAATATATTTCTTGATGTTTCATCACATTATTCCCAGATCTGGCAGTTAGCATGATGCATTAAGGTTCTGAACTGTTAATAAGTTGCTTCATGTGTTCACATTACATGGTTTCATTTCTTCCACCTTTATTTGCCCACTGTGTGACTGCCCAAGTCAGTTACACAGACAATGTTCCCAGTTCACCCCTGGAAAGGGACACATGTCCAGTGGGCTTGCCTAGTCAACAAATATCTAAACAAAAAAGTAACCTTCTGAATATGCTAATTTATTTACCATAGACATTCATTGAATTCCTAATATTCATATAATATATTACTAATGCTTTTTTTCATCTCAGCCTATCACTTTTGTGAATCCATAAATGATTTTGCCATGCCTAACTACTCTATAGCTCCTGCCGCACAGGGTTTGATTCCCACAGCTTTAATTACTTACTGTGTGACCTTGAGCAAGTCACTTAGCCATTGCTCCCTGGTCACCAGTGAAAAGGGACTGTGCATCCAGTGGGCTTACCTGATTCATATATGGGTATTAAGTTTATTATATCCAACTGACTTAACTTGAAATACAATAAACTACACAACACTGCTCGAAGACCTGTTTGCTCAAGAACATAGATAACTGCTACAACACTGCTGATAAGGCAGTTAGTGCAGAGGATGAGGGCTGATGAACTGTTAATGAGATGTTCCGTGAAATCCAGGATTTGATTCCCTTAGATTCCATTTGTCTATTGAGTGACTCTGAAAAAGTTTGGGAAATTGGGATAGGGTCCTGAATGGTCTCCTGGACTGCATGACTAGTAAATACATACTTACCTACAAACCTATAGAAACTGTTCTTTTGTGCAAACATACAAGCAGAAAAAAAAATGGCAGAGCTTCTGCAGGAGGCCCAGCTCCGCTGTATCCTCCCCCATCTTCTTACTTTATTATTCTCACTCCACAGTAGATGCAAACTCAGGGATAGGACAAAACTCAGACCTAAAAGATATGTAATACCTTCTCTGATGCATCACACTTGGCATTAGAAAGTATTATAGAGCAAGCAATAGAAAGTACTATAGAGCAGCCAAATACAAATTGTTACAACTCAAAATAAGAACACCACAGCTGAGAAAGCTTATTCAAGTAACGAGGCTCAAGGTACTAAAAATGAGCAAATTACATAGAACTCAAGGCAAACTGGTTTTCTATTGAAGGATCACAGTTCCTGTTCCATTCTGACCAGGATATATTTTGCAACAGAAATGGCTTGTACACATCTTTGCATTTCAAACACTGTTGCATCTGTGATTAGTTTGTTTTAGCATTTCATAATTTCATGTGCGTAGTTCTTTTTTCAGGCTGCAATATATTCTGACTGCCTTGTAGATGGACAGTAACCTCACATAACATACATCATTCTTAATCTCTGCAGCGCCTACTTGTCTTCTGGCTTCAGCATTAACACAAATGGGCTGATGTTTTTGTGCATCATTTCAGACTCTCTGATGCTATGTATGATCTATGCATTTCTGACTTGCTGCTGCAAGTTTGCATTAGTATAACATCATTAAGTAAGAGCTATCTTTAATCTATTTTGTAGATATATCATTATCTACTGCTAACGTTTGTGTGTCTGACCCTTTAGTAATAGATTAACGGTCAGTTCTACAACATTCCCCAAGCTTTGAAATACTTGTGAAACTGCTTTTTGTATACTTTTGGCACTGATATAATACCAAAGACGATCTCTGCCTTTCTAACAGCATATTAAATGTGCACAATTTGGAGCTTTCTTCTTCTAGCTGCATCTTATCTGCCAAAAATCCCCAGTCTGCAACTAGTAACAAAAAAACTATAACCACCTGGCATTACTGAGACCACTGATTCAACTGTAATGGGTAATGTTTTTATCACTTTTCAGATTTTGAAGATCAAAACAAATGCCCATCTAGTCTTGCTTCACAGTAACAAATGTATCCATCCATTCCTTTTGCTTTGCTTCTTAATGAAATGTTTCCATTCATTTCAATTCCTGTCTGGTTCTTCTCCTAAGAGTTACTGATACTCTACATGTAGCATGCTTGGTGCAGCATTAGTGTCTGCATGTGACAGTAAGGCTGCAAACAAATCAGCAAGATTGACATTACCACGACTAACTGCTTCTAAATACATACAGTGTAGTATTTAGTAACCACTGCAGACTCTGCTTTATATTCAGGTGCATTTTGCTATAATAAATTAAGGTGAACAGAATTACTGCATTAAACCATTTTAACTCCAACATCTCTGAAAAGGAAAGGACAGTTTACACTTTGTAGTCGTCCTCCTGTTTGAACAGTCTTGGGCAAAAGGCAGTGGTACTCAGTCACTCCCTACAGGCCCCAACCTTTGTTGTTCTCCAATACTTTTTCTCTAATTGCTAGGAAGGCCAATGTCTCTAGTATGCAGTATCACCATCTACAGGCCCCAGCCTCATTCCAGTATGCTCTCTCTCAGCCAAAATTCATCTTTCTGTGAAGTACATTTCCCATTTAATGCACACATTACAGTGCAGATTCACTTTAGCTTACAATAATAGCGCAGAATTACATTTTGCCCAAACTAGAACACCAATGTGGTGCCTTGAGGCCACCTCAAGACAAACATTTAGGGAACTTTACTCAAATGTCATCCGTTGTACACCTTCCATTACTTTTTCACTGCATAAACCACATTTGATTTTACAGCACACGCAAACACTGTATTTACAAATTAAATGTTTTTACTGAAGAAAACTCATCACATCAATCTACAAAAGTTCAGTAACTCTTTCAAATGTTACAAGAGAAATAACTAAATGAGAGAAATTAAATAGTTTATTAAAGTTCAACAACTCAAAGTTGCCTCCCTTCTGAATTACATCAAATGTACAGGTTGGTCTTGCTTCAGACCCCCTTAGCCCTTGTCCTGGACAGGTACTTTTTTCTGCGTGTTAGGCTCTCATACATATAACTTTTTTGACAGGCGCTTGCCTGGGTTTATAAGGCCTGTACAGCTCCTGTGGATCAGACCCCATTTGCAATCCCTCTGCTTTGACAGCTTCCGTTCTCCTTTAATACAAGTATTATACTAGATCCACCTTACAAGACAACTCATTACATGAGAGACTTCAAAATCTCTGTGGGCCACCTATGTACCATTTTATTAAATGACAAGTGCAAGCTCCAGCAACTATACAATTTCAACAAGAGGAACGCAGTCTCTTTTTGCTTTGTCACTATCCAGCTGTTTTACAATGTCTAGCTCTCAAGTCCAGCAGGCTAAAATATTAAGGTAATTGACTTCCTTAACTGCTACAGTTTAAAACACACACACACACATATATATATATATATATATATATATATATATAAGCAAAATTTGACAGAGAAGCTTTATTTTATGCTTTCAATATGATAATGTGCCCTTTAGCCTTAATGCTGTAAAAGTATCTTCAGATAAAACATTACACATGTGCTGCCTAGTTTAATTCCAAGATCACCAGTTTCTCAGCATTTGTCAACAATCCAACTATTCCTCTTCTTCTCTTCTGATGCACTGATGTCTAAGAATCTATCACCCTTTTCACTTCATCAACAAATTTTTTCACATTTCTGCACAGCCACATGCGAATTCCTTTAAGCATACTTCTTTTGTCTTTACACGTTCTTGCAAAAAGATTATTTCAAACTGTTAGAAATCATGCATACTGTAGCTGATAAAGGGCAAGATAATGTTTCCACTTTTGCTTCCAGCCACAATGCTTAAATTTCAACTTCACCACGCTTCATGCAGATCTGCAGCTGGAAGGAGATAGAAGTTAAGTTGTGACCAATGTTCACAGGTACTACACACTTACACTTCCCCATACTAGTCCAATAAATCTCACAAAAATGCTCAGGAATACTTTTTCTCCTGGTAAGCAGAGACTTTCACCAAAGTGTGTATACTTTCTCAAAAAATAACACAGTATGAAGGCAGCACTCGTTTACTGCAAATAAATGTCCTAAATCAAAATAACCCATTTCAGCTAAAAATATCCTGTTAGATGAGACATTTCCGGCAAAACAGTAAACACAATGACAGTTTTCCTAAAGAGACCTGATCTCTATTAGTGTCAAAAAGTAGACTAAGTGAAAATGTCTCTATGGAAAGACTCATCCAAGGGAATTTATCTGCCAGTAACTGAAGAGAGGAGCCACCCACTGATCCTCTGAAGCCCAGGAGGAGCATTCTCAAGGGCAACAAGAAAGTGCCTGCTGTTTTTGGTACTGCAACCTGGGTATATCTATGGAAGGGAGGCAGAGATTTTGGCAGACTGGATGGGTGTTACATCCTTTATCAGGATGTAACTCAGAGCTGAAGGCTACTGCTCTGATACTGATGAGCATCTAACCTACCACAGTCTCTACCATCAGGTTTCCAAGTTCCATTACTCCTGTGGTACTCACCATCTCAGTCAACGAGTATGTAATCCGTTCATTTTATTCTGTAAAACATCAGCGTTATGTGACTACAGTTGTTCTCCTTCTACTGTTTCTCCCATGAGTCACCTTCTCCCTCAGTAAGCCTGCGGTCTTGTTTCCTGCCACCTGTCCAAAACACTAACTTGAATACAGATTCTGCCACCCTTAATAACTTGTTTATCTTTATCACTCAGATGTAAACTATCCTCCAACAACTTACGATTTTTATCTGGGTATTGCCCTAATCACTCAGAACTACTAACAGTTTGGGCGATAACATCATTGCTTTAACAATCACAAACCATTCCTTTACCTTATTTTTTTTTAGAATATTGAGGACGACACGAGGGAGTGAGTTACAAGGTGACCTAAAAGTTCTCTCTCTCAGGCTTAGAGTTATAGTGTACTCAACATTAGTCTGAATTCACTAAATGAAGCCCCCCCCCCCCCCCATAGTTGACTACTGTTGTGTCAATTATACTTAAATGCTTATTTATCTAATTTTTTTATTTTTTTGAAGTGACTTTGTGGGTGAGACCAAAGGAAGAAAAGCAATATGGATAAAGAAACGCCTGGGTATCCAAGCACTACTGGCTAGTGGCAGTAATGTACAGGATCATGAAGGATAATGCAGCCATTCAACAAACAGTTAATGAGAATAACACTGCAGCAGGACTTTGTAGCTGCATTTGGGAAAACCTAGGAAAGTGCAGACAGAGATGCATCTTAAAAAAACAACGATGTGCTGGGAAAGCGAAAACTGTGTAATAATCCGGATAATTCAAAGAAATGTGTTAGGCAGAATACTCTACTTCCTGGATACAACAGATAGAAAAGACAACTGATATACCTGACTACAGAGTCGGGGCTGGGAAGACATCTGCACCATTTGCAACTGAAGGCCAACAGGATAATTAGCAGTATGAAAACTATCTATACAGAACCTTCACAGGCAGATTGTGTGTTTTGCAAATTTCGAGAAGCTGTGTTGCCGTTAACAGAAGTACTGACTGTTGTGTGATGTTAACAGGATATTAAGTTAAAACAACTCTTGAATATTCAGCGGCCATCTACAAAAACTCTGGAGTTTTGTGTTAGCAATAAATTCAGCAGGTAGTATGGGATACAAAAGACTTTCCCGCTGGCTCACTAAAGAGAAGACAAACATATCATTACTGAAAAAATCAGAGAGTTTTTTTTTGATATGCTTGGGCATATTCAATGATGGACATGAATGTGGAGAGACCACCGAATGGAAATCTTCACAGGCAGTTAGAGGTTTAATAGGCAGGCATGCAAATTATGGTAACTTTAAGAAAAGAGAAGACAAACATAACATAAGCACTAGGTAACCTATCTACCACATAAAGAGTGGTTCTGGCCCAGAAATTGTAGTTATTGGCCGTTTCGGCAGTTTTTCCATCTCTCTCAACTTTGATTTAAAAGCCCACATTTGCACTTGTTTCCCCCCCTTTCCTGTAACTAGTTTAGTCCAGATACAGATTCTTACTTTTAGAACTTGAATTTGCTTATTCGTGATCAGCACTTATTCAGAACTTGTAAGCACTAAAAGTACAGTTGTGTACACTTACCATAAATGTAGATGTTAGAGTGTATTCACTGTTGCGGTCATTACATTTGGGTTATCCTGCTGGCAGGTTGCTCTCAGTCGGCCTGAATTCCAAAGTCTTGGGTCCTGTGTCAGTTGCCGTCACCCCTTCCCTGACGTCAGTTTGTCAGGGGTATAAAAGATGCAGCTGACACTATTTTATTCAGTTTTTCTTGCCCCAGATGTCAGGTGCCCTCAAAAGGGTAGGCTAAAAATTATGTAAATAAAACATACATGCACCAAAATAAGCTTTACCTTCATCTATAAGCAAATACACCACCAAGGTTGTATAGATTAGAGAAGTAAAGAGGAGTTCCAGCAAAAATAAGAGGGATGGCGGGTGGGTAACCTGGACTGTAACAGTGAATACACTCGAACATCTACATTTATGGTAAGTGCACACAACTGTACTATGTTCTTCATGTTTCACTGTTGCAGTCATTACATTTGGGTTGAGTCCCAAAGCTATGGTTGGGGGGCTGGAGCTAGACAGCATTAGGAGTGGCTATGAGGCCCTGCAGAACTGCAGTGGAAAAGCCTGCCCTGGATTTAGAGTAAAGAGGCAGATTGTAATGTTTTGTAAAGGTATGCACTGAACTCCAAGTAGCAGCCTCTAAAATGTCTTTGGTTGGTACTCCCCTGAGAAAGGCTGCAGCTCTGGTTGAATGTGGCCTAATGCCCTTAGGCGCCGGTTTGCCACGCTGTGAGTAGCAGAAATTAATGCAGTGTCCTATCCACTTTGAAATAGTCTGCTTGGAGATAGCCTTTCCTTGTGATGCTGTGGCATATGCCACTAGTAATTGTTCTGTCTTTCTGAACACTTTAGTTTTGTCCAAGTAGAATCTAAGTTGCCTGTGTACATCCAAAGAATGCAGAATTTTCTCCTCCTTGTTCTGTGGATTTCAATAAAAAGTTGGCAAATGAATTATTTGGTTAAGGGCTACACTGGATACCACCTTAGGCATAAATGTAGGCATAAATGTAGGGTTTGTTCTCAGAGACCCCTTGTCTGGATAAAAAATGATAAAAGGTTCCACAGCCATGAGAGCCTGTAGCTCTGAAACTCATCTTGCAGAAGTTATTGCTAGGAGCAGAGCTGTTTTCCAAGATAAGAACTTTATATCCGCAGTAGCAGCTGGCTCAAAAGGAGGTAAGGTTAGTTTTTCCAAGACATAACTGAGGTCCCATGCAGGTATTGGCATTCTCCTTTGAGGCCTTAAGTTTTTGGCTCCTCTGAGGTACTGCCTTAATAAAGGATGAGAAAAGAGTGGTGGCTCTGTATTGTAATGAGCCGAAATGGCAGAGGCATGGATTTTAATTGATGAAAAAGATAGGCCTTTGTCCAGCATCTCAGTTAAGTATTGCAAAATCTGAGGAATATTTGGGACAGCTGTATCCGTTCCTTGAGCTTGGTTCCAAGCGCAAAATCTCTTCCATTTCCCAGCATAGGATTTTCTAGTACTAGGCCTTCTGGCTTCTAAAATGACATCCATCACAGCTTTACTGAGAGGTGTGGTTTGTATGGCTACATTATCCGCCATGCTGCCAGGTTTAGGGTCCTGAGATAGCTGTGCAGAATCTGATTGTTTTCCTGGGACAACAGATGATGTATTTGAGGTAAGGTCCAGGCTGGGCATTGGGACAAGTTCCTTAAGACTGGATACCAGTACTGGCGTGGCCAGTCTGGGGCAATCAGAATCATTTTTGGTTTCTCCTCCCTGACCTTTAGGAGTACCTTGGGGAGGAGAGGCAGTGGAGGAAAGGCATATACTGATAGGATTGTCCAGTTGAAAGATAAGGTGTCCACTTTCCAAGCTTGTCTGTGATAAGTCCTTGTGCAGAATCTTTTTAGTTGATTGTTTTGAGGGGGGGCAAATGACCCCTAACCAGGAAAAAGCCGAAAGAAGAAGAAGTTTTGAGGGGAGGCAAATAGGTCTATGTCCGGGAGTCTCCATTTCTTTGTTATCATGCTGAAGACTTGTGGATCCAGGTGCCACTCGTGAGGATCCATGAGGTTTCTGCTTAGTTTGTCTGCCAGAGTATTTTCCTTTCCTGGCAGGAATTGTGCCTGCAGATGAACTTGGTAAGTCAATGCTGTGTCCCATAAAGCCATGGCTAGTCTTCACAGGGGATAAGAATGAGTGCCCCCCTGCTTGTTTATGTACCACATGACCGTGGTGTTGTCTGTCTATCAGTAGTTGTCCCGGATAAAGTAGGTCTTTGAAGGCTGTCAGGGCATTTTGTACAGCTAGCATCTCTTTTTGATTGATATGTAGATGCTTTTGGTTTGTGGACCAGGTGCCCTGAATGCCTCTTCCTGCCATGTGTGCCCCCAGGCATAATCTGATGCATCTGTCATTAGGCTCTGCCTGGCTGGGTGTAGTGAGAATGGCTGTCCCTTGTTTTGGTGACAAGCCTTTGCCCACCATGGAAACTCCTGTTGCAGGCAAGGAATTCAGCAAGACGTTGTCACGTTCAATTCTCAGCTAGAGCATCTTCTGTGTGGAGGCATGTGTGAATGGGTGTGCCTTCGTTGAAGGCTGTGCATCAGGGCTGGTAACTCGGCATGTAAAAATCCACTACCAAACATTAGCGGACCGGAGTTCCGCTGTGGCGACCCCTAACCGGGATAAGCCGAAAGACGCAACAACATTGTTTCCAGACTGTGGCAATGTTGTGTCCAGATGCTTTTTAGGTACCATTGAATTTTCCTCATATGCAGTCTTGCATATGGAATTAGTAAGATGCAGTATGCCATGAAGTCCAAAGCCTGCAGAATTTTTCTTGCAGATAACTGGGCCTTTCTTGCCATTTCCTTGAAATAGGTAGTCAGTTGCCTTTGTTTGTCTGGAGTGAGATAAGCCATCTGGGCAGTTGTAGCTAAGCTTGCGCCCAGGAATATTATCTCTTGAGAGGGTACTAGTTTTGATTTCTTTTTGTTGACTGTGTACCCTAGGCATGTTAAAAGTCTTATCACAAATGTCAGATGCTGTAGTAGAATGTCCTTGTTCTCTGCGTGTATGAGGCAGTCATCCAAGTAAGGATATATTTGTATTCCTCTTTGTCTGTAGTAAGCAATTACTGGTGCCAGGCACTTTGTGAAGACCCTGGGCGCAGTAGATAAGCCAAAGGGCAGTGCAGAGAATTGGTAATGCTTTGAACCAGCCTTGAATGTGAGGTATCTTCTGCATGATTGTCTGATTGGGACATGCAGGTATGCCTCTTTCAGGTCTAAAGTCATGAGCCAAGCCTTGCTGCCCAGCATGGGCAGAAGCTGCTGTAATGTCAACATCTTGAATTTTGGTATATCCAGGAAAGTGTTTAGAATGGATAGGTCCAGTATTGGTCTCCATGCTTTGTCCTTTCTGGGTACCAAGAACAGTTGAGTAAAATCCTTGTCCCTGCTCTTGCTGTGGCACTTGTTGAATAGCCTTCATGTGCATGAGAGCTGCAACTTGTTTTTGAGCCTCTGCCCATTGATTTTTTGGCAGGTCTGGCCAACTGTTTGCCCTTGGCAGGGTATGGAAATGAAACTTGTAGCCTTGTGACACTATGTCTAGAATTCATTTGTCCTGGGGTATAATGTGCCAATTTTGAGAAAAAAGTGCTAGTTTTCCCCCTAAGGGTGCTGCCAGAAGATAAGTGCTTGGTGCAGGCAGGGGGAAGTCATTGGGACTGTTTCCTGTATGAATGTGATTTGTCTTCTCCACCTTTGGAGGTAGAAGCACTCCACTGCTTAGACCTGTAGGATCCTTGCAGCTGTGATCTGCCTCTGGGGCATCTGGATCTGCCCCTTTGAGGTCTGTCTGAGACTGGAAAGGACCAATTCTTTGTAGGCCAGTGTCTGCTAAATCTAGGTGGCTGTACCTGTAAGAAATCCCTAACAGTTTGCATAAATTTAGCTTTGTCCTCCATTTTCTTTAACACCTCTTCTGCCTTGACACCAAACAAGGTATCATGTTGTAAAGGAGCATCTAATAATTTTGCTTTAACATGGTCAGGCAGATTTTGTTCCTTTAACCAAGCATGCCTCCTAATGACAGAACCTGCAGAAGCCTCCAGAGAATCAAACCCACATTGCAAAGTATGCTTTCCAACCTGTTCAACTGCATGCAATAAATCCTACATTTCGTTGTTTTCTGCACATTCTGAATTAGCCATCATTTTCTGTTTAAGCAGTGCCATGACATACTGCTGATATTTGAGCATATGAAATTGACAATTTAAGGCCCTTATAGCCAAAGTAGCAGATGTGTAAATCTTTTTCCCCCATCTGTCCAGTGCCCTAGAATCCCTGTCAGAGGGGGTAGGGTTTTTTGCAGTAGAAGCCTTGACCCCTTTTGGACCCTGAGAAATAGTTTCTGGGTCTGCAGAAGGGTTTTTGAAAAGGAATTTATGAGAGTCAGGGACCCTGTAGTATCTATCCGGCTTAACAGGAGCTGGAGGTAAAGAATCAGGGGTCAGACTAGACTCCGAGAACACATCATCTACAATGTCCAATGTCCAACACAGGTAGAATAGCTAGAGGCCTGTGTTGAGGTAGTAAAAGGAAGTCTCTGAGCCTTTTCTTAGATTCTGAAAAATCTTGGCTCTCCCAGTGGAAGTGCTCCCTCATGGTATGCAAGGTTTTCCCAAAAGAGTAGTCCTCAGGAGGAGAAGCTGAAGGAATTGATTCTTCAGCATCAGAATCCACATAGGGGGGAAGAGAATATTCCTGATCAGAAGAGGAATCAGAAGAAATGGAAACCTGATCTGAAGATTCATAATCTGTCTCTTGCCTAGGCCTCTTATCAGGAGAGGGATGGGTACCCCTGATCAAGATAATTAAGTCTTCATGCCCAAAAAACAGATGCTCAAAATGGCCGGAGGCCTGTCCTTGTGGCTGGTGAACTTGTTTCTTTGCCTTTAAAGGTGTTTTAGTCTTAGTCTTTGAAATCGGTTTAATATATAATTGTTTAGGTCTGAATACACCCTCAGAAGCCGATGCCTGCTCAGCGGCTCCGGACCCATCTGAGGGAATAATCGCCGAGGCTCCAATACCTTGAGTTTCCAGTGGCCTGGCCGACTCCAAATGGGAGTCAGTAGCGGCCTGCGACTCTAATGTAGCAGGCATCAGGGGCTGCAAAGGCGCCTCACTAAGAACCGGCGACTTGCTTAGGAGAAGCTTCGTCATCTGTTTTAGACCTCTGTTGCTTTTTTCTTTGCGTTTTTTGTGAACTCCGGTAGTCGGATGGCTATCCGACGACATTGTATAATTAAATCTTTGCCCAAAATAGCTTAATGCAAAATCGTACCGACACTTAATAGTGCGTTGGTTAAATCTAGCACAAAACTGACAACTAGCAACATTGTGGTCAGGGCCTAGGCAAGAAATACAGTAAGAATGAAAGTCCTTATGAGGTATTTGCTTCCCACAAGAAATACAATTATTAACTTTTTCCAACATCGGTCTGGAGCAAGAAAAAAAGTTTCTCCAATGGGGTACTTAGCTTTTAATGAAGATTTCGGATCTGAAACTCGAACACGAAATTTCAGGAGTCGGCCGACCGGCACTTGCGAACTGCTTCTGCTTTGGGCACCGTGCGGCAAGAAAGACTGAATAAAATGGTGTCGGCTGCATCTTTTATATCCCTGATGAACTGACATCAGGGAAGGGGCAACAGCAACCAACAGGACCCAAGACTTTGGAATTCAGGCCGACTGAGGGCAACCTGCCAGCAGGATAACCCAAATGTAATGACTGCAACAGTGAAACACGAAGAACATCCTACTAATTACTACAGCACTCAATCTTCCTCATTACCTAGAGGAAAACAGTTTTGGTACTTACTTTCCTCACTTGCTTTGAGAAAACCAGCTCTTGTACTCACTTTCCTCACTTATCTAGAGGAAAATAGTTTTTTTATTCATGCATGTCCAAGGGTCAGCTCCCAGTGTTCCCTCCTGTCTATCTGATGAATCTGGGCATCTTGGGGCAATGTTGAAATTGCCTCATGTACACAGACAACCCACTCCTCCTATCACCCAATACTACAACCTGTGAGAGATGCACTTATCTAGCCAAACTGGAGGTAAAGCTCTCACCAATCAAGACTGAACTTGACAGTCAAGAGGAGAAGGTAAACACTTGCACCTCATCACATAGTCTCACAAAATCTACACCACCAAAATCCACACATAGAAACAAAAACATTTGCGGAGGCTGTCAGTAAAATCTGCTCAAGCAACAGAGACCTCCAAAGCAGAAATGCAAGCAACCTCCACCCCCCAACACAACCCAAATGACACATAGCCTGCAGACTCAGTGTGCTACTCAACCACAGCCAATAAGGCAAAACAATGTACCCAACACACTAGTCATAGGCGACTCTATAGTCAGGCACACTGATGTCCCACTCACCAGGCTAAACAAGGAGAAGGTTACTGTCAGCTGCCTGTCGGGTGCCAGGATCCACCCACATAACCCACGCACTCAGGTCACTCCACAAGTACAAATATGACTCAGTCATTGTCCATGTTGGTGTGAACGACCTGAGAAGTACCTCCCTGGACTACATGAAAAGAGACAGGCAGGTATGACCCTAGCCATGAGTAGCATACTGCCATCACCCAGAATGATGCCACAGTACAAGGACAAAATGATTGACTTCAACAATTGGCTAAGCTTCTGGTGCCATTCTAAAGGGATCCAGTATCTGTCTGCCTGGGATGACATGGTCGACAGACCACGATGCTTTGCCAGAGATGGCCTGCACCTGTCACCCCTGCGATTCCGGATACTGGCTAAGGTTCTTGCCGCCCCTATAGTGCCTTTTTTAGGCAAGGTTCAAATGTCAAATTCACCACCGTAACAGGAACAGGCAAGCAAAAACTGAGGATGATGCTACTCAATGCTAGAAGTCTAAATCTCAAAATGCACTCACTAGAGGCACTCCTTAAAATGGAGAACATCGATATCTGTGCAGTGACTGAGACCTGGTTCAAGGCTCCAGAGAGCACTCCTGCACTACCAGGCTATAACTCATACCACACTTTTCGGCCATGTAACCTGGACCAGAACACCAAAGGCAGAGGTGTGTGATGTGTCCATATTCATTAAGGATATCCACACCTCCAGGCTAGTTGCTCAGCATAATGCAGCCGAGGTTATCCAAGTGCAACTAACTCTGGGCAAAACTGCAATCCAAATTGTAGCTTGCTACAGATCAGCCATCATGCCCCACGATTCCCACTCCACTTTTCTTGATGTACTGGAAAATATTAGGGTTCAACCAAACACCCTAATAATGGGCGATTTCAATTAGCCCACCATTAACTGGGAAAACTACTCATGTACCAACTCCTTCGCTCAACGCTTTCTGGAATTCATAAACTCCAATGCCCTGGTTATCCACACCCCAACCAGGGGCAACAATATCCTAGATCTAGTCATTACCAATATGAATGACCGGTGTTCCACACCTGAAGTCAACGCCTCATTGGTCCAATCCGACCATAAGCTAATTACCCTAGATATCCACATCCTGCCTCCACCCCTCAATTAAGGAAACCATGGTAAAAAATTTCTCCAAAGCCAACTTCATGCTTCTTAGGACTGAAGTGGTGAACTTCATGACACCCATGCAGATGGACAATACAGTTACGACTACTGAATCCTACACAATTGCACTTTATAAGCACTTACATGAGTGCATGGATCGTGCTATTCCAAACAGAACCAAGACTCTAACCTCCAAAAAAAGAAGCCAATCTGGTGGTCCACTGCCATAAACAAACTGTACAACAGAAGGAAGAAACTCTTGCAAAAGAGTAAAATCCACAGTGGAGGAGCTCCCTGGTCAGCCTCAGTAAGAAGCTGCGATCCCTGATAAAATCCACCAAAGCTAGTTACAAAAACAAAATCGCCACTGATTCTAAAGACAACCACAAAGCATTCTATAGCTATGTCAAGAATCTCAATGGCAACACTCAGATCTGCTCTGAGTTACAGCACAATGGCACTAAATATACAGACCCAACTGATATTGCCAACATCCTGGCAGATAGGTTCAGTGCTAACTTTAACCCCCTCTCACCCCCTAAAGAGCCCATTTCTATACCGGAAGAATGCAAAGTTCCTGTAATCATGGCTGCACAGGTAAAAACCACACTCTCCAAAGTCAAGAGCACAGCATCCATGGGACCAGACAACATCCCAGGCTGCATTCTACACTAACTACAGAATGAACTGGCACCCCACCTAAGTACCATGTTCAATCATAGCCTCACCTCAGGCTTTGTGCCTGCTGAATGGTGCACAGCAACGGTTATCCCACTCCACAAGGGGGGAGCCATCACAGACCCCGGGAACTACCGCCCCATTAGCCTGATGAGCCTGGTCTGCAAGGCCATGGAACGTATAAACAAAGACATTGGTAATCTCCAAACTCTGGATCCCACCCAGTTCGGGTTTGCAAAAGGCAGACCATGTCAGCTGTAGATGAGGGTAAGGTGGTTCACACAGCCTATCTAGATCTTGCCAAGGCTTTTGACACCATCCCCCACTCTGGAATTATAGATAAACTCACTAAACTAGGTATAAATCCCTATGCCACAAGATGGGTTGCCAACTGGCTCACTGACAGAACCCACACTGTGAAAGTAGCAGACTCCAAATTCGACTTCAGACCAGTGACAAGTGGAGTACCACAGGGTTCAGTCCTGGGTCCTCTCCTGTTTGGTATCTACTTCTCTGAAGTACATGCTAACACAGAAGGTCTTTGACTAACTAAGTTCGCAGATGCCTGAAAACTAGGAGCCATAATCGAAACTCCTAACGATGTGGACATCCTACAAGAGGGCCTCACTGAGACAGATGCCTGGTGTCAAAGCCATGTCCTCAAGCTCAATGCCAAAAAGTGCATTGTCATCCCCTTTGGTAAAAACTCTGTACCCATGAACTACAACATAGGCGGTAGTATACTTAACACCGAAAGTGTGATAAGAGACCTTGGGACACAGGTGGACAGTAGTCTCTCCTTTGATAATCACATCGCCACAGCAGTCATGAAATCCTTCTATATGGATGGCACACCTCATCACAAAAGGTTTCTCATCCAGAAAAAAAGAGGTCATTGTTCCCCTCTACTCATCACTCATTAGACCCATTATAGAGTACAATGCCCCTTTTGGTATGTACCTCACAAGACATCTACAACAACTGGAAATGCCGCAGAAATACCTCACAAAGAGGATTACCGGCCTCAAACAGATGCCCTACGCAGACCATCTCAAAAAACTCCAGCTTTACTCCATCGCATATCGCCTACTCACAGGTGATCTCTGCCTAACATACAAAGCTATGTCAAACCCAGAGCTGTTGGACATGCTCCACTTAAAGAAATCCCAATCCCTCAGAGCTACACACTCAAGGGACCTAAACCTCGTCACCACAATAAACAGAACATGCTGGAGGGATAGATTCCTGTCCCAGAGACTTCCCATACTCTGGAATAAACTACCTATCTATATCAAACAAAGCTCCTCATTAGCACTCTTCAAGAAAAATCTTGATGATTGGATGGGAGATAGGAAATTCACCCCGGGGATCACCTCTATGGCTCTGCTCGACAGTGGCTCAGGAAAATAATTTTCTTGGGTGGCAAAAGCCAGGGTACCTTTTTGGCTGGGCTTGTATAGGCCCCAGGGCCGATAGCCTAGTACCTACCTATGAACCTATGAGACAAATCAGTGAGTGCCTGACACCCAATATTAAATTGCCTGTATCCCCATTAAGGTTTGAATCTACCATGACTATTTAAGGTTGCATGCCTCAGAACCACAGTTCTTTAGAAAACATTTCTTCAAACTAACAGCCTAGGTGCACAAGTCACTGCAGCATATAAACCTGTGGCTGTGTAGGCCTCAAATGTACAGGGAGCAAAAGCATTTAATCTGGAGAAGAGCTCCCCGCACACCAAAACTCCCATACCTTATTTATTTATTTTACATCTGTTGACCAGGATAGTCCGACTGGATGCATATCCATTTTCAGCGGAGGTCTGGGGAGAAAAGCTCCAAACATACAGACAAAAACATGCATACATATTACGGGTTTTACAACATAACAGGGGTAAAAAGCTCCAATTGAGCATACAAAAACAAACATTCCAAGCAACAGTTAAATAACTAGCAGATTTTACAAGAAGCAAGGTGTGTCCCTCAAGAGGGATCCACAATTTAACAGTATGTCCATAGAATGTAAAAGTTAATTAACAGGTTATTACAGCAACACTATATTACAAAGAAATGTACAGAACAAGATTGCCATTGCATTTGTAAGCAAGAAGCTAGTACATTGCTGTTGAGTTAGGGAATTGTTATGGGGATTAATCAGGGTTGGAACATGGACAGAGCCAGTGCATTTTATAATAATGTTTGAGGCCATTTTTGAAGAGGCATATTGAGGGCTCCAGGGTAATGTCTTCTGGAATTAAGTTCCAAGTTTTCCTAGTGGAGTTAGCAAATAGGGAGTTACCAGCCGAGTTATTGGCTTTCAGTGTTTGGACTAACAGCTTGTTGGATGAGTGTAATCGTCTGGAGTTACTGTATGGTTTTATGATAGTTTTAAGGGCGGGAGTGTTTTCGGATTGGTTGAAAATATTATGTGCTACTATTAGCTGGTTGAACTGTATTAAGCTTGGCTGTTCTTGCCACCCTAGGAGTTTGAGGTTGTGGCAGTGATGTGTCCTGTATGTTGATCCAGTGGCGAACCTGGCAATATGGTGGTAGCAGTGAGAGAGTTTGGCAAGTTCTGATTTGTTTAGGTTACAGAGTATAGGGGAAGCATATAGAAGGGTAGAGAGGAGATGAGAGCAGGTGATAGGGTTAGAAAAGGTTTATTTCTATATAATGAGCCGAGCTTTATGTTAATGGTTTTGATAGTCTTATTGAGTTATTGAGATGGTCTATTATTGTATAGTCTACTATACCTTTATTATTATCACTCCAAAACTGCTGCATCATTGAGAAAGTGAAATTGGTAATACATGAAAAACAGTCTTGCTCTTTCATAGTAAAAGTGCAGTCTCAGAACTTTCAGCAAAAAAACACACAATTCAAGCACAAATAAACAGCTCATATATGGAATGGACAACAGTATACAAAGCAGCTACCACTGTGACCTGTTACACTCAAACTGTGCTACAAACAAAACTTGTATCAAAAATTTGAGTACAAGACTCAGGTTTCAGCTCATCATAATTCGGTAGAGGGGACAGGGAGATTTTTCATTCAGAAGTGCAAGGTAGGAGGAGTTTCAGTAGCTACTGCAAAGAAGGGAGCCACAATTTCACTGGCAAGGAATGATAGCGAGAATGGCTGCATTTTAGAGGAAACTCTGGATACGTTGAGTTTAACCATAACAGTCAGGTGGCTACAGGAACCAGCTGACCTAATGGGCTCATTTGAGAATGGGTTGGGTCACAGATGTTCTACACATGCATTTGGTGAGTTATGCATGGACTCTTATTCTGAAGTGATCATAAGTACGTATGTTAGGCATATAGAAAAGCAGTATCAAGACAAAACAAGTTAGTCATGCAAAGACTTGAACTGTCTTACTGTAGTTTCTTTTTTCCATGTGGAGGGGGCGGAGGGGCTGCAAGGTAATAGTGACTTAAGAAATGTGCCCATGCATAAAAGCATACATTCGAATATGGTCCATGCACCTTTATTAAATTATCATGTATGACATAGGCAATCATTATGTAAATAAAAAAGCATATTGACAATTTTAGTTGCAAACATTATACATCACATACCATATTGACATAATTGTAGTTGCAAACCTTATACCTCACTTATAATCCATCCAGTCATTGTCAGTCAGACATTACATAGCTCATTCAAATCCTGCCTTCTTTTACACCTCATTCATCCTGTGCATGTAGAGTTCCCACAATTCCCATTTTTTATATGTAATTTGCTCCTACCTAGTAAAGTTGGTTTAGACTGATTTCTATTTTCTAGTAATTGCTTTTTTGGCAGCCACTCTAATTATTAGGCTCAGCAACAGCTTAGTATGTCTAAGCAATTCTGACTATTAGCTCAAAAAATAATTTCCTTAGACCAATTTGCTCACTCAGTATCTCTGACAGCAATCTGGAGGGTATCTTTAAAGTCTGCAACTCATCACACTTCCAGAAAAAATGTTCCCAGTTACCTCTTTCTTCCCTATCGCACCTCCAACATTTGCTATCTACCGGAGGAAAAATTCTTGGAGTATAAAAATACCTACGTAAACACTTCAAAGCAAAGATCCTAAATCTTCTAGACTTTGTTGTACATTTGGGAGACATAAATATAGCTCCCATTGTTTCTTTGTGAATTGCTTATCCAGTCCCTCTTCCCAATCCTTTCTAAGCTCCTCCGATTGATCCTTACAGTTATCATGCAATACTTTGTATGCTCTGCTAATTACTTTTTAAAAGCAGCTTCTGTTCTAGATTCCATTAAAAACTCTACCAAGTGCTCTTTTGCTTAGCCTCCCCCCGTTTCTCTCTCTCTGCTTATACTTGGATATCAATCCTTGATAGGGATGTAGTCTCTGTCCTGCAGTCCAAATAAATTCTTGGCCTCTTCCCATTCTGTTAGCTTTCCCTCTCTAATCATTTGCTCACAAATACCCTTGGTTCTTTTACCAGTTTTCTCCAATAAATTCCAGCCTCCTCTTGTCTTTTGTCGGTATCCCTAATTGCAGTCATCCCTATCAGCAGAATTTTCTCCATTTCTGTGTTGCCTTAATTCTTAGAATAATTTTGGTTAGTTTATGAACATAAATCTCAGTCACTCCTTGTTTCCTATACTTCCCAAGTTTCATCATCATCATCTCTTTCCACATTGAATTATGGGTTTCTGCTTGTGTTATCATAAAAGCCTTAACTGTGTAGCTCTGAAATACCCCTTCAAATTGGGTAATCCCACATCACCTTGTTCAACTGGGAGAATCAGCTCATCCCACTTGACTCTTGCCATCTTCCCCTCCCAGATACAATTCTGCAACTCCTTATCAATTGCTATCCACAGCTTCTCCTCTAATAAAAATATGCCTGACCTGTGTATAAAACTAAAGAGACTAAACATTTTAACTGCTTGTATTTTGCTATCCATATCCATATAACAGAGCTTCCAATTTCTCAGCTTTTCTATTATCTTTTGTATAGTCTCTTCCCAAATATCCTTGGCTGTCACACCAGAATCCTTTTTAATCCATATGGATATTGCTGAACCAATTCATGTGTGGGTGCATAATTCACAGCTCACTGCCACTGTTTTAGTTTCATTAATTTTGCATCCAGAAAAGTATCAAATTGCCTCAAAATGTTCCACAACACTGAAATGTCTTTTAATGGTTTATCAGGTATAAAATATCTGCAAATAGAGACGGATTTTCTTGACTACCATATTAACTATATCCTTAAATTTCCGAGTCTCTTATTTTCTTTGCCAGTGGTTCTAAATATAGTGCAAATAAAGGGGAATTGGGACATCTTTGCCTGGTTCCACTGCTCAAAAAGAAATGATCAGATAGGAACCCACCCACTTCAATGTTTGCTTTGGATACCTCATATATCCTTCTAATCACCCATAAAATTTTAATTAGGCTATGCAAATGCTTCCACTGCCATGCTCAAAATCCCAGCTAACTCTCTCAAATGCTTTCTCTGCATCAAAACCCACCTACAACAGTGACATTTTCTTACATTCAGCGTCCCTCTCGATTATCAATGTTCTGTTACAGTTGTGAAATGTTTGCCGCCCTCCACAAAACCACACTGATTCGGGTCTAGCAATTTTGATATTACCTTTGCATTCTTTTAGCCCTTATACACAAACACTAATCATGGTTTAGGATTGAAATGGTCCTGTATGAAGCTGGATCTTTTGTGTCTTTACCCACTTTAGGTATTACAGCCATCACCACTTTCTTCCACGATGTTGGTGCTTCTCCTCTTAAAATACTGTTAAGCAAAACCTTCCAAATCTATCAGTTTTTTTCCCTCCTAGCTTCCACACTTCCACAGGAATACCATTCTACTCCTGGGGACTTTCCTGTTGACTGGTCGTACATCACCATTTTTATCTCATCTCCATTTATCCTATTAGTAATTGAGCCTCATCTACCTCTAACCTTAGCATATTTAATTCTTCCATAAACATTTCCATTTGCACCATTTCTTGAGCTCCATATTTCTCTGCTTTATACAGACTTTCATTAATCTTCAAAAATATTTCTAGTACCTCTACAAGATATCTTGCTATCTTCCTTGTTATAGGCTCCCCTAAGCTTGGCGAAAACCTTTTCTACTTTCCATTGTCTGAATCATTGCATTAAGTTTTTGTGCTCTGGCATTATTATCAAAAACAGCTGGTTAACAGCAATCATTCTAAATTCATGCATATTATCAAGTTGATCCTTTATTTTCTGCTTAGCATTTTGCAATTCCTCAACTTCTTGTTCTGTGAAATTTCTCCATTCTTCAATAATTTAACATGTCAGTTCCTCTAAATAATTCTTGTTTCTTAACCATCTCTCTTATTTCCACCCTATTTTAAACTCTACTTTATTTTTTCCTGCTCCCTAGCTATATTTTCATAAGTTTCTTTCTTCTTTAACTCCTGAATTATTTCCACTACACATTCCTTAAATTCCTCTCTTCAACAGATACCGTAGGTGGGAAAGCACCAATGTCTCATTTTTATTTCACTACCCTGCATTTTCATTTTAAATTATTGGTGCATGATCTGAAACAGTTATTGGATGTGTATCAAAACTTTCAATTAAATGTACATGTTCATGTAAAAAGTTCTGTCTAGCCTAGCCCAGTTTTTGTATTTTGGGGAATATGTAAATTAACCCCAAATTCCTACTACTGAATTTGCATCTTCTATGCCAAATATTTTCATAAATTACTTCAAAAATATAACCTCCTTTGTTAAATTTTCCCTTTTGGGCCCCCCAAGACATCTTCCCTGCTGAAAATACCTTTCTCAGCGTTTGAAATATGCAAACAGAACCAAAAGAGAAATGCTGGTCTCCTGTGTCTTGACACACTGGTGGATACAAGGCAAGGAGGCAAAAAGTAAAAAAAGCTAATTTTTATAGTCCAAGGTTAAGCGCTTTCACTCGTTCAAATTGCGAACTTCATCAGAACTCCATACAAGTCCATTAACACAACTCAGATTTAAATAACTTCTTTGGCGCCAGAATTGCAAGATTTTAAGTGGCATACTCAATATACAACTTCCTATATGTAAATTGCTAACTTAAAACGTGCAGTCTGACTATTAAATACATAATCTTTTGCCTTTAAAATGTCATACAAAATCACAATTCATAAAATTCAAATAAGTAAAATCATAAAAATAATATGAATAACTTAATTTCATACACCTAAATAATTATTGGCTTGTAACACATACAAGCCAATAATTATTCATATTATTTTATGATGGCTTAACCTTGGACAATAAAAATTAGCTTTTTTTACTTTTCGCCTCCTTGCCTTGTATCCACCAGCGTTTCAAGACACAGGGGATTAGCGTTTCTCTTTTGGTTCTCCCTGCTGAAAATCAAATTCTGGTCCCCACCTATTAATATTCCCTGCTGAAAACTCATTATTTCCCAGAATTTTAAGTTCCACTATAGCCGTTTTAGGTGGAATATAAATATATGCCAGTATAATCCTCCTCCCTTGCCAGTAGCCCCTTAGAACTGCATATATATCACTATTATCTATTTTATCCTCTTCACTATTGGATCTCCTCTTGCAATTAATATACAAATACTCCACTTTTCCTTTGTCCCAGGTATTCTGCTGAATAACCGTCCTGAAAACCTTTATCAAATTTATATGTTCATTTCTTTACAAATGTTACTCCTGTAGCGTTACCTGGACACATTTTAATATAGTTCACTACTCTTTTTTGTACACATCTGTGAGACCATTAACATTTAATGATTATATGAAAAGGATCATTATGTTAAAAAATATTATTCCCACCTTTTATTTGTTACAGGCTTTTTGTTAAGTATCTAGCTCCAGATTTTGTGTTACATTTGCACACTAATATTTGGCAGGTAGACCTTTATACAGTTGCTTTTCACATCCATTTCAGCCTATGCCACATCTTACAAAACTGTTTTATTGGAAGCCCTCAAACAAAAATAACACACCCAAAATACACCCCAAAAGCCTATTGACTTAATATTAACACACAAAACTATGTACATCTTCAAATATTAAAGTTTTACCTTCTTAAGAGGAACAACTGTCCCAAACTGAAAGCCACACTCAGACTTGGATTAACCTAAATGGAATGATATACATGCTAAGATGCATGGTACAGCCTGTGCTTCTACGAAGTGCTGTCTGGTTTTGTCACATCTGTATTGTTCTGCAAGAATGAGAAAACATTATCTCATAGCCATTGAAAGAATGCCATTAAAAGGAATAAGCATTCTGTTTGTATTGCTATTTATTAGATTGCCTTCATGGAGACATGAGAACTAGATGCAGAGTTGCGTCTACAAGTATTTAATTTAGTAGAAGAGAGCTTTATTATATTCAATTTTCTTTATTTGCTTTCTCTTAAAACTTGTTACTAGATAAAGCCAAGAGCCTTAATCCAGGCATTCCCCTATGCAAGAATGAGAAAAGGCACATTATTTTCTTGCAGTATAAACTTTTGAACAGACTTTTTATTGCAATGCCTACATTTCTTAAAACTGAACAAGGAGGGAGAGGAAAAGGAAAAAAACAGGGGCATATGTTTCTTTTAGTATCCCCATTACACTTGAATGCCCCCTACAAGTTTAATGAAATCAAAAAAGTCCAATATTTCCATGTTTTCTTTATTCTGCCATGTTTCAAAAATATAATTAATGCTTTATAATCCCACATTTGTTTGCCAATTACTAAGTTGCTGGTTTTATTCCTGTTTATCTCCATCTCCCAAATCCAGTCTCTGCTTCTTTTCCAACATGCTCAGTTCTTCTAGTCAACTCTTGTGCTTTTTTCTGTCTCTCAAGCATTTTCCATGGAAAAGATATCATTGGCACAGTTTCTCTGTGGTCTTTATTAGAAGAACAAGCAGCAGAATCTCCTGTTTTGCAGCTCACCTTTTGCTAGACAGACTATAGCATTTCCTCCTTAGCATGTTCTATATCAAAAAAGATTTTGTCCCTCCAAAAAATAATTTTCTGAAGATAGGTGGATACAGCAGTTTGAATCTCATGCCTGCCTCTTGTCTTTCCTGATTAATGGAATAAATTTACTTGTCTTCTGGCTGGTGTACAGTGAATAATCATTTTCCACAAACACTCTACTGTCTCCCACTTCTAGTACTTTGTCCTTTGCCACAGTTTTGTCAGAATCAACTCATTCTGCTGGTAGGATTGCACCTTTACTATTAAAGGTCTAGGTTGCTTTCTTCTGGCCACGTTTGGAGCATACACACAATGTGCCCTTTCAATTAACTCCTGCTGTGGAGTAAAAATACAGTTTCTTATTTGTACTTTCATAAAATTAATACAGTCTGCTCCTTCCAGCTTCTCAGGTACCGTAGAAAATCTCAGGTTTTTCCACCATGCTCTGTCCTCTAATTTTGTTATTTTTTGAAACATCGCTTCTTGAGCAGTCTCATATTTAGCCAGCCTTTTCTTCATTTCAACCTCCAATTTTTTGCAGTTTTATCGTCTCATCTGAATATCTATTTAAAGGTTAATTTTATCCAGCCTTTTATTTGAGTTGATATACTCCATTAGTGTTTAATTTATTTTAATTAGCTCTGAGTATATTTGCTTTGTTTTTTCCTCTAAATTACTGGAAGTCATGTCTTGCACCAAAGCTAGAGCTTGCACACCTTTTTGCTGAACAGCTGTAGAATTATTCACAATCATCGTTTTTTTCCTTACCTTTTATGGTTGATTTACTTTCAGGTTCTCCGATTTCTTTTTTGATGGCATCCAGGCAGTGTACTTACCAGCAAGCTACTGAAATTTACCCCAAAAAATTAGTTCACTGGCTGTGTCTTCTGAGTTTGTTTTCAAACTGGGACAATTTTTATTTTTATTTGGCATTTGTTGACCGGGAAAGTCCGACTGGGTCAGGAACCCATTTTCAGCAGAGGCCCAGGGAGAAAAGCGCCACAAACTAGTACAGTTAAAATATAAGGTAAAAACAGTTGACAAAGCATAGATGCAATAGTCATTTGATCTACATTTACATTAGAGAAATACAAAGAACATATTTTGACTTAAAAATACAAAGTAAAACATTTCAGTTCCATTTACATTTGTGAATTACAAAGTAAACATTTGACAAGTGTAGGTAACATGGTCATTTCATTTACATGCAGGAGAATAGTTTGCAGTGCTACAAGATAGCTTGAATGGCATAAAAGCAGATAGCTTTCAATGTCTGAAATCATTGGCAGCCCATAGAAAGCAGAGTTGGGTAGTATATCTAATTTGAAAGGTTGGAAGGCTAGTGGTATAGTTTTAAAGAGAGTTAGTCTAGTTCAGGTGGATATTTACAGTGTTATTTAGGTAATCTGTATGTAGACCTTTGTAGAGTAAAGATAAAAGATTGCAAAGGTCAAATTGGAATGAGTAATTAATGGGATTTGGAGTTAGGGAAAAGAGAGTGGTAGTTTAAAGAGGGGAGGAGGGGAGTACAGAGGAGGAAGGATGAAAGAAAATAAGAATTTAGAGAGTGGAAGGAGGGGTGGAGGTGAGGTGGGCTGGAAACAGTGTTTCTAGGTTTATTTAAAGCAGATGAAGATGTTTGTTTCTAGGAGGTATTTTTTAGTGCGAGTTAGAAATGTCTGTGGTTAGATGTTGCCCTAAATGTCTGATGTTAGGTAATTTCAGAGATTAGCTTCTGTGTAAGAATATAGACATTGTCCAACTTTTTTCTTTGGCCTATGTAGGATTACTAGGTTGTCTTCAGACTGGAGGGTCCTGGAGTAGGTCCAAAAGTAGTTTTGGAGGAGAGAGATAAGTGATGGGCAAGTGTGGGGTTGATGTATTACTTTGTGTGCCATATTAAGTTGATGGTGGTGGTAAGAGGTGTGGTAGTTGGAGCCTGTTAACGGTTTGGAGAACTGTGCAGTGGTGAGTGCTGTGGGGTACATTTATAGCAAATTTGGTAATCATCTTGTAGCAGGATTCCAATTTGTTTTTTAGGGTAGTCTGGATGTTTGTCAGAATGGGGGCAGCACAGAGGAGAGAGGGGGGCAGGTAGGTAGTAGCCAAGGTGGTGGTTGTGGATGAACTCATGAAGTTTTTGTGGTGGTATAGCATTCCGAGTTTGCAGTAGGTTTTCTTCACTGCATATTGAATATGTAGATCAAAAGAAAGCTTATTATTTATGGTTAACCCTAATAGTTTGGCTTGGCAGACCACTTCTAGTTTGGTTTTGTTAAGAGAAAAGATCTTAAACTTAGTTGAGAGGTTTTTGGGTGCGAAAAGGAGGAGCTTAGTTTTACTTGGGTTCAGCATGAGCTGGGTTAATTAAGCTGTTACTCAATGTGCAGCCATCTTAGAAGTCTCAACTCATGTTAGTGGTGGCGGATATATATATATATATATATATATATATATATATATATATATATATGGGTCAATGAATCAAAACTCTTACAAATGACTGTGCAGACCACAGGATTTCATACTGCAATTACAATTGCAGATGAACACCGAGGTGTCTTCTTGCAGCTGGCTCCCTACTGTATCAGCATTGTGGTATATCGAACATGCATGCAAGGCTCAGGTTCTTATTTTAGTAATGAGGAGCAGATGGATTTGGTAATGAAGTAGGGATGAGACATGAGAGAGAACTGTGGTAAGATGGTATGGATTCTCCTGACAAGGAAAACGCAAAGTTGTGTGAGGCATGACTAATATAGCAGTAGTTCCATTAATAACAGACTACCTACTGCCAGATACCATACAAACATTCGTGTATGGGTAAAGATACTTCCCCCTCACTTGCTAGATTCCAAACGAGTCATCTCCTCTCACAGGATGGAGCCAATGTGCAGGACAACTGAAACACTGTAAAACTATTAGGAGGGAAAGTTGAGTCAATTTAGTTATTTTGGTTGTGATAAAGAAACAGAGAAATGGAATGAAAAAAATTGTTAAAGAATTTATAACAAATGACAGAGAATAAAGTTGAAAACAATCTAAGTTTAGTAATACAGACTTTATGCAGGCAATAATGCCTGATAGGGTGGGCATTTTTTTGGGGAAACAGACTGCCCCTGGGTGTTGTGAGGCCAAAAGCCACAGACATTGTGATTAAATTATGCCCATTTTCTAACTAATAATACACTTACAGTAAAAACAACAAAAAGGTTGGAGGTTGGGAGACTATCCCGCAGCAGGCACACTACTATTTGATGCTCAGCTGTTATGGTCAATTCCTCAAAGAATTGTGCTGCCCTCTTTATACTGGATTCCTGCTGCTATATACTACATTCCCCAACATAAGGAAAAACTCAAAAGCAATACATCAAGAACTCAGTTGCTAATCCTTCATACAATCAAAATGAGGAATTTCAAGCTGGGTGTGACTCTGCCATGCTGATGTGTCAGGAAAATGTGGAACAGAGGCAAATGAAACATATAGACAGCCATGTGGTATATCAGGAAAATCATGGATGTTTTGTCCATAGAGAGACTGCCAGAACAAGATGCATTTTATCGTTTCCTTTTAATAAAGCTTTCTGTATGAGAAAGAGTAGAAGAAAATCAATGGTAAGGCATCCAAAGCTAGGCACTGGAATAAGGCTATAGAATGCAGAATGCTGGTACGTGATAGTTGTGGGTAGCAGGCATATCTGTTTTTGGCTGCCCCCCCCAGTCATGGATGACCTATGAAAACAGAATGATTTGTGCAATTTCCACTTACAAGACAGACCATCTCTGTGCTGAATGAATACACTGATATTCTGGCAGTTGGCTTAGAGGATTACAGAGTTCTTAACCAATTGTTTTCCTGTGGTTCAGTGGTACAAGGTTTGATTCCCTCAGCCCCCACTGCCTAACAGTACGACTCTGAGGAAGTCATTTAACCAGACGCCACTCACGGGCCGAGTCTGAAGTGTCCAAGGAGATCACTGCTCTACCCTGGAAAACAAATAAAATAAACAAAGCACATACATGCTTGTAATGCTATCCTACTGGTTACGGCCGGATTCCAAACTGTCAATTTAACACCAAATTCATTACTGCTTGTTCATAGTCCAATACTAGACTTGCTGTCCTTGTGGGTCACTAAGTCTAGCCAGATTACCTTCCAAAACTGAGAATCAAACCCTGTATCTCGTGTCTGTGAGGTAAAGAACTTAACCATCACACTAACCCCCCCAATCCTTTCTTCTACTACCACTTCATGGTATTAATGTCTGTGGAGACTTGGAGACCCTCATTATTTGGGGCAAACACATTATTTCATTGCTAACCGAATGGTTATTTCTATAATGGTAATGTGCATTTTACTCTGAGACAGAGAACAGGTGTACTGTAATTTAACGATCAACTTCTTGGTGATATCACAAAATACTTGCCTAGTTTGAGATTACTTTTTGAACCTTACCAGTTTAAATCCTTATTAAAAGGCAGACAAAGAAGAGCCTTAATAAACATTGACTGACTGCAATGCTTTTTAAGGAACCAGAGTTTTTCTTCATGCAAAGTCTGGTACTTAGAACAAACAGAAAGGTAGAAAACATGAATCTTGGAGCCCTGTCATTCTCATTGGTAAGACAGGCTGCAATAAGACCAGCTGGACTAAAACATGTGGTTCACACCAATAGGAATTTACAGCGCCACACAAACATGCTCATTTTAAACCCCTACAATTCTAGATTTCAAAGGGAGTGCCAATCCCATACAGTAGTTCAGTACTTGTTAAACCTCATGTGTGAATGGCTGAAATGAAGTGTGTAAATCTTTCTTTTCAGCCATGCCTCCAAGTCTCCCTCCTTGCAGAGTTGTGATGTGCAGCAGCTGTCTAATACGAAAGTACTAAAAAAAATCTTTAAAATAGCCCCAATAACATGGGAGATGATTCTAGTTACTAGAGTCTCCCAGGGGAGGATATTGACCCATGTGCAAAATGTTGATATATGGGTGGCTTCAGTACTAGCATACATCGAGTCACACTCCTTGAAGTAAAACTGATATGTAGTCAAAACTAACTAAATAGTGCTTCTCTCATCATTCCATCTGCAACTGCACTTCTAATTTTCAAAGTAATTTACTGCCATCCATAATATCCAAGCTGTAGGTGTTGGCTGCACTTCTTGTCTTTAAGGCACCAAAGCTGCTACCTTTACACAAGATGCCACAGAGCAGACTTCTCCAAATTTTAATTCATTTATTTGGCTGTATGCATTAATCCCAAATTGTTTAGCAGAAGCCTTTGCAATTGTTTTCGCTGCACATTACAAGGGGAAGCACAGTAATGTTAAGAAAAATGACAATTTTCACCTATTCAGATTATAAAGATGCTTGGCATGATGATGCAAAATATGGTAGTATGCTGGCATCCAGGCAGGAAACATAAATATGATGGATCTTATTTAAAATACAGAATGAATGCAAACAATGCCTGTGAAGTCAAAGTAAACCAAAAAAAAAAAAGATAATAATTCAGAGGTAGACCACCATCTTTAACACTTCTGTGGAGAATTCAGGATGAATCAACAGCTAAGAGATAACCGTCCATGTAAGGCTAAAACTGTACACCTATGGTTCTCAGCTGAGTGTTGGTTGGTGACTGGTAAATACTCTGGGAATAAAATACCCACCTAATAAAAAAAAAGGGATGCTGGATGTGTTATTTCACTAAAAACAGCTGAAGTTTGACTTGAACATGGAAAACAGAGCTTTCTGCAGTAAGGAAAGTAGATATTGCAGAATTAACACCTTGCCACTATATTCAAGAACAATTGACGCAGTCACATGCAAACTAAATAAGCTGGTGTTTGTACCCTCTCTTGACATAGGTAAAAACTATTGCAATGTGAGATGACAAAAATGGATTTTAAAGCTTAATAAGTGGGAATTTTTTTAGAGCACGTTTTGCTCCCCTTGTGTCATCCTATGGCATTCTACCCCAGTGCCCTATTTCCATTGCATTGTCTGCACTCTCACTTAACAGCCCTGGACATTCTAGAGTGTCTGAAGGCATGTCTTGCCTTCCTTCCATCCGCCAGGGTTAGTTTTATTTAATGTCCTACACCACTGATCCACTCCATTGCAGTGCCTGTGGTGGTATTACACTGCCTTTGCAGCAGCTCAACCATGTTAACTACCCTGCCTGTCTTTAGACTATGCCTCGAATGTGATGTCTCCAGCCTACTGCCCTTCCCTCCCAGGATGTTAAAGCCCACCCTCCTTGCTGTTTAAGCAATCTCACTAGCAACTAATTGAACCAGCTTGTCTGAGCCATATTCAGGGCTTTAAACCTCTACGCCAACATAGAGGCTTACAATCACTGGGAATGTGCATTGTGCACAGAAATCACACTGGCCTACTGCCTCCTCACTTTCGCAGAGTAAATGCAAATAAGCCAGGACATCTAACTCTCCTTTACTAAAGATGCATAATGTTGAGATGTCTTAAGCTGTGCTATTTTTTTCTTTATACCATTTGGTTTTTATTTTAGGGTATAATGCTTAGGAGTTAAACACTTCAGAATACTAAAATGTGTCCAGCAATTGCCATCTCTTGCCTGAGCCTTCTAGACTGCATACAGCTTTGGATGTTGAGAACTAACATATGATAATTGTCAAGTTTATGAGGGGGAACTTAACAGATGTGAACGCCACAGGAGATAATGGTGGCCTAGTGGTAAGACTAAAATGTAATCAAACAAGATAGGAGTTAAGATAGCACAGAACAAAAGTGCATCCTAAACAGCTATTTGGCATTTTATTAGAAATTGTTTGACACACAGCATTCATCTCTAGTCAGACAGTATTAATGTTTGTGCTTCTGCCATCCATTTGTGGCAAGGCACTATGAATCATTACACATCTCATTCTAAATTTGCTTTGAATAAGGTTTAGATCACTTTCAAAAAAAGTGTCAGCAGTGCTTTTTAAGTGAGCTGAACAATTGAGCCATGTTGTATGCTCTCTTAAATGCGTGTAAAATGGCTTCAGATAAAGTACAACCATAAGGCTACGACAGCGTGGACACAAAAAGCTACTAAAAATGTAACAAGAGAGAGACTACAGATGTCTTATTCAAAAATATGCAAACAAATGTATACTACTACAAAACAGCAACTAAATGTGAATAAGACAAATGCACTGGCATACAGAGATAAAGCTGACTGCATCCCAGGTGACCCAAATTCAACTAGCAGCTTGGGTATTTGTTGGAGCTAGCACATGGAGGATGATCATACCTGTTCTGGGGGCAGACGGTAAACTGGCACCATCCAATGCCACAAGGCCTAGGAGCTGTAATGAGAATACAAAGAACCACTGTGGTGGGCATCTGGCCACCAAGCCACAAAGGCAGTACAACTGATCATGGGTGCACGAGAGCATGCATATTCACGGGAAGGACATTATATCTTCTATGGTGATATAGGTCTTTTGTTCCCTGGTCAGGAGGAGGAGTTTGGTCCTATACCACATGCCCTTACTGCCAGTATTGCTGGTGTGGCCAAAACCACTCGTGTGCCTGAATGACGGACCTGGGATATCGAGTACAGGGAATGAATGGGCTCGAGTTTCAGCAGGGGAGGTTAGATGGCCAAGAAAGTACATGGGCATATATGCTCTTTGTTCATAGCCCTTTAAATGGAGGTTTGATTTTTTAATTGATTATTTGTGGTGATGTCAATTAATTTGTGTCTATTTAAGGAATGTATTTTACCTTGTGGAATTTGTCTGATGAAGTTTGCTTACTTTTAGTAAACGAAAGCGCTTACAAACAACTAATTTCTGTTTCTTCAGTGTGGTTTCTCCATTTTTGGTTTATCAGTTTGTGTATTTTCCTTTTTGAGTTACATGGACAAGCAAGTTTTAGAAAAAAAGTAAGCTACATTAACATTGGGTTGCAAGTAAGGATGTGACAGCCTATGATAAATTAAACTCCAAACTCAAGTAAATTGGCATTAGCTGGAAATATGCTTATCTTCTGCAACCATTTCTGTGGGTATGCTTTTGCCTATTCATTTTGACAGCCATCTTATTACTTATAATACTAGCACTTTTAATTTTTACTAAGGTTTGCTCAGTCAGTAGTATTTATTTAGTTTTCTCATTGTCTCATGTTTTCTTTGCAAATCTTGAGATATTTGCATGTTGTTTACCCCCTCCACTGCAGTACAAACATATTGACTTTAAATATATATATTGTCACTACTCAACCCATTTCTTATACTTCTGTACATTTGTCATTTACCTGTATTTGCCAAGTACTTTTTAAATGCTGGTAAAAAAAAAAAAAACTTCTGGATCCCCAAGCATTAAGTTTTCATAATAGACATTAAAGTAAGCAAAAACACATCAACCTGAATGCAAAAATCTCACAGATGTAGCTGTCTTCATTTGTGTATCCTACTCATATGCCGTATTCTGGCTAGGAGGGTGGTCTATACCTATCATGTGATATGGTATATTTGTTGCCTAGAAGCAACAGTTGGCAGGGATTTAGGGAGACATTCCAGCAAGGACACTGTGCTCTTTTCTGTACTAATGTTGCCCCACAGATATGGGAAACAGCGATTCATAATTATTTCAGTATCACTGGCAGTAACTGAGGACCATACTCGATTAGCATTAATATGGCACCCTACTTAAAACCAATGTCTGCATCTTCTTTAGCAAATAAAACTATACACTGAGAAAGATGAATATCCTTGAAATCATCCCAAACATTTCTGCATAGAACCTGTGAGTAAATGTGACCAAAACAATCTGACAGCAACTACTGATAGCCGGCTTCAGGATATTCCTGCATTCATCTTGTATTTAAAGACTAGGTATTTGATTACTTTTAGGATTTAGTAACAAGGTTCTTCATTACATTGTGTTTTAAATACCTGTTATGTTCAGCTACTGCTCTGTGTACATTTGTTTAACTGGGAGTGCTTTTATGCAGCATTCATTGCAGCTGTTCAACTGTACGTACCTCCTTTAGCTTGCTTTCCATTCCAGGGTGCAGTTTATGGCGTTGACTGTGACTCTTGCTTCCCTTATTACTATATTTGCAGTATGTAGTGCCTTTATTACCATCAGCCTTGACAGCTACTTTGCTTCATCTACCAGTAAGGTATGTTTACATCAGGGTAGTATAGCCTGGCAGTATGTTTTTCTACACATCGAGCTGGTGTACTCTGGAAGCATGTTTTTTCACATACTTCAGGGTGTTGTACTCTGGCAGTTTTTTTTATGTATCAATGCAGTATATTCCTGAAGTATGCTTTTGTACAATTCAGGATGGTATTCTGGCAGTGTGACTTTATACACCCTGTATCCTACCTTAAAGTGTCACTTAGTTGTGATTCACTGTTGTGCACACACTGATTGCCTACAGTTCCATTGATTCATTGCCTGCTTTGCTCCACTTGCACAGTCATCCCCTGTTGTACTACATTCATACTTTGCTAACTCCACCCCATATTTATGGACATTGTGCAATCATAACTATTACTCTGTACATGACTTTGTCCTAAATAATACAGCAACTGCTAAAAACATCAATATAATAGATTTCTATCATACTACGATCCTGAAGTAACTGACACACTGACTAATCTACCTGGCTAAAACATTCTAAAAATTACTACTACTAAACTGAATTCTGATAGTTACTACTTTTTCAAATGCCAATGTCATTCTTTAGGCATACTGCAGTCTCCCTTACTCAACACTAACAGTTGATCTCATCTTCGCATCCATGTAATTCTTTAATGAACAAGTGAAGAAAACCATACTAACTTGGCTATTCTCTCCTCAAGGAACCCAAAATATATTTTACTGCGGAACTATCAGCCATAGTGCAAAAAACGCTCTTTGCACTATCTTCAAGGTGGAACAACTACATACCTTGTGCCACACCCCTTACAAATTCCACAAATACAAGCTTTAAAACTTTTGCAGACCCCCAAACCCATTGCATTTATGATGGTACTTACTGTGCTTCGAGCTAAGACCACTGCTGGTACCCTGAATTACTATCTTCACCAACATTCACATGTGTTGCAATTTCCGAATGTGTGGAGTGTCAAAAATGAATGGACTCAGCTTGAACTTTGGGTTAACCAAATACGTTCAACTATAACAAGAGTTAGAGAGTCATGGTTGAAGTAAGAGTCAGTCAATCCCATTTCTCTGGAACAATGTTATGTCTTCTTTACAAACAATAGGTCTGGTAAAAGACTAGGAGGAACAATGGCAACACATAATGAAATAATGATAATGGTCTATGCAAAAACGTCCGATTCTGAATCCATTTGGGTCTTGCTACAGATCACCTTAGGTACTTGGACCAAATATTTATTGCAGTCCATTTATATATTATACATTACATATCCCACCACCTTTGTTTACATAAAATGTTTAGTAGATAATTCTAAAGCTGCCTAACCATGTTAAACACAAACTAATTATTCTATGTGACCTAAATATTCATTATGCTTTATTTTCTGAAAAAAAACAAAAAATATATATATAAATATATATATATATATATATATAAATATATATATATATATATATATATACTTGTTTTCCCACCTTTCTAAGCTAGTGCTGAATTCAGGGCTGTGTTACAAGTTTCTGTGTTTGCCCACACCTTACTTGGATAGAAGGAAGTTTCTCTGTTCAGTGTAAGAGAGGGAGCTTTGAGCAGCCTATCTGTCCCTGGAGGAGTGGTTTCAGCCCAGAAATTAGTAGTTTATTGGCCATTTTGGGCTAATTTCTCTCTTTTTCATTTCCCTGCTATAAAACCTGCATTGGCAAGGTTTTTGTGCTAGTATACAGTTCAGCAAGCTCCTGCCTGGTGCCCCTGCAGAGTTCTACAGCAGCAGAGACAAAAGAGAGATTTTGGAGTGATTAAGTATAATTTTTCTGCATTTTCTTGCTGCCTTTAGCTAATTCCACCTAAAATGCCGATTTACTAGAATTTCTGTGATTTAAAAAGCTTGTTTCAGCTACATATTGTACTTATTTTACTGCCTGCACTTTCACAAAGTCATGTTTTGTGTTTAAATTACCTTTTTAACTGTTGTAGGCTACACACTGAAGTGTGATGGCCATTTCTGTGCATTTAAAGTGTTTTTTTTTTATTGTATCTGCTTTATTTTCTGAAAAAAAAAAAAAAAAAAATACTTGTTTTCCCGCTTTTCTAAGCTAGTTTAGTCCAGTTTTCAGATAGTGCTGAATTCAGGGCTGTGTTGCACGTTTCTGTGTTTGCCCATACCTTACTTGCATAGAAGGAAGTTTCTCTGTTCACTGTGAGAGAGAGCTTTGAGCAGCCTATCTGTCCCTCAAGGAGTGGTTTCAGCCTAGAAATTAGTAGTTTATTGGCCATTTTGGGCTAATTTCTCTTTCATTTCCCTGCTATAAAACCCACATTTGCACGGTTTTGCGTGCCGGGCAGTGCCGGTTAGCTTGGGTATAACTATTCCTGCCTCCACAAAGTCTACTGTTCAATTTTTCCCTTGGAACTAGACAAACTTTCAACTCAAGCACTCAAATCATTCACTTCTCATCCCGGCACTTGCCCAAAACTCATAGCAAGCACTAATAAACCTTAGCACTAGACCCCCCTACACTGTATTGAAGGACAAGGCGCTGTATTCGACCTTACCACCCAATCAGTAAAACAGTTCACTGTACCTATCCAGGCATGTCCAAAGGGCAGTTTCCGGTGTACTCTCTAGTCCAACTGGTGAATCTGAGCATTTTGAGGCAATGTTACAATTGCCTCATGTACACAAACTCCTCCTTCCACCAAACACTAATACATGTGAGAGATGCACTTATACAGCCAAACTGGAAGCTAAGTTCTCTCAACCCAAGACTGGACCAGGCAGTCAAGAGGAGGAGGGAATTACTTGACTCACATCACCAGTCTCACATAGACCTATGAAACCAGCACTGGCAAAAAACACACAAATACATACTCGGAGGCTCTAAATAAAAATCTGCAAAAGCAACAGAGACCTCCAAAGAAGACATCCAAGCAACCTCCACCCCCTAACACAAGCCATGAAACACATACTTCACAAAACCAGTGTGCCACACAATCATAGCCCTTAAGGCAAAATAACACACCCAACACACTAGTAATAGGCAACACTATAGTCAGGCACACTGACGTCCCACTCACTAGACTGAACAAGGAGAAGGTTACTGTTAGCTGTCAGGTGCCAGGATCCACCACATAACACAAGCACTCAGGTAACTCAAGAACAAGTACAAATATGACTCTGTCATTGCCCATGTTGGTGTGAATGACCTGCGCCGTACCTCCCTGGACTACATGAAGAGAGACATGAAGGAGCTCTCTGATCACGTAGCCCAGGCCGGTATGACCCTGACCCTGAGTAGCATCCTGCCTTCACCAAGAATGATACCATGGTATAGAGAAAAATTATCAATTTCAACAATTGGCTAAGCCTCTGGTGTCATTCAAAGGGGATCCAGTGTTTGTCAGCTTGGTATGACATGCTCGACAAGCTACACTGCTCCGCTAGAGATGGCTTGCACCTGTCACCCCTTAGACTTTCAAATACTGGCCAAGGCTCTTGCCACCCCCATTGTGCCTTTTTTTAGGCAAGGCTCAAAAGACAAACCCACCGCCGTAAATAGCATAAGTAACAAAAAAAAAGTACAGTTTTGTACCTGGATCAACTGGTCAACACCCCCACCAGAGGTGACAACATATTAGACCTGGTCATCACCAACATGGGCGACTGGTGTTCCACACCGGCGGTCAACCCCTTGCTGGTTCGATCTGACCATAAACTAATCACTCTGGATATCCACATTTCTCCACCACCCCCGGTCAAAGAAACCACCATGAAAAACTTTTCAAACGCAAACTTCACATTACGTAAGACCAAGGTGGAAAATTTCAAACCCCCATGCTAAAGGATAATGCTGTCCAAGCTGCAAAATCCTTACTAATGCACTCTATGGGTAGCTACAAGAATGCATGGATCGTGCTATCCCAAACAAAACCAAAGACTCACTCCTCCAAGAAAAGGAAACGAGTTTAGTGGAGCCCTGCCATAAACAAGCTATACAATAGGAGGAGGAAACTAGTACAGAAGAGAGTAAAATCCCAAGAAGGAAAGACATCCGTGATCAGTATCCGCAAGAAACTACGTTCCCTCAGAAAATCATCCAAGGCTAGCTTCGAAAGAAAAATTGCCATGGACTCCAAAGATAACCACAAGGCATTCTTTAGCTAAGTCAAGAATCTAAGTGGCAATTCTCAGATCTGCTCAGAGTTAGTGCAGAATGGCACAAAATACATTGAACCGACCAATATAGCCAACATCCTAGCAGACAGGTTCAGTGCAAACTTCACCCCCCTCTTAACCCCAAAAGGGCCCATAACTATACCAGAAGAATGTAGTGCCCCTGAAATCACAGACACTCAGGTTAAAACAGCCCTCTCCAAAGCCAAAAACACACCATCAATGGGACTGGACGGTGTCCCAGGCTGCATCCTACACGAGCTCAAAGATGAACTAACCCCTCACCTAAACACACTGTTTAAACTCAGCCTCTCCACAGGCTATGGGCCCACAGAGTGGCGGACAGCAACGGTTATTCCACTCGACAAAGGTGGAGCCACAATGGACCCCAGGGACTATCGCCTATAAGCCTGACTAGCTTGGTCTGAAAAGCTATGGAGTGCATCATCATGGATCTCATTAACAGAGACATTGGAAACCTCCAAACACTGGACCCTACCCAGTTTTACTTTGTTAAGGGCAGATCATGCCTCCTAAACCTGGTGGACATCTTTGAGATAGTTACCAAGGCTATAGACGAGGGAAAGGTGGTCCACACAGCCTACCTAGACCTCGCAAAGGCCTTTGACACCATTCCCCACTCAGGTATTATAGACAAGTTCACCAGCCTGAACATAAACCCCTACGACACGAGATGAGTTGCCAACAGACAAAACCCACATGGTAAGAGTTGCGGGAGCTAGGTCTAACTCTAAACTGGTTACAAGTAGCATTCCCCAGGGCTCAATCCTAGGACCCCTCCTATTCGGCATATACTTCTCAGAGGAACAGGCAAGCACAGGAGGACTATGGCTGACCAAGTTCGCAGATGACTGCAAACTAGGGGCTATAATTAACTCTCTAGCTGACACATACATCCTCCAAAAGGGTCTCAATGAGACAGATACCTGGTGTCAAAACCATGGCCTCAAGCTAAATGCCAAAAAGTGCATAGTCATCCCCTTTGGAAAAAACAAAGTACCCACAAACTACCACATAGGTGGTATCCCCCTAAATACGGAAGGCGTAATAAGGGATCTGGTGACCCAAGTAGATAGTAACCTCTCCTTTGATAATCACATTGCCAAAGTGGTTAGAAAATCCTTCTATGTGGCCCACCTAATCACAAAAAGGTTTGCATCCAGATCAAAAGAGGTCATTGGGTCCCTCTACGCATCACTCATCAGACCCATCAGAGTACAATGCCCCATTTGGGATGTACCTTACAAGACACCTGCAACAACTGGAAAGACCACAGAAGCTCCTCACCAAGAAGATCACTGGCTTCAAGCAGATGCCCTATGCAGCTTGACTGAAGAAACTCCAGCTGTACTCGGTTGCATACCGCCTACTCAGAGGTGATCTCTGCCTGACAGACAAGGCCATGTCCAACACAGAATTGATGGACATACTCCACCTAAAGAAAATCATATCCCTTCGAGCCACATGCTCTAGGGATCTAAACCTCACCACAACAATAAATAGGACGTGCTGGAGGGATAGATTCCTGTCCCAGAGACATCCCATGATCTGGAACAAGATTCCAATCTACAATAGGGCAGAGCTCCTCGCTAACCCTCTTCAAGAGAAACCTTGACGAGTGGATGGGAAAAAAAGTTTACCCCAGGGATCACTTCAATGGCTCTGCTGGACAGAGGCACAGGGAACTAATCTAAGTGGGTGGCAAAAGCCAACACATTCTGGCTAGGCTTATAAATGCCTTCGGGCAGATAGGTTCATAGGTAGGTACTAGGCTATTAGCAAAAACAGTCCAACATCCACCTGCAGAGAATCAGCTTTCCCTACAACTTAACTCAATCTCTAAATTATGGAGTTATATTAAATCCACTCACTAATCACTCATGACTTGATGGTTATCCTTACTAATATTAAAGATGTCACATTCACTCCAAATACTCCCATACAACCTCAGTGACTACTGTCAGCTTGGGTCAACTTTACAAGACCGAAATACCATTACACCGACTTTTCATAATACCAAGACTAAAACACCGACTTTTCAAAATCCTGACATTTCATATAGCAGCCTCTCATTTGAACATAATGCAAATACCCGACACTCATAAAACTGACATAAATCATGCAGACGTGCGGCCTCTTCCCATCACCGTTGCAACTATAATCATCCACCTCAACAAAATAGTATAATTCACCAATCCAGATGTGCAAAATTTAATGAAAAAGTCCTCTTCAAATATAGTAAAACATAACAGTGTACATTGTAAGTGTAGCTCTAGCTTGAATACATTCCAAAGGAGAGTATGCGGACTTATTTTTCAAGACAGTTTCAAACTGAGAATGTCATACCAGTAATTCCCGCTTCTTCGGAGATAGTAGAAAGCCCATTGCCATATGAACACACAACTCATCTATCATATTTTGCTCCCTCACTAGGGTTGACAATAGTACAGATAGATCAGTAGACTCTCTAAATGCCTGTGCCTTCCCTCCACAGAGTTGTGTCCTGGGAAGAAACAGATCATTTAGTTCACAAACATTCCAAAACAATAATGAAAACAATGGCGGAAGTCGAACTGATGATGCTGTCCTGGTATTAAACTTCCTTAATTTGCCATGAACATACCAATTAGACAAATACTTTAACTCCCTCCCTTCTATAGTAAAAATATCTTTTAACAGTTAAAATATGCTTATCACTTCAATCTCTCCTATGAATGCAAGCGCAGCTAGACTTTTAATAAAGAGCTGAAAACTTGTATTAGAATTGTATTTGGAGGACAAACCTAAGCTTTGTACTTTACACCACAAATTCTGGCCAAAATGAAACAGACAACCCTTTTAACTGCACCAGTAACATTGAACCCAACTCTTCACAGTGGCCACTTCAAAGTCAAATAAAACATTTTACTATCATTTCAAATCTGTGTTCTGACAGTAGGTGAAATATGCAGTGCCACATCAACTTGTAGGCTTTAAGTGACTTTTTAGACATGAGACAAGAGAGTAGCAGCACTGCTTTACCACAGCTTCCATACTTAACAAGCCCATGCACATTGTGCAACTGACAAGTTACTCCTCTACGAAAAACATCCCATCCATTAGCCATATAGTAGCTCTACTTAAATCATATAGATTACTTACTGTTGTAAATACAACTGTATTTCTGTCAATGCATTGGAAATGGTTTTATACACAAATGTACCACTTTTCAATGGATAATCAAAGTCTATGTTGTTTAAAGTTAAGATTGTACTTCCATCTCTTACACTCACTTTCTTTCGTATGCGACCTATTTGTTGAAGTACAGCTTTTCTGTTGGGCAAACTGTAAACACTATCTAGTGAATAGACATCAGTGACATCCACCAACAAGCAAGGAGTATCTCTCTCTACTAAACTTAGCTTTTACTTTCAACTCGTTGCAAACTACATATTTTAACACTTCACCAAGGTTGCCAGAGTGGTTGTGTTTCTCACCCTTGGGTACAACCCTTCCTTTACATATATGCACCAATTTATATTTGCAACCCCAATACTTTCTGGTATTTCTACATCTTTCTAAATATTAAATGTAACTATCTAGTACCAAGATCTGCTTACTTTTCTGTGACGTTACAATGGAGTAAATATTTCCAACTATTCCAGGAGCTTCCTGCAACATGTCTGCCATATTTGTACTTGTCTTCGGTACCTAGTATGAGGATTTAAAGACACAGCACACTATTTATACAGCATGTCTTCACAGTTTCCTAATTGTATGCAGCAGCAGTAAAGTCAGTCTTTTAGAACTTCGCTCAAATGAAAGTCAGCTATATGAAATGAGGATTTTGAAATGTCAGCGTTTTATTCTCCGTATTATGAAAGTCAGTGTAATGGTATTTTGGTCTTGTAGACAAGTCAGCTTACCTCTTAATGGTCATTTAATGAGCAAAAACTTCCCTCTAAAGTCATTAATTCTATGCCTATTCCAGAATCCCCAGATAACATTCTCTTTTCTGAATTGCAACATATTGACTGGAGCTTGCTCTACATATGTTCAGATATACCTCATCTCTGTCTTACCTTTTTTAACCCCCATTCAGGATTGATTATTTCCACTCACAGTTTAGCATTCAGGATAGGATTACTCATTGTGTAATGTCAGATAAAAAATAGTAAAGGAAAGAAAGTATGCAGGACTGGAAGGCAAACTCATTTAACAAGTAATAAGTAGTGCTATCAAATTATACATTAGGAGGTTGAAATAATGACTAATTTATAACTGTATTAATGTAAATTAAATCGCTCTTGCCCATCCTAAACACTTCTGGGGCACAGTATAAAGCATTACCACCAATACATTTTCCCTAAGAAAGTAACATCAGTGTCACTTGTGACACTGATGTTCTGTTAATCAAGGATAATATTACTATCCCACGCATAGCAGCTCCTGTATTCTTTACAAGTGCTCAAATGGTATCTGCATCAGTACCCATTCTGGTACTCACAATTGTTCTTTAAGAAAACAAAATCATGGTCCAAGTTGTTCTGTATGAATTATAGTGCTCACAATTTTCATAAAGTAAATTCACCTCCAAATTCAAACTGGTAGTCAAACTTAAGTGCAGTCCTTGCTCATACCTATAATTCAACCAGACACATTTTGAAACTATTCAGAATGCAACCCGTACATTCTAATGCTCCCACTTCTTAAGGTAGCAATACCCTTAGAAGCCTCAGATTATACACCCATTCCAAATTTCTCTCCCCTAGCCAAACTACTAGAAAAAATAAACTTATGATCAAATCTTGGAATATATTCATAAATATGACATTCTTCATGGCTGCCACCCTAACATCAGTTAAGTTAGTTATTTATACACTTACTGATCAATATATGGCAATATGGGCACTGGCTTCATATCAAGTGCTGTACTTCTGGATAAGAAATGTGCATTTGAAACAGCCACTCACATTATTTTACATAAGAAATTTTCTGCCTGTGATTTTCTGATGATAATTCCATGGTGGTGCCAATCATTAGCGGACCGGAGACAACAACAACAACTCTCAGTTGAAGAATTACATTTCACGTAGAACATTTATGGTGTCAGAATACCCACATATACAACTCACTACATTTGGAGTACCAGAGGGTTCTAGCCTACTACTTTTATCTTCTATAAATGACCCTCCATGGGAATGCTCTCAGACTAACTGCATTCTTTACACAGATGCCATCATTTTTACCAGGGTTGACAGTAGTAGTCAGCCTGTTAAAATAATTTGTTGCTCTTCTTACCTTCACAGTCGTTTTACTGTTGTAATGACTCATTGTGTGGGTTTACCATAATTGTTTCACAGTTTGCAGTCATTTTCCCTTTTTTCTATTTTTCATTGTGAGATGCTTTGCATCAATGTAATTCTCTGTGGAATGCCCTCTGACCTTTGATGTCAAGTAAGGGATTCCACTAAGGATGTTAGTTCAGTGCATGAAAGATATTCTAAGGACTGGGTTTTTTTTTATTATTGATAGCAATAATGTCCAAGTTATTGGCTTAACTTCTGATACTGCTCTACCCCTTCGAATGACCCTTACTTGACTTCAGCAGGAAGGTCAGATGACAGTGATGTTGATGAGGCTGTATGGCCTCCTCCATACCACAGTGAAAGCTATTTAAGAATAAATAGTATGGGTTCTGCTAGAATACAATAATTTCTTTTGCTGCTGATTATTAAACGAAATGTATAGTTAAAAAAATAGTGACTGCATTGTTTTCATTTTGTGGTTGTACTTTATCACTGGGTTTAAAATGCTGCATTGTTATCATTGTTATTTTTGTTAATGTTTTCAATGGCATCAGTATGCGTATGGATAAAGTGGTATGTAGGGGGAGAAGTTAGTGATCAGTGCGATTCTGCTTTAAAAATAGCTATGAATTAGAAATTAGCACTGTAATGACTCTCAGTGAAGACATCTCACACTCACACACACACACACACACTCTTGGATAAGGGAAATTTGTTGCATCAATTTTTTTTTTTTATTGCAGAAGAAAATTTATGAAACTGTTGGATGGGTATGTAGTACATTTTACAGGGTAACAAAGGCTCATTTCTGAAATAATCTGGGGGGGGGGGGATACAGTGGAATGATGATAATTCTGGGAGTAGATCACAGGGATAGACTGATATGTGCATGAGTCGTGTACATTAACTACTTAGTGATAGTGTGTTAATGTTCTACATTCAGTGTAAGCAAACCCAGTCAGGGACACACTGCAATATTAAGGACAGCAGATAGGCATGCACAGCACAACTTTCATATTTCAGCTTAGATGTCTGGAAAACAATACATAAACGAGTATTTCCGAAGGAACAAAACACACTGTTCGTGCCATTTTTAAAAACAAACTCTAGCAAGTACAAGGCTACCAGCAGTACAACACACAAATACAACTTATTTCACTATTGCATAAACATAACGGCAACTACTAAATCCCCTACTTGCCCAACCCATTCGCAAGACAAACCAGCCTTTTCAGTAATATCTGCAACATCTGAAATCTTGACCTTGCCACATTCAAAATAACCCCACACCAACTAAACTACATTTCCTCAAAATACAACACCCATAATCAAATGCCTAAAAACTACAAACCAAACAGCATCTCAAATCATACTTGTTGGAGACGTGCACCCAAACCCTTGCTCTTTCACAAACCACCCCCCCCCACTACCAAACACAACATTCTAACCTCCCCCAGGAAATCAACAGATGTCCTTATACTCAACATAAACATAAGGAGCATAATGAACAAAATCCCAGAGCTACACACTACCCTGACCCTCTACTCCCCCAACACAATCCTCATAGAGACCTGGCTAAAACCATAAAGCAATAATAATGACTTTGTTCCACCTGGTTACAATGTTCTTAGACAAGACAGAATATCTATAAGAGGTGGAGACATTGCTCTCCTCTTCAAAAACAACCTGACCATTGCATTGTCAGTCAATGGACAGCCCAAGTTCAATAATGCAGAAACTATGTTCACCAAGCTGCAAATCAGCTCAAAAACACTTGCATATAATTGGTACCTATACACCCTCGGCAATAACATTAACACAGTACAATCCATTCTGGACTGGGCATCCCATAAATTTCACCAAGAAACATTCCTACTAGGTGAAGTTAATATCGACTGGTACTCCTGTAACTCAATCCACCCCACTAACCACATTAACCTACACTGTTTCACTCAACTAATCAAAACCACAACATGAGTAGATAAAAGCATCAAAAAATAAGTCCATCCTAGACTGGATCCTTAACTAACAGACCATCTCAATCCTACCTCACAGGCCACCTTCCCAGACCCCTCAACAACCACCTTCCCACCTTTATAATTAGACACCGAATGAATCCATTAAAATCCTCCACTCTCCAACAAATCCGATACACACAGAATTTCAAAACCCATGACTTCATATCTATACTTAATCAATGCGACGGAATACCACTCATCTCTCCCCCTGGAAAGGGACATAGTCTGCTTCAATAACACTTTCCTAAACATTCTAAATCATCTTGCCCCTATCAAAACTGTCAGAAATGAATCCAGCTATGCCCCCTGACTGAGCAGAAATACCCATCGACTGCTATAACAAAGAGAAAGCATAGGACCTGTGCATCAAAATAAACCCAAAACTAATAGACATACTAGGAACTAAGGAAAAAAGCCAAAAAAACAAACCAGGACAGACAAAAGGAACCACTATATAGGCATTCAAACCAAATAAATATAACTCTCAAAAATTCTGGGCTGCCATTAATAAAAACCTACAACCAGGAAAGACCAGTACTCCACCCCCCTAACATTGACACCACCACCAATAATATTGCCACCCAATTCACCAAACACATCACCAAATTCATCCTAGCCCTCACCAATAATAGTTCTCCCACTTCACATCCAAACCTATCTTCCATACCAGCAAACAAAACCCTCTTCTTACAGCCTGTCCCAACTAGCATGATTTATAAATACCTATAAATAGGCTTAAACCCACAACTCTGGCCACCGACAAATTACCTTCAGAATATCTAAACATCACAGCCAAAGCCATCTCTTATCCAGTCTCCATGCTCATTAACCACTATCAGAACAAAACATTCCTTTTTTGTGGAAAATGTTGCATATAATACCACTCCACAAAGGAGGTAACTCTGTGGAACTATCCAATTACTGTCCTATTGCCATTCAATCCCTCTTAACTAAAATCCTTGAAAAATATATACATTCCAAAATAATGCACTACCTCCTCACTAATAAACTGCTAACCAACACCCGGCACAGATTCCACCCCAATCACAATACTACCATAGCCCTTATTAGCTTTACCAACATAGTAAACCAACATCGAAACAATGGTAACCTAGTACAAACTGTATTCCTAGAACTCTCCAAGGCCTTTGATACTGTTTTCCATCCCAGACTCCTTTCTACTCTCTCCAGTCAATCTCCACCACTCCACACTAGCATGGTTTCAAGACTATCTAACCAACCTCCAAAAAGCAGTAAAATGACAAAACTCCTCATCTCCCCTCCTACCTGGAATCCTAGGTGTCCCCCAAGGATCCATTCTTGAACCTCTTCTTTTCAACATATTCACCAACCAACTCCACAAAACTTCCCAGCACACCACTGTACTCCAGTATGTTGATGACTCCCCTCTAATCTGCTCTGCCCCATCACTCCATCAACTACAGGAATTGAGACAAGAGTCCTTTACTGCTGTTGAAACCTGGCTAGCCAACTCTCAACTAATACTTAACCCCAATAAAACACAGCCAATGATATTCTATCCCACTAGAGCCTTAGACCCCATACCATCATTCACAATATTCTAAGCTAATACCACCCCTATCACACCTGTTCAACACATCAAACTTTTAGGCATTATCATAGATCACAACATGAAATTTGATATGCACATTGTACAGACAATAAAGAAAAGTCCATAAAAAACTTGGCACCCTATTCTAGATGCAAAATACCTAATCAATGACAGTAAAGCCACCATTGCAAGAACCCTACTATCCACACTCCTCTATGCCTCCCCCATATTCATCATCCTAAACAAAGCAGACTTTAAACACCCGCTACAATAAAATAGCTATGTTTGTTACTGACTCATCCTTTAGGACACATCACTGCAGAGCAATCAAGCAACTATTCTGGCTGGAATTACCCAACCTGCTCACATGTAACCAGCTTACAATAGCCCACCAAATTCTATATTATCCAAACAGAGTTCCTGCACTTCAAGGTCTACTTAATATCTACTCTCACAAATGCCTATTAAGATGCACAATACAGCACTGGCTGACATAGGCAAAAGCAACAATAGCTCCGGGGACTTCTTGTTTTCCATTTCTGTTGTAAAACCATGTAACACCATCCCTGTAGATATTAGGACCACTGAAAACAAAAATAATTTCATAAAACTCCTCTGGTTCCATTTACATAGTTCTTTATTATGCAATTGTTCTGACTTTGGGTAGCTTCACTTAATTAAATCATATCATACTTTAACCTTCTATGAAGCTTGCAACAACTCTTTTTTATACTTTTACTCAATGTGTGTTTACTGTACTAGCCACTGATGAATGTTGTTTATTGTAACACACTGTGCTCCTTATAGTACATTTACATTTTGCTCCTTTCTTGGCCTTGAAACTGTACCTTATTAACTTTTTGACTCTGTACTGTACTTTAACATGTCTATTGTATTTACTGTACTAATCTTTATGGAGCTTTTCTCCCAGAGCCTCTGCTGAAAATGGGATCCATGCCCAGTTGGACTTACGCAGTAAATAAATGTAAAATTAAATAAATAAATACTTGAAATGTAGTGCTGTATAAAATAGTTGAACACCCACTGCAATACTGATTAGATTACAAAACAGAATATCAATGCATTCACATTGTTTTTATCCTGACACAGCTGAAGTCTAGGAACAAAAAAGGGTACAGATCTGAAAAAAGCTAGCCATAATCCAATATTCCCAGTTCTACTGTAGCACTATTTACCTAACATGATGTCATACTGGGGCAGTGTTTCACAGAAAAATAAGTTTCAGCATTCCAGTTGAAGATTTGTCTTGACAATTTCTGCTACAAAATAAATTCTACCAAAGAAAACAGACAACAGTTATTACTATGGTAAGCAATATTGCTACCACAATGCATGCAATACAAAATTAGAACACGAAGCATGACAAATCACTAAACATATTCATACAGGCAGACTTCAACCACATTCAAATCTGGTTTTCACCTAATAAACACATCACTAATGTTTTAAAAGCCAATATTAAGCTCTTTGTGAATTCACAACGATTAAAGAAAAATAAAATCTTTATTTATGACACTAATGAACTCTTCTATTGCCTTTCTCCCTAAAACATCTGTATACTGAGACTATTAAGATTTGAACACAGCTAAATGCTTCTTGCAAAACGTCTGTGTTCCTAACTGCGCAAGCCAGATGTGGCTTGGCTATTAACATACTTTTTTCTAGATCCTTTGCTTTCTTCTAACAGCACCTATTTATTACAGTCTAAGAAAGTGAAATGTGTTCACCTCTCCAAACAGAAGCATCACTTTTGCACTACAAATTTAAAATGTAATTGGCTCTCAGTTTCTCTCATGGCACTGCTACTTTTGAACTCGCTTACCTCCAAAATACTACATAATATATAATGCCCACCACTTAAAACTAGACTATTGTTCATTCAAAATACTACTTAATATATAATGCTCACCACTTAAAACTAGACTATTTTACAAAGAACAAACTTACAGTTGGAGAATACAACACCTAGACACTGCCTTTTAGATTGCCTTCTGATAAATCCTTGTCAAAGACCACACCTGCTTGAAGGAACAATATTCCCGAAGAAATCAGGGACATCATATATCTTAGTTTAGAAAGAAGGTGAGGTCCTTATACAGGAGAAAATAAATGTAATTGCTTTAAAGGTAAAGTCTGTAGTTAGGAAAACGTCTTATGATTTTAATGATTTAGACAATCACCATTTGTATCCACACGGCCTTTGTAAACCCATACTTCTCACTCCTGCAGGTCTTGCCGAACGTTTACACACCTCGGTAGTATGATGTCTTGTGTGCAGGTTGTTCTCCGTGAAGCCTCTTCGAGAATGTTCATTTTCTGTTTTTTGTCTAGTAACAATGAGGACTTGCACCACATAGTCTGTGCTGGTTATATTTCAGCATGTTCTTTAAGTGTCATATCACCACATATTCTTGCTATGTTTATGCTAAACTTGTACGATTGTTTAGTTGCTTGCGATCTGCATGTTAACATTTTCTTTACATGACACAGGTATGTGTATACAAGTACTACTACTATGTTCTGCTTACTGACAAAAGCACCACACATTAATTGGGTTTTGTTACATACATACTTCTCATTTTTTTTAAAGTTATTTCTGTTTTAATATTTCTGTCCACTGTATTTTGTATTGTTGCCTTTCATCTAGTATGTGTGGGCTACTTTTTTTTTCACCTGCTAATTGTGTATTACACTGTATATTGCATTTATGCCTATTTGGTCTGGGTTTCGGCTGAAAGTAGTCCATGGTTAAAGCAAAAAAAATTCTCTCTGTGCTAAACAAATGTAGATTGCAATTAAACCTGACAAAAGCTTAGAAGCCACGGCACTACTAACAGTATTCAACGTATCACTTACGTCAAAGGCACAAGACCCCTGCGATCATAATGCAAAAGGGGTTAGAAGGAAATACTGTATTCTTATAGTGTGGCAGAATGAAAACCACACACACACACACAGGTGCCCGTAAAGGCAAACCACTTTATGAAGGACAAACTTTTGTAGGCTAAAATAGGTACATTCCCCTGAACTCACCTTCACTTTTTTTCAGACAAATCTTTATAGCTATTATTAGACCTAAGCTATTTGCAGATTTTCTTTTATTTCATCACTTTCACCGAAATTGAATTACACCTATGTACCTGCTTCCCTACCTGAATTTTCAAACAAAAACAGTATTTTTTATTTAAGCAATAACTAACGAATGGAATCAATACACCCACGAGTCAGTTATTACTATTATACAATGACATTATTTAAGAAATTTACTTTTCTTAAATGTCTTTATATAATGGTGCCGTGGTGTAGCACTGTGTTTCTGCATTTGTTGATGTACTGCACATGCGTATGGGACTTCCATTCCCACGACTACACAGTACATCACTGCTGTGGAAAGCAAGCAATGTAGAGAGGAGGATCTCCTTTGCTCTTTTTTTTTTTTAAATTATAAAATCTGTACAGTTTAGAGGTACAAGAGAGACAGGGCAGAGGTACAAGGAGAATCTGGTACATTTCTTTAATTTTGCAGAAGTTACCTGATTTTCCTTGTATTTCCTCTGCCCTCTGTATGTACTTCGCAACCTCTTAGCACAAGAAATGTGGACAAAGACATAAATAAAGGGGGGACAAAGGCTACAAAATGGCACTGATTGTAAAAGTTGCTCTTACAAACGTAGAAAGGTGCAAGAATAATACAATTTGTGTTATTGTGCATTATCTGAAGAATAAGTTTGAAATGAAATGTGTGTCATTTAGTGACTTCATCCCTCAGTGATTTGTCAGAAAATGACAGATTTTATGAGGAATGGACCAAAAATATGAGGCAATAATCCAGATAGTTGTGAAGTATGCCCCTGTACCATATACCAATAGAAAAAAGTCTGGCCGCTCAATGGACTTTTTCTATTGGTATATGCTCAATTTACAATGGACACACTGGTTGGGCTGACCAACTGGCATTCACATTTTTGATTACTAATGAGCTGTCATTATACAATTTAAAATATATACTTATAGTCAGGAGAAACTTTTAAAACCAAGTTGGAAAGAAAAAATACAGAATTGCTTTACACTTATTTCTCTATGCACAAGTTTTAAAAAAATAAAGCATATTTTGATAGAATGTTTACATTATATTCTTTGATTAAAATAATGTACTGAAATATGTTCTTTACCCAAAGAAACCAAAATACACTAATCCCTGGAACAAAAGCAATTGCTTATTTCTATTTAAAGGAGGAGAGGCAAACACAGCAAAAAATAAGCTAAATGAACTGAGGTAACAGCTTAGAAAAAGTGCTATACGGTAATTGCCCGCTGGTGTGATGCCTCTCAGTTCTATCACAACATACCATAATAAAATAAATTTGAGAACAACACAGCAAATGCATTTGACAGCTCTCGAGTGCACTGGTTACAAGTTCTTTTGAGGTAAAATGCACTGTAAAAAACATACAAACCAAAGTGTGAAAGTGAATTTCAAAGGATAATAGCTGTTTGCAGGCATTTGACATGCATGCCTTCAGTGCATTCTTAATATGAATGCCTCTTCAGCAAAACTAGAAAAAGGGAGTGGGGGAGAAACTGAAGTGACATGTCTGGGTCACTTGTGACATTATCAGAAAGGAATCAGTGGACACAACCACAGATTTTATAATAACAAAGTTAGCATATCTGCAAAGTCAGGATTATGAAAAAAAATCAAGCAGATTATCATGAATCATGGAGTTGCTGCTGTGTAGAAATATAGTAACCATCTTAAAAGTGTTACTATACTTCCCTGCAGGGATACTATGGTAACATGAAACAGCTGCGTTGGAAAGCTGTATTCAGTTGTTGTTATTACTATTATTTACAACTGCTATTAAAACAAACACAGTGAGACCGCTCTAATTTTAACATTATAAAATTCTGCTTAGAACATTCCTTACTTTTTTCTAGCCCTTATTTTGATGGTTAAGTATGATTTAGTTATGTCTGAGAAAGGTTACAAATGAATGAAAGCCAGTGTTAATCCTCTTGGGAGGAGGAGGATCAAAAAACAGAGTTGTTTTAAAGAAGGAGAAGCCCTCCTGCACCTCCCTGAAGGGGATCAGGTACACACAATTCCTCCTCAAGCTTGTATATAGCAACTCCAGATTCACTCAAACATGGACAGAAAAATCTTACAACAGAACAGAATCAGTGCTGGCACACACTTAGAAAGTACAGATGTGTAAACTGCACTTACCCAAACAATAGATGTTCAAATTCTTCACTGCTGCAACTGCCTATGGGCTGCATCCTGTCAGACATATAGCAACTGGCCAGCATCCAAAGGCATTCATCCTTTCCCACACTGTCACTCAGGTTGCCTACAGGTTAAGTTCTTTTGGAGGGAGTCAGCATGACTAAAATATCTTCAGGACATTCTTGCCTTTAACCAAAAAATAAGGAACTCATCGAGAACTTAACATGTTGTTGTTGTGTCTTTTGGCTTTTTTTCCCGGTTAGGGGTCGCCACAGCGGAACTCCGGTCCGCTAATGATTGGCAGTAGATTTTTACGTGCCGAGTTGCCGGCCCTGACACACAACCTTCAACGAAGGTACGCCCATTCACGCACGTCTCCACACAGAAGATGCTCTGAGAATCGAACAGGACAACGCCTTACTATGAGGTGACAACGCTACCGCAGCACCACCACCGCAGTATCGAGAACTTAACATGTAAATCACAAAATCTAACTGCCGCTCCCACTATACACAGCAAAGGAGGATGGTGGGTGGGTGTGACTACTGCAGCAGTGAGGAATTGCAACATCTACTAAGGGTAAGTGCAACTTGCACAACTGTACTATGTTTATCATTCTCATTGCTGCAGTAGCTTATGGGTGGTATCATCTCTTATCCAACCTGGGAGGATAAGAGTTCAGGAGCCCCTGGAAAAATGGGCCTAACAAAGCCTGCTTTGGATCTGGAAAATAATCTGGTTTGTAGTGCTTCTAGAACACTGTGTCCACTTTCTATTCAGTATGCCACTGTAGACGTTAAGGCCCTTTTCAAATGTACCTTAACACTGCCTGGAATATATTGGCCAATGCGAGAGTAACAACACACAATAGCAGACAACCACCTGTAAATAATCTGTTTAGGCACAGGCTGATCTTTGTTAGTGCCAGAATAGGAAATAAATACCTTGCCTTAGCTCATTTATCCAGAGCTGCTCACTGCTTGGTACCAATGCCACACACACAGATTTTGCTAACATTTGAAGCCATCCTTGGCAAGACAAATGACATGAAACATTTTGCACTTGCATTGCTTAATTTCATTATACTGTGAAGGTTTATTGTGCTATTACTTTTTTTGCACCACTTTAAAATTTAAAGTTTCATTTTCAAACTGATGTAAGGGCTGCTCTTTTGCATTGAAATACATTACATTTAGTGTTTGTGGTTCCTTAACACTTTGGCTTCATATCAATCATTTTACATTAAGAAGGTCAAAGTCTGCACTCTTGTGGCAGGAGAGGGTCGACATCAATTATATCAACTGGGAATTTGTGGAAAGCTCATTTTGCACTTATCTGATTGACTTTAGGGCATAGTTGATGTAAAACTTGCTTTTTTCGGATTGTATATAAATATTGCATTTGCTCGAAGCTTTGTGTAGCAGCAGTTGAAATTTTCCTATAAAAAACAACTCTGAACTTTACCCTCAGGAATGCGTTATGAGGCAACTAGTCTGGGTGGTGAACAGCATTTGCACATTTAGTTGGGGTTATTTATAGCACCTAGGACTATTGATGCTCAGAGAAACATCTGGTTTGGGTGCTGGGCAGCATCGCTGGTTAGGTTAACTGCAGATCATACCAAGTAAGCACTCTTCCCTTGTCTGGTTACAAACACCCTCCACTCCTATGCCCTACAAGTACACATTAGGACCTGCAACCATGGATGGGAACTTTTCTGCTATCTCTGCATCCAGTTGGACATGGACATTAGGAGGCAATGTAACAATTGCATTATGTACACAAACAACCACTTAATTCTCAAACGGACAAATACAGTATGTGAGAGATGTAGTGACACACATACTGGAGGCCAGACTCTTACATACAGACACAAAAAGCAACAAACAGGTCGCCAGTGACTCATCACTCACTGCACATACAGACCCACATATCCTGTGGTGCTCATATGCAACTTACCTAAACCTCAAAGGCCTATCAAGAGCAGTCCTCAGAAACTCTGCATGCACATAGACAAGACAACTCCCATCACAACACAAAACCACATCTCATTCTATCTTAACTTCCAAGGTCATACGGCAAAACACTCCACAACCCAATGTTCAGGTCATAGGAAACTCCATTGTGAGACACACTAATGTCCCTCTTACTGGGCTGGATAAGAAGGCTACAGTTAATTGCCTGTCAGGAGCCAGGATTCACCAGATCATGCAAGCACTCAGGTCACTTACCTCCACACACCTGTATGACTCAATCATAGTCTACTTGAGAGTGAATGACCCGAGATGTACCTCCTTGGATTATATTAAGAGACATTATTGAGCTCTCAAATTGTGTGTAAGAGCCAGGTACGAGCCTAGCACTGAGCAACAGTCTACCATCTCCAAGGATGATGCCAAAACACCAGACTAACAACTGGCTTAGCTACTGGTGTAATTCTAAAGGGGTTCGGCACTTGTCAGCCTGGGAGGACATGGTTGACAAGCCATACTGCTTTGCCAGGGATGGTCTTCACCTGTCACATGTAAGCTTCTCAAAACTGGCCAAAACATTATCCACCCCTATAGTGCCCTTTTGGGGCACTGCCAAACAAACCTTAACATAGCAAAAGCTACATAGGGCAAGCTAAAGGTATTACTGCTCAATGCCAGCAGTTTCAACAAGAAACTGCACTCCCTGTAAGTTCTGAACCTGGAGAATGCCAACATCTGTGCAGTTACGGAAACATGGTTCAAAGCTAAGGAAAGCACTCCAGCAGTACATTGCTATAATGCTTTCCATGCATTCCAAACACCCTCTGAACATGAAAAAGCAAAAGCAGAGGTGTATCTATTTACATAAATAAGCACACCCCAAGGTTGGTCAAACAATATGACATGCTTGAGCTACTCCATGTCCAACTAACCATGGGAAAAATCCATTACCGTAGTCTTGCTACCTACAGGTCCCCCACTATGAAGCAGGAAGCCCATGCATCATACCTGAAGTTACTAAAATCACTCACCATCCAGCCCAATACCATACTCATGGGTGATTTTAACTACTCCTCCATTAATTTGTAAATTCAAATGCATTGGAGCAGTTGGTCTGCACTCCTACTAGGGGAAGAATATCCCAGATCTGGTACTCACAAATATGGAAGAGTGCTGCACCCCACATAGTATTATGTCCTCACTAGTAAGATCAGATCACAAAGTGGTCTCCCTTGAAATAAAGGTAAAACTAGCCCCCCTCACATAACCCCAAAAACTTTAAGAACTTCTCTAAGGTAAATTACCCCCTAATAAGGTATGCACAGCTAGCTTCAAAGCTCCCCCAAATCCAGAAGATATAGAAATCTATGCAGAGATGTACACAAAAGCCCTGTATCACCATATAAACAACTACAGAAAAACAGCAGTTGTCGTCTTTCGGCTTTTCCCGGTTAGGGGTCGCCACAGTGGAACTCCAGTCTGCTAATGATTGGCAGTAGATTTTCACGAACGCCGAGGTGCCAGCTTGACGTTCAACCTTCAAAGGCACGCCCATTTACCCATGTCTTTCGAATGCCCACCCGACCACGGGGAGGACATGCAGACTGCACACAGAAGGCACTCCAGCAGAGACTCGAACAGGAGAACCTCTTGCTGTGAGGCAACAATGCTACCACTGCGGAAGTACAGAGTACCCGAACAAAATAAACTCAGGTCAAACCAAAAAACAAGCCACCCTGGTGGACTCCTAGTATTAGTAGGTTGTATAACAAAGAAAAGAAAATCCTGTCAAGAAGTAAGAGGGAATGTGCACAACAGAGAAATAAGCCCCTCATTAGTCTAAACAAGTGAATCAGGGTACTAGTCAAGTCTCTGAAAGCAGACTTTGAGGTAAACATTGCCATCAAAGTTAAAGATGACCTTAAGGTATTTTTCAGTTATGCACGCAATCTTAATGAAAACACCCAACAATGTGCAGAATTAGTTGTAGATGGCATCACCTATACTCAGCCAGAAGACACAGCAAATCTGCTAGCCAACAAATTCAGCTCAAATTTCACCTCCCCAACACCCCCAATTCTCCCTCCAAAAATACCCTCCACCATTCCACCGCCAATCATCATTATCAGAGAACAGTTTGCCGCTCCACTCTCTAAAGCTAAAAACATGACTTCAGTGGGGCCTGCCAATATATCAGGTTGCCTCTTAAACAACTTTTATCAGGACTTATCAAGCCTATTAGGATCTACATTTAACCACAGCCTCCAGATCAGCTTTGTCCTGATAGATTGGAGGACAGCATCAGTTATCCCTCTGCATAAAGTGGGACCATCTACTGACCCTAGAAATTACAGACCCATAAGTTTGACTAGTCTTGTATGCACAAGGCCAAGGAAAGACCTGATAAATTATGACATGAGACCTCCAAACACTGGACCCAACCCAATTCAGCTTTGTCAATTGCACGTCATGCCTACGGAATCTGGTGGACTTCTTGTCACCAAGGCCATGGATGAGGGTAAAACAGTACATACTACCTACCTCGACGTGGCCAAGGGATTTGACACAATTCCCCACTCAGGTATTATAATTAAACTCACAAAAATGGGCATGAATCCCTATCTCACAGACAGGACACTTGTGGTTAAAGTGGGTGAATCCAAATCCAGCAAGAGGCCAGTTACTAGTAGTGTGCCACAGGGCTCTGCTCTGGGACTACTCATGTTTAGAATATACTTCTCTGAAGACAAGGCAAATGTGGATGGCTTCTGGATGACAGTGTTTGCCAATGACTGCAAGCTGGGGGGCAAACACTGAATCCCCCAGCAATGTAGATATCCTTCATGATGGTGTAGATCAGATAAATGATTGGTGCCAGAACCATGGTCTAAAACTAAATGCAAACAATCCATTATCATACCCTTTGGGAAGTCAAATACCACTGCAAATTACATCAACAGCACACCCCTTACACTGGATTCACTAGGTGAGAGATCTAGGTACACTGACAGCAGCCTGAACTTTGACTGCCATGTGTCCACAGTGATGAGGAAATCCTTTTACATGGCATAACTGATGTAAAGGTATGCATCCAGATCCAAAGAAATTATAGTCCCACTGTATTCATTCCTCATTAGACCAACAATAGAGTATAGTGCTCCATTTGGCAGGTACTTAACTAGGTACTTACAGCAGCTAATGGAACCTCAGGAGGCTCCTCAAAGAAAATAAGGGTGTAAACATGAACTATGCAGACAGACTAAAAGCCCTTTCCCTTTACTCTGTCTCCTACTGACTATTAAGAAGTGACCTATACCTGGCAAACAAGGCACTCACAAATACAGCCCTGATGGAGCTGCTACACATCCACAAGTCAAACAGCACAAGGGTCACCCAATCTAGGGATCTTAAATTAACAACTTAAACAAAACATGCAGGAAAGACAGATGCGTCTCAGAGACTGCACCTTCTTTAGAACAGACTTCCTGTTCACATTAAGCAGAACCCTTCCCTGGCCCTCTTCAAACACCGTTTGGATCAATGGATGGGGAAATCACAAATTCACACCAGGGGTAGTGCCTATGTCCCTTATTGGCAGGGGCAATCTGCAAGATACTCAATGCACAGGTACAAATAGTCCATGCCATCCTCTTTGCCCCTAGGAGCCATATATTGGGTAAAATCAGGTTATATTGGCTAGGCTTGTAAGGGCCCTTAAGCCATAAGCCTAGTAATCTCCTATGAATCAATAGCCTTTCTTTGATCCACAAACAGGGTCCCCGGAAGAAATCTGACAATCTCCTTGGTCAAATTTCTGGAAGCAGGTGATCTGTATCAGGTAATTCAACTCTCTCACTGTAAAGGTAGATTAGGCATATACATGCTTCCCAAATCTGTCCAATGCATGAGCCTCTCTGTTAGGTGACAGTCAGATGGAGCTCTCTTCCCCCAACTCTTTCTTAGAGGCTGCCGCCACTACCATGGAATCTACAGAGGACCCTTGTTTCAGTGGAATCTATCTTTAGGAGCAACCAAAAATGTATTAGGCTTCTTACAAATAGGTTCAAGCATGTCCAGCTCCTTCCTTGCCCATGAAAAGATTAGGTCCATCATCTCATTGGCAGGTGAATCATCCAAGAAGTAGATGGGCCAGAACAGACAGCTTCAAGGGACACTGACTTCTCTGGAGAAGAGGCTTGGGAGGTTACTCATCTCTCTAAGTTGTTCCAGAATCTCTCCGAAGGAGATGTCCTCAAGGGGGAATCTAAGGGAACCATCTCCTTCATTGACATCAGTGTCAATCATAAGAGATTCCTTGGGGGAATCCAAGTGTCTCCTCTTACACTTATGTTTCTGAAGGACCTCTGCTTCAGGAAAGGACTCTAACAGATGGAGTTGTGGAAAATTGGCTCAAAGCTTTCCAAAACTGGATGTTCCAATGTGACAGGAAGAGCAAGCCTCTGACCCTGGGATATCCTATGAGGATGGGTAGGACCTGGTTCAGAAAGGTCAGCTATTTCTCTTGACTAGGACAGAACTCTCTCAAAAGTCTCACACGCAGAGCTTGAAATAGATCTGGAGAGCACCACTACCAGTGCTGAAACCCCTGAAGGCAGTTCAAACCTGGAAGCTGTCTGGCTCTGATCATAAGCTGACACCAGAGCCAAACTATCCAGAGCTGACACTCCTAAAGGGAGAAATGGATCTGATGGTTTCAGATCCTATTCCAACATAGCAGAGTCGGCACCTATAGTATGACTCAGAATCCGATGGCTCTGAGAATATTACAGCTGACTTTGTCAGAGAACTGAGTTGAGGAAGAATGAAGTCTCAGCTCCGATGCAGACCTGCCTTGGGTTAAAGGCAGACCCAAGGGCTCTGATCCTAGAGGAGGGATTGGAGAAGGGGCTATCAAGGATCTAAAGGGCAAGACATGCCTCCACAGCAGTGGTCTATGCCAGGAGAATTCTCAACTGAATCTGGGTTTGAAGGAAACGCATCATCCTGTCCACATCTGCTTCCTTGAGGCTCCAAGTGGACCTGACTGATATTAAGGAAGATGTATAGGAAGGAGCGCTGGATCTGGGCCTATCCTGAAGGATTGGAAACCAAAGCCTAGGAGTTCCAGTAAAAGACAGTGTAGTGGATCCAATGATTATTGGATCCAAAAAAGTTCTTGTTCCAAGAGCTTGGACATTTTGGCTGGAGGGGCCAGAGCCAATGAAGTCAGGGGATCCAGAAACCTCTTTTTTCAAAGACAGACTTGTCCTTTTCTTTCTTTCTTTACATCCCCTTTCTTTTTAGCCATTTTTGAAGAGGAAGAAGTGGAAAGAGTAGCAGCTGCTAACTTCCCTGAAGCTGAAGAAGGCTTTTCAAAATAAGCTTCTTCCTCCTCTTGATAACAGTTCTCTATGAAAAAGGTTTCATAAATATAACATGGTGACTCCAGGTGAAAGGGCCCAAGACAGTAAAGTAGAGAGTCAATTATCCAAAACGTCAATTATCCAAGCCCAGTCTTCCAAAGTTTTTGGGTAGGAAAAAAATCAAAGTCTGAATATGTAAACATTATACGTATTAGCTTGTGCATGTTTTTTGAACTTGTTGCCTGCTTGTGTGAAAAATATTCTTTATTGTCTACTGGACTGGCAGGTTTATTCCCTGAGTGCAGAAAAAGCAAGACTTTAGAAGTGTTTTATCCAGTTCAATGTACATTTGATTATTTGAATAATTTGATTATCCTAACTACCCTTGGTCCCAATTAGTTTGGATAATCGAGACTACTCTATACACTTTTCTTATGCATGTCAGAGTTTTGTAACTTATTGGGGGGAGCAATACACTTTAAAACCCAAAGGTTTGTCTGACATAATACTGAAGGAGGCAAAGTAAGTGATATTAAATAGATACACACAGACAGATTATATATATACACACACACATATATATGTATGTATGTGTGTGGGTTCACTTCACTATCTTAAAATACTGAAATCTTGAATTTCAGCATCTCAAGACTAAAATAGCGAAAGCCCAGTTACATGAAAGACCACATAAAATATGGAAATGTTGAATCAGTGGTTGTGGAGGTGCACTTTGTTAATGGATAGCTGCAGATTCAGGTAAGTGTTTATATTTTAAGGGTTTGGGGTAGGGATTTTAGTGTATGTTATTGTGTTGGGAAGTTGTAGGTGTAGATTATGGTATGTAGGTAAGTGTGTGTGTGTGTAAGTGTTGAAAATGGTGGTGTTTGTACATATGTGATGCGTGTAAGTGTTGAGAATGGTGGTGTTTGTACATATGTGATGTGTATTTGTGCAATGGGAATGTGATTGTGTAGTGGTGGGTTTCGTGTCTGTCTTTTTAGTGCGACCTCGGAGTTAGTTTATATGTAGGGTAGGTTTGTGTATTTGTGTTGTTGTGTTTGTGTGTTTTGTTTGTTGTAGTGTGGGGAGGAAGGTGTGTGTTTGTGTGGTGTAGGGTGTGTTTAAAAGTCACGATTTTGAATTCGCATTTTTGGGGTTTTGGTATTTTGATTTTTCTGCTTTATAGTCTTGAGATAATGAAATTATATATTTCAGTATTTCGAGATTATACAGTGAAGCCATATTATTTATTTATTTATTTATTTAAATTTGTTGACCGGGAGTGTCCGACTGGATGTAGGTCCATTTTCAGCGGAGGCCCGGGGAGAAAAGCTCCACAGTTAAAATAAACAGACAGTATATACATTGGATTACATAGTGAATAACAATTTACATAGCAATTACTTACAACATATTTACAGATGAAGAACATAGTACATCAGTAGACAACTAGAATCTTTATCTGTGAAGTGCATACCAGATGTTAACAAATGTTACAAGAAGAAGAAGTTCGTGCTGTATAATAAGTACTGGCTTATGAGCATCTGAGCTTGCTATAATCAAGGTAGTTAGTGGAGTGGAAAGAAAGGTAGTGGTTGGATGGGGTGGATGATATTAGAGTGAGAGTTGCAAGGGCATAGCCAGCATGTTTTTAGTTGCGCTTTTAGTAAAGTTTGAAGTGGGTGCATGATGGTGCATGATGATTGATATATATATATATATATATATATATATATATATATATATATATATATATATATATATATATGACACATACACACATTTTTTTTTAAATGGTACAGCAATGAAAGAGGAAAATAAAGATTAAAACAACTATACTGAGATTATTTATTTACTGATATTTGTTAACCAGGACAGTCCACTGGGTCAGAGACCCATTTTCAGTAGAGGCTTGGGGGAGAAAAGCTCCACAGAAAAAAAAAAAAATAAAACAGGGTGTATAAAGATAATATGGACAATTTAAGTGGGCATTGGGAAAATTACAATAGCTAATTGGTTACTGCTGTAAGACAAAAACAATAAAAGCACAAAAAGATGTGTTAATACAATAAAGATACAGAAGTAATGCATCAATTATAATATTGTGAAATATAAAATAAAGATTTTAGTTTAGTTTTTTTTTTTTTTTTTTTAGAAGTTGTAGTCATAAAGAGGAGTAATACAATGGAAGAAGAGGGTAGAGACTGGATAAGTACATTATAGTGTTTATGGTGGTTTACATGCAATTAAGCAGAAGCAGATAGGGTTATTGAGGTAGTGGCATTTTAGTACAGATTTGAAAGATTTTGAAGAGTCGAGTTGAGTGACATAGGAAGGTAGAGCATTTCAAAGTTTAGCAATACTATGTGAGTAAAGGCTTTGACTAGCTCTCTTGTTGGATTTGGTTATTCTTAATTAGTGCTTGTTAGTAGACCAAAGACTGCAGATTGGAATGTGTAATTGTTTCATAGGTTTCATAGTTTCATAGGTTAGTACTAGGCTAACTGCCCGTGTGGGCCATTTTAAGCCTAGACAATTACCCTATGTGAGAATCAAACCCTGCACCTTCCATCTATAAGGTAAACACCTTAACCATTATGCCAACCTCCCAACTAGAGTGCTAGGCAGTTATTAGGTTTGAGTATTAGTTTGTGGGCAAGAGTTAGTTGGGTGTAATGTAAGTAATGAGGGAATTCAAGTCAATTCAATTCAGAAATGGCTTGACAGTGGTGTGAGCGGTTTGATATCCTAGAAGCAAATTTTGTTATTTTATAACAGCAAGATTGCAATTTGTTGCTGAGAAACGTGTGAAGATTAGTGAAAATGGGACTTCCATAGATGAGTGAAGGGAATTATTAAATCAGCTGCAAGGTTATATCTATGAAAAGGGGAGAAAGAATGAAAAATGACTTCTTTTCTAAAGGATGAATTTGCCAAAGATTCTAAACTAAATTCTTTTGCATAACAAGACTTGTTGTAGCTTTTCAAGCAGCAAATGAAGTTTGGCATAGCTTGTTCTATTCTCATGGTTTAGGATGATGGAGGAGCCTAAGCACTGAATCCAAAGCTTGGAAGGGCCTGTGGCCAGATCTGACGCCAAATCAGAGACCCATCTGTTGACGAATGGATGGAAAAAACATTATCAGGTTTTTTTTTTCATTTTAGGTACATGTTGAGAAGGACCATCAGAACCAGGGTAACTATCCAAACTACAGCTGAGGAAGAAGTTTGATAACCAGTAAGCTATGCTGGAGGGAGTCGGTTGGAGGGATTTCTGCTGTGCCAATACTCAAATGTGTTGATAGTCCCAGACAATCTTGGTCAGCCTCTGTTGAGTGTAACAAATACCTGCCCAATGACTGATTTTACTGGATTTTAACTGCTATACCATAAAGAACCCAAGCAGCACATCAGCTGCCAGGAAAGAACCAAAATATAGATCTATAAAATTAGTATTATTATAGCTTTGTGCTGAAATATTGCTAACTGGCAAAACTGAGTCTGCATTTAATCTGACAAGCACTTTCTTGTAACTTAACACAAGCAAGTGTGCATAATGCCATGGGTTAGACCTCACCAAATTTGCTGTACTGCACTGTATTGACATACCAAAGGTTGATTCCAGGCAGGAAACATTTTATAAGCATGCAATGGTAACTGGTTTTATGGTATAGTGGGAGACACCTTGACTATGGCACAGAAAACATGGGTTTGAGTAGCAGGCTTGGTAAATGGAGTCAGCTGGAGGAGATGGGATCAAGTGGCTCCCTCAAGGGAAGGGTGTGAGCTTTTATAATCAATGGGGCAGTCTGTAGCAGAGGCATCATCACTGGTGAGTGCAAAAGTACAATACTGTTAGGAAGGGTAAAGCAGATGGCCTGGAGCTCCATACAAGATAGGGAAACATGCAGAGAGCAAGACTGCATGCTTGCCTTCCTGGGAATATGACAGTTCTCCATTCAAGTTGTTCTTTCCTCACATAAATAAAAAAAATCCTATCCTTGGTTCTAAATCCATTAGATGATATCCCCTAGCGCAGATCTGAGTGGAGGTAGGCACTATATCAGTGTCAGAATGTCAGCTCCATGGTGTACAGGGAAAGACCCCTGCACATGACCCAGGTGACTGGGGTTTGATTAGCAACTCTCGCAATTGAAACTGCAAAATGCACCTCTATCATATACACCTAGTAAAAAAAGTCTGCTCTTAAGTTTATTTGCATTGTTTAACCAGGTAAGCCCAATGGGGTATGGAACCCCTTTTCAGTGCAGGCCAGGGAGAAAAACCCTAGAGTTACAATAATACATGAGAGACACAAGGTAACACATGAAAAACTAATAAAACAATTACATAAATATCAGGCATTCTGACAGCAAATTGTGCACTTTGCTCATATTTACCTACTGGACACAAAACACAAGAATATAGAAGGGAAATAGCAGAATATAAAATTGAAACAAATTTTAAAGGATGCTACTTACATTGTAAGAATAAAACTTAGAAAGTGACTAAGGTGAGTACAGTTAATTCCAGTACAGAATAAGCGAATACAGGAATAGTTGTTACTGGACAGAATTATTTACAAAAGACTTTATGAAAAATTTACTTACACAGGAGATTCGATAATTCCAAAGGGGTTTCCTATAACAACAGGATGGATGATGACATCCGGGAAGGAACAAAGGGAGGAAGAAGATGAATTATCCCGGTGTTTTACAAGAATATAGGCATGAATCCATTAAGTAGACTTTCAGCTGCATTTTGAATAAGAAAAGGTTGCCACTGAGCTTTATGTTTAGAGGGAGAAAAGTCCATATTTAAGACATTTGATTGAAATATTTGGCTTAGTCTACTCAATTCTTAGCTTTGCGTGTGTTAGTAAATATTTGTATGTGGTTTACAAACCTCTTGTTGGTATGTATGGTGTAAGGATATTTTTTAGACCAGAATGTTTGTTTGATTTAAAGACTAGATTCTGCACCACAAGTAGTCTAGTGTGGATGAGTTGTTGAAGCAATTCTAGCTATTTGAGTTTTTGAAGGGCTGTACATTAAGACCTATAGGGAAAGCCGCATGCAAATTATGCAAAGTTATCATTTTTGTAGTTTAGCAGATACGATGGAGTGCTGAATAATGGGCACTGGAGAGGCAAAACAGAGTTTTGGAAGTAGGCAGGCAGAGGCTGTAGTTTTTCTATCTTCAGTGTAAAATTTATTTATGCAGTATAGGGTTCCAGGTTTCATATACATCTTTTTTACTACTACTTGTATGTTAAGCCAAAGTTTAGGTTATCACCAAAAGTGACCCAGAGTAGCTTGTTATGAGTAATTTGCTGTGTAAGAGTATTGTTTAGGGAACCAATGGTTAGGTTTGGTTTACTATTCATTTTCTCTCTATATTAATATAATTCTGCAGTAAATTACCTGGGCATTTTTTCATCATGTCTACACTAATATTCAACATTTTTACTCAAAACTGGAGAAGTGGCATATATGCAATGTCACTTCATGAACTGTGTGGTCCTTTTTATTCATTTAATTCAGCTTCTCATCCATTAGCTAGGTAAAGCTACTAGACACAAGCCACTTTTCAGGAGTGAAGAGTATGCAGTCATTGGTTAAATTTATTCAGTCGCACAGCAGGGAAACAGAGACCGTCAAAAAGTCAGAAGAGGGCCTGGGAGTCCTCATTAGAATTCTGTCCAAAAAGCTGATTTTTAGACAAATATGAAAACAATGAGCACTGTCAATGAAACCACCAGACAGGATGAGACTGCAGAATAATACTGCCCACTTTGTGATGGACATCAATAAGAATTCTGAAAAAGTTGTTGTAACCCCCAGTCTATCCCCCTCTCATTTTCCAAAATCATATTCTGTGCTTGTGATCCAGGACCACCCTATCCCATTTACTGAATACATGTTCAGTGCTCACTATCATCTGTCATGCCTATATGTCTTCGGAAATTATTTTCAGTACTTGTTTTCCAGTTCAACACCCCCCCAAAACCTTCCATAACCAGCATGCTCCTTACCGTTACAGGTTTATCAAACCTCACAAAGCCTTCAATCCTGGCAAGTTATTCCCCATCAAAGACGAGGCGTATTTTTTCATAATTCATTCTCATTTTCCTCTGTCCAGTCTACTACTTTACTGTGTAGAATATCACCACTAACTCCACAAAAAAATGTACAAGAAAATTAACACTGAGTATGAATTAAAAAATAAAGCTGCCAGCTGCAAAAAATGAGTGGCAGTTAGGAACGTCACAAGAAATAAAATTAACCAATGCACTGAAAAGGTCCACCTACCACCTCAGAGTTATGGTTCTTAGTGCTTCTCTGAAATTATTAAAGGGCAAACCATTCTGTGTAATGTTAACTATACTGAAGATATCGGTCTACACTAGGCCTGACTGAATACCACCAGTTGAGGTACATCTTTTGACATATGTCACTCTTAGTTTTAGACTTGTACAGTAGTCAGACGAGTGATCGATATTATATTTGCCTTTGCCCTTGTAACCTTGGCTGTGGCTGACAAGGGCCTGTGAAAAACAGCTCACTTACCTAAGTAGCAAATAATTCTGCTACATCTTTCTAAGCTAGAGAGTTGTAAGGCACTTCTATGACTTGACTTACAACTTGATGAGGAACCAACTGGCCAAACAACCTATTTGGAAATTAACCTGAAGAAGTGTTTTTTTTTGCAGATGGCAACCCCTCCTGCACACCCTGTGTGTGTGTCAGGGGCAAGCTCCGCACAATCTTAAAGTTATTATATATGCCAACTCCATGGCCACACAAACTCAGAGGGTAAAATCTCACAAAAAACAGGAATCACTGCTGACAAAAACTTAAAAAATGCACTGGCAGAGATTTCTTATGGAAAACAGGATTTGGAAAGTTCTACACCTATACGCTGTTCTCAGTGAGTTGGTTCCTTGTACAGTTTGCACTTAATGAGCAGTACAACAGCCCTGTAAGACCCATAAATTCATTACCTTAATCAAATGAATTGTGTATTTCAACAAGATATTTACTAATACAGATATCACCTCTTTGCTAGACATTTAAAGACAAATTTGTTTTCTAATTAAATGCAGTAAAAAGCAGCCCATACTAATAATAAATATTGTTATAATGTATCAAACACACACGCTTTTTTTTTTACCCAGAGATAAAATTAAGGGTAACCATTTGAAATATTAGGTCTCAGGATGCCATGTTCTATAATACAGAGACAAATTGGCTGAAAATCTGGACTTGCATATACCAAGTCCAAGACTGCCATTTCTCTGAAGACTCTCTTTTTCCAAGGTATAGCAACCTAGAGTTGGTATATAGAAGTTTGGGTGTGGATGACTTGCTCCTCACATTGGGTGGGCAGGGAGGGCTTTTCCCTTGCAAAAAAAAAAAAAAAAACAGGAGAAAATCAGTGTTAGATATTCATTCTTCTCAAATATTTTTGGTCTTTTTAGGGTGTCAGGACTCAGCACTGCAATCCCACATTTCATTAGGGAGACAAATACAAGTATTACATCGTTCATGTATTATGCAATTATATTATGTTGTATATTACAAATGTAAACTTGCTTATGACATTCATATTTTGGAAGTGTGATGCAGAGAGATAATTACAAAAAAGTTATTCTTGGTATGGTTGAAGGGCAACATAAAAGAAATACCATCAAATAAATTAATTAATACAATGTATTAACTTGAGCAATGGTTGCCCAGTAATAAGTCTTCTGACTAAAGACAGAGCACAGCTCAGAATAGTTGGTCATACTTTTGTTATATTTCGCCACCCACCCCTTTCTCTCCTTCCTTTAAAGAAATGTGTAAATATTGTAAGACTCCAACATTTGTACTGTACTCTGCATTGAATTACCTGTGCCATAAAAGCCTATATACAGTCCTGTCTGCATCAGCTGTATAACTATTTTTTGTTCTGGAACCCCATTTACAGTCTATGTAAACTTCAGAACATGTTCCCCATATAGGTATGTATGTATTTTTGTAATGCAGTGATTCATTTTTTGTACTTTTCCCCAGGTTAAGCCTGGAAAGGATCCTGATGGAGAAGTATTTTACTCTGCCTAACAAAGTTAAAATAAAAATTCAAAAATAAGTCTACTAATAGGTACTTAACACCTGCTTAAATTCCAGGAACGCGTGTTAATCATCCTGCACATATCACTAATTGTTTGTTTGTGAAATGAGTACACTCTAGGCTGTCAAGTGTGGCCTGACCTACACATAAAAAAAAAAAAAAAAGAAGAAGAAGCAAAATAGTTCTGTGTAGGACAGCTGTTATATGAATGATCACAATCTGTTTCAGCAATACATCAAAGAACAAGTTCCAACCTATTTTTCTAAGCATTAAAAATTAAGGCACAACCATTTATCATATCTGTGTTATTGATCAAATGTTACTAATTTGCTTATTCAGACCGTTTCATAAATTCATACCATGAGAATTCCTTGTTTCCCTTGCAATCATGCCTTTAATGCTGTCAATCAGATTACTGTATTCCAAAAACCTGCCTCTAATATGGCCTATTTTCTAGTATGTCAAACTCTGACCTGTTGTCACATTTGCTTTGCTGTAGTACGCCATTCAAATCTAAGTATGAATGTAGTAAATAATTCATACCAGTAACTTATAAATTATTGAGGCTGTTTTTTTTTTATATAAAGTATGAGGCGCTGTTCTGTCAGCCTGATTATGCTTTTCAGTTAAATGCTATTAGTATTTTACATTATTGAGGCTGTTTTTTTATATAAAGTATGAGGCGCTGTTCTGTCAGCCTGATCATGCTTTTCAGTTAAATGCTATTAGTATTTTACATTATTGAGGCTGTTTTTTTATATAAAGTATGAGGCGCTGTTCTGTCAGCCTGATTATGCTTTTCAGGTAAATGCTATTAGTATTTTAGTTGACCGAGTTCTGGAAGGGATAATGGTGCTCAGACCTCAGCTGGCAGGTCACAGCTCAACGACTGCACCTTTAAACTAAGATGGCAGCGGTGTCACAGGAGCAGGAGTGTGTTTCTTTTTGCGTACTGCATGATTACAATGGAGATAGATTTAAGTACAGGGGAAATAGAAGTCACAGAGCATGGCTGGGTAGTAGTATTGCATAGTGCAAGCTGTCTGAGTAGGAATATAAATCGGCTGCAAACAGTTACATGGGAGGGCATGGAGAACTGCTGTTATCACAGGAACAAGGGCAAGTGACAAGGAAGGCTAGGACATAGACATGCAGGGGTACAAGATGTTCAAGGGACAGGGATGGAGTAGCAATCTGTGAGGGCATAAAATACAAGACGGAAGGGGAAGAGCACCACCCTCATGAAAGGTGCAAGCAGTGGCCAGGATCATAAGCCAGTGTAAGCACCCTTGTGATTAAGATCAAAAACGCAGATGGTGTTTTTAGATCAATACAGATCATCAGCACACAGACATCTCAAGGAGGATGAAGGATGACTGAAGGCAAAAAAAAAAGAAATTGGGTAGGAAGAAAAGGTTTATACTTGTGAGAATTGGAATCTGCCTGCAGCAGACTTGGAGACTCAACTTCAGAACAATCACTGAGCAGCTGCTGACTGGGGTCCTTCATCATTAGGGGTTTGGCAAACTGTTGTACAACTGTACCACAAAAGATGGAATTCTAGATGTGGCCCTAACCAAGGTGGAAACATAGTGGGATGTCCAGATGAATGTACTATTAGCTAGCAGCGATCATGTGACTGTGTAGTCTACTGTAGCAAGGGGAAGAAAAAGACAATGGTGGACAATTTAGGGGAGTGTACAATGTGAACTGGGGGAAAAAGGGTAAATATGAGTTAGGGATCTGAAGCAATTAATGGTGTAAATTTATGAGAATGGATTAGTGATACTATACTCTGGGCTGTGGACATGAGTTTGCTTAACAGGCAAAGTAGGAAAGCTCAATGTAGCTATACAGGACTGTGAGGCTATTAGAACAAAGGATATGGCATACAGGACAGTGAAGAGAGGGACTGACGTGCAGGAGGCAAAGTACAATAAGCCAAGCAGAAGGGCAACAAAGGATGTGAGGGCAGCAATGGTACAAGTTGAGAGACCTGGCAGAAATCATTATGTGGACCAAAGACTTGTGTATACAGCAGAAAGTAAGAAGGGAGGGAGAGCAACACCTGACCAGGATGAGTAATGTTAGAATAAAAATCATACAGATAATGAAAGACTCAACGTTTGTCTTTAAAAGAAAGGGAGAAGGACCGTGTTGGCATGAAGGTACTATAGCTAAAGTAGAGCAATGGATAGATACTTGGAAAGAGAGGAAGAAGCAGATAGGGAAATGGCTGCCCTTAGGGAGGATAGGGCACAAGGACTAGACAGGTTACTTCCCAAGGTCCTCTGGAACCTGGGCACTGAGCTAGCAGACTCCCTGTATCACCCTCAACACATCACTAGCCAGTACAGAAGTATTTGAAGGTAAGAATAATGGCACTATTGTATAAAGTAGAAGCAGGAAAAACCTGGGGTACTGCACACCCATTTAGACTAACAGCAATGGCAGGAGAATCACAGACAATATTGAGGGGAAGGCTATTTCTTTCCCAGAAGACGACTTTTACCAAGGCAACTATTAACAGATTCAGGGCCAGAAGAACCAAAAAAAAAAAATCAAATCTGATCCAGTTTTAATATTGGATTAAAAGATAATTTTATAGGACAAGTTACTAGTAAACCTGCCATTTGGCCATCACCAGGACCTGTGACTCCATTACACACAGGCAGCTGCTAGAAAATCTCAAAGGGATGATGGTAGGGCAAAGAATGAAAAGATGGACTGCTGCATTACTGGTTGGAGGAGGAAGGGGACAGAGAGGCTAGTGAAAAGGTTGATGTTAAGAATAAGGAAATGACTCATGAAATAAAGACAGTCCTCAGTCCAGTATCACCTGGTGTGTTTGTTGCAGACATATCTCAGGGAACAGAGAAGATCATCAACCTTTTCAGTGATGGCATCAAGTTAGATGCAACAAAAGATGATTGGGGCAGTTTACAGGAAGGCTTGGATGGTCTTGCCATACAAGCAGAAATACATAAGTTCTGGTTAGTTACAGAAAAAATACTATTAGCCCATATGAATACCACTTGGGCTTTCCCTGACAATAATGCATGCACAGTGGAACTAACCTAGTCATCAAAAAATAACTAAATGAGTAAATAATCCGATGCACTTACAACTCAGAACACTGACCAGATGAAATGCGTGAAATAAGACAGCAAGAAAAGGATCAAGAAAAGTTAAACATGGTGCGACTGGTTTACCATCATAAATTTAAAGACAACTCGGTCGACCGCACTATGTTCGAACACAGCAATGTCGATCTTCAAAAGCAAGCCTAGGAATGGGTTTTAACATGGGTCAAGATAGGGGTGAGGTTTGTAGTTTGACAATAGCAGTGAATCCCTATCTTGACCCCATGTTAAAACCCATTCCTAGGCTTGCTTTTGAAGTTCCACATTGCCATGTTCGACTTTCCGTGTTCGAACATAGACGGTTGACCGAGTTGTCTTCGAAATTATGAGTGTAAACTGGTGGGACTATCACCAGGAGGAAGAGAGGAGGGCATACTGGGGCATACCCTCAAAGAGGAAAACTATAGGACCAAAGATGTAATGCTCCTGCTCTACCAGGCCAGATTAGGCCACATCTCAAGTACTGTGTGCCGTTATAGAGGCCATATACAGAAATTGGATATCTTGTTATTGGAAATGTTCAGGTGAAGGCCAGTAAAAGGGTGCATGGGATGGAAGAGAAAGGATTCAAACAAATATTAGAGGAGGAGATGATCTTGGAGAGCAGAAGAGATGGGGGAACTTGACTGCTTCCTCCCATATTTGAAAGATGTACATTGGAATGGACACATTAAACTAGTATATGCTTAACTGAGTTCATGTGTGTAAAGTAAGGAAGAACAATTGTGGCAGGGCTAGCCACCTGGCACTGTGAAAATTGGCTCTAGATGATTGTCACTGTTGGTGTGACACCGTTACCCCATGTACAAAAATGGGAAAAAAAGGGGGCTGTGAATGGGTACACAAGCCTGTCAGGAAAATCAGATGGAGTCAGCCTAAACAAGAAGAGAAAGGGAAACAAGGGCATAGGCAGCAACTTATGAGAAAAATAGTCTTTGTTCAAAATTTTGGACTACATGTAGTGGCAAGGGGGAAAATATTCTGATGTCTGCACCCTAACTTAACCAAAGATATCAGAAAGGAGCAAGTCCAAGAATGTCTAGTCAGGGTCTCAGACATCTGGGAGCTTAGTGTGTCCACCTCTATGTGAACCGACAGCAAGCTTCTAGAATGTAATTTTGACTCCATATGTAGGATGAGTCAAGGTTCCTCCTCCCCTTCTTCATGCCTTAGATACATATTAAGGAATTTCTGGGGGTAATGCACAGGCATAAGGATAGTCCATGGTGCCTTTAAGTTTAATGGAATTTACCAACTGTAGAGTCACCTCAGCGGAAGAACTGCAGAGGAAGAACAATAATTGTCCTTGATTGTGCATCGCAGAGGTAATGATCTGAAAACCCTCAAGATTCCTCTCTCAGGATCCTGTAGGAAAAATGGAGTTCCCTCATTTCTACAGGGTCCATGGATAAATTTGGGCATGGCCTCATACAGGAATGAGCAACTGCTGGAAGTGCACTAGTGGTATAGTGATGGGGATTTAGCTCACCAGTGGACCTGCCAAGTGGTGGTGCAGGGGAGGGGGACATGAAAGGCCTGTATCCGGCTTAGTTCTGGTATTAGTCCCAAGAGGGGGCTTCAAATATTTGAAGTCTAGGCTTTGACATGTGAGCCATGTCAAGGTAAGAAACACTGGTACTGTACACAGCAGGAATGCTGAACTTGGAGGTTATATGTGGTCTGTACGTGATGCCGAAGCATGCACCAGCATGGGAACATAGATGCCCAGGAGTGAAAGAACATTTTGAATGACAAAACAGGATGAAATCATTCACAGCATCAAGTATGGTCCCTGATCTCTCAGAGAGCATCAATATCAGTGAATACATTAGAGCAAAAACCTCCTAACTGCAGATCCTCAAGGGTGACGAATAAATGAGTAAAAAGTACAAGTAGGCTGTGAGCAGACAGAATACCCAATATTTTTTTCCAGTAATGAAATAAGGAACTGAATGCCCATTAGATGGTTCTTGACTGCAAAGGGAGGACTAAGATGATGCAAGTTTGGTATACTTGTGAAACTAACACTTGGCAAGTATACAGTTAATTTTTTCCTGACTATATCAGCAAACTGCTGCAGGAACATTTTGTACTCCACGAATGATATATTAAATAAGTGGTTTCAGAAAGGAAGCTGCCTGCAAAAGTTTCTCCATTTTTATACAAACAGGAGGGGAAGGGAACCAAAATAAGGCACTTCATTCTGATTCACTGTTTTAAGGGTCCAGTTTGTGCTACAATGCATTTTAAAAGAACATGACAGTACTTGTATTTCTCCATCCAGAAGCCTTAGTTTACATTCCTCTAACAAACTCCATAAGAATCTGAATCTACTTCACTGAATATCTAACAGTTCTAATATTCATGTCAAGGAACGTGTACCTGGTTAGTTGCTTAGGAGACCTGCCTCCTACTGAGCTAGGAAATGCTCTACAGCTCCTTTCAGTAACTTTTGTTTCTAGGAAACGCACCCAAGTTCAAATGTATGCATCAGGGAATATTTCTGCTTGCTGTTCTGGCACAGCAACAATGTCACAAACCCCCCCCCCCCCCCCCCCACACCCACACACACACACAGAGAACCACTACTGCTAGCTTAAAAGGAAGTAGTGTATGGCCCAGGACAGCTCATCCATGTTAACATGACAGTGGCTGGGAAAGGGAATAACCTAAAATAAAGGGTTGAAAGGACAAGGCACATCTAGGAAGTTTAGAAATACAGTACTCCTTCCTATATAGCTACTGCAGTGGTGCATGGCCTATAACCACTGTGAACTCTCTCCTGAGCAAATAGTACTTTACCATAATGAAAGCCAATCTGACAGTTAGGCATTCCCCCTCTATTGCAGATCATCTGCTCTCAGCATTGCCAAGTTTACAGCTAATTTAACAAATAGAGTGTTCACCGACCTCCACCTTTAGGAATAAAACAGTCACAGTTCCTAATTCTGAGGCATCAGTGAAAACAGCACTTTCATTTATTTAATACCTGTTCTTTGGTGTGTGCCCACTTGACATCTGGGGGTACCCTTGACAAAGTCCATTGGGGCAAGCAATGGTGGTAGATTTGGATAAAAAATATGGTTGTATTTGGCTAATTCTAGGAAAGCCTAGACTTTTCTCTTGGTAGTGAATGTAGATATGCTACATATACCACTTCCCCCTTCTTAGTCTCTTACTCTACTATCCCTCCACCTATCTGGCAGCCAAAATAATGGGCTTCTTACATCCTGGTCATAAATTTTCATTAGGCTGATCAGTACTCCAACTTACGTACAGGGTCCAAAATATACTTGACCTTCAGGAGGTAACTTTCTCAGTCCTCTGTGAAGATTACTACTTTGTCAAGGTAGGCCACAGACCATCTGATATATGGTTTAGGGATCCTGTCCATTATTTCTGAAACATTGCTGGTGCTCCTATTAAGCCCAAATGGCATAACTTTATAGTGAAAGAGGGCAACAGATGTGGAGAACATCATTTTCTCTTTGGTTTCAGGGTCTAATGGGATTTGTTAATATCCCTTTGTTAAGTCTGAGGGAGATAGTAATCTTGTCTAGCGAAATCTTTCAACTCATTCATCTACTTAAAGCATAGAGTAGTAACCACATTTGGAAATTCTGTTTTGTTTTCTGAAGACATTACACAACTGTATACACACCCATTAGGCTTGAGGACTAGGGCAATGGGATCATTCCACTTACTCGGAACTCTCCTGTAACCCCTGCTTTTCTGTACAACTTTATCTGCATGACTTTGGGACTATATGATATGGCTTTAGAATTATTTTCTTTGCCAAGCAGCTTTTCTGTATTGTGCCAGATAACTGAAAATATAGCCCTTTTATAGGCACACATTATTTGGGTTATTTTTTCTGGGACAGAAGGTTTCAGCAATTTAAACTTTAAGACACATTATTGGGGACTTCAACAGCTTAATTTCAGCTCTCCCAGTTATGAAAACAGAAACTGAGAAAATGGAGTGCCTTTGAAAATATTTTTTCGATACAATTCAGTTACTGGCTAGTAAGTATACTGCCTGGATGCCAGCAAAGAAAACATTTGGAGAACATGAAAAAAAATCTACCAGAAAAAGTAGAGAGAAAACGCTGCTTGGGAAGGATTCTGCAGCTGTTCAGCAAAAAACAGTTAAACTTAAATTTTGGTTCAAACGATGACTTCTAGTAAGTTACAGGAAAATAAAAATGTACTCAGAGGTGATTAAAACAAAGGAAACATTGAAGGAATACATCAACTCAAATAAATGGCAGAAAAACAGAACCTTTAACTAGCTATTCAGATGAACTGATAAAAATGTAAAAATCAGAGGCACATAGAGAAAACCCGAGATTTTCTAATGCACAAATAAAAATTCGACTGGTATTCCACAGAAAGTTTTGTTAATTGAAAGGGCACATCAAGTGAATGCTCCAAACCTGGCTGTAACAAAGAGACAAAGACCTATATTAGTAAAGATGCAATCATACTAGAAAGAAAAAGTTGATCCCAACAAAATTGTGGCAGAAGGGAAAGGTATTAAAAATTGGAGAAGGAGCGTGTTTGTGGAAAATGATCATTCACTGGAAACCCATCAGAAGAGAATAAAATGTATACCAGCATTCAGGGAATGTCAAGAGGCAGGCGTGAGATTTAAGATGCTGTCTTCAGCTTTCTTCAGAGTGTTTTCCAGGAACATCAAAGACATTTTCCAGGGACTTCCAAGATGGCTGCACATTGAGTAACAGCTTAATTCTGGCTCTCCCAGTTTGAAAACAGAAACTTAGCAGAGAAAGCCAGTGTACCTAGATTTCTGGCTAAATTTCAGTAACTGAATAGTAAGTGCACTGCCTGGATGCCAGGAAAAAAAGAAATATAAAGGACCTGGAGAAAATCAGCAACAAAAGGCAAGGAAAAAACACAGACTGGAAGAAGTACTGCAGTTGTTCAGCAAAAAGCAGTGCAAGTTCCAGACATGACTTCCAATAGCCTAGAGGAAAGTATAAAACACTTCCACAGAGAACTGGTTAAAATAAATGAAACACTGATGGAGTATATTCAACACAATCAATAAAAAGGTGGAAAAGTGGAAGACACTTTAAACAGATTCAGATAAGATGACAGAACTTCATAACTCAGAGGTTGAAATGAAAAAGCTAGCTGAATACGAGACCACACAAGAAGACACGTTTCAAAAATCAATAGAATTAGAGGACAGAGGATGTAGGGAAAACCTGAGATTTTCTGCTGTACTGGAGAAGCTGAAAGGAACACGTATTAATTTTATGAAAGCACAAATAAGCAACTGGACTGGTGTGAGATCCCCATACTGGGCCAGTAATCAAGGAGCCTAAATTCTCACTACTGACACTGCAGAGGATGTTCACTTGGAATACAAATGGATACACTTAATATTTCCAGATGCAGACCTCTCTGCATCAAGCACCATTTTTCTTAAGAGCACACAAGGAACACACTCAGTGGTCCCCAATAAAACTCCCCACTGGTACAACTGTTAGGTCCTCAGCTGAGTGTCCAAGCCAAGCCCTCCAGCACCTACTCTGAAACCAGTGCTTCATGTCCCTGCCCCAAGTAGCTGACACACACACACAGATTTGATTTGCACACACACACACACACACACACACACACACACACACACACACACACACACACACACACACCTGGGAAAGGCTGGCACAGGTTTACTAGCTATATCCCCTTTTACCCAGACTATAAGGTAGTTTCACTGCCATCAGACTGTTACTATAAAGCTCTTAAAAGAGTATCTAATTATATAAAGTGAATTAATATTAATACAAATGGTATTGCTGACCACGCAGTAAGGCTTTCAGGAGTGGCCAGAGGTATCACCAAATAAATATGTGCAAATACTATCAATACTTAAAATATTTTCTATAAAGGACAAGCTGCAATGGAAAGTTTATGTATATTTAATAATAAATAATAAAAGAACAAGAAAATACTAAATATCTATTTACAATAAACACCAGAGTTTCAAGTCACAGGGAATATTAAAAATAACACAGATGGAAAGTTTCCCACACACACACAGAAAAACAGTATTTAGCTAATCTTACTATTCGTGATTGATGAAAAGAATTACTTTTCCCTAGTTCAGGCACTTACTGAATAGAGCAAAGCAAGATAATGTGGGTGAATGGTCCTTGTTGTCAGATCTAAGAATACAGAATGCTGAGAGAAAACTCCTACTAATATCTAAATATTTTGACTTGCAGAATGACATCACACACATCTGGTCATCTGACTGTTTTCCAAGCTATCACAAACACTAAAAGCTGACAGGATTTTAGCACCTATGGGTTACCATACACACAGGCAGAGCTTTCCTCAGATCTCCTGGAAGTCATAAAATCATAAAACCATTTCACTTTTCTTGCAGGAGCTACCAACTATTCTCTAGAACAGACACTGCATCTCTAGCTCTATTCAAACCTGTGGGATAGCATCTTTATGGCTTAACTCAAAGTAATTTAATTTCAAGAATATTTTGCAAAGTCAGGTGCATTCCAGTATCATCATCATCTTCTGTCAGCTTTTCCCAGTTAGGGATCGCCACAGTGGATCAACTGTCCACTCATGATTGGCAGTAGAGTTTTACGGTGTAGAGTTGCAAGCCCGGTGCCCAACCTTCCATGGATGGCACACACATGCACTCACACCTAGGGCCTATTTAGCGTGCCCAATCCACCTACAGCATATGTCTTTGGGATGTGGGAGGAAACCAGAGCACACGGAGGAAACCCATGCAACTACAGGGAGAACATGCAGAATCCGCACAGATGGCACCCCAGCCGAGGATCGAACCGAAGAACCTCTTGCTGTGAGGCAACAACACTAACCGCAGCACCACAGTGGCCCAGGTGGATTCCAGTATATAGTGTTGCAATGTATACATTTAATTCAGTTACAATTATACATGTACATTTCTTTTCCTTCCATCAGGGTGCACTGTTGACACATTTTAACGCAAGCAAACCCCACAAATACATTTTCAGCAAAAGCATCTGTACAAATAAGTGTGATACACAAATGACATAATTATTTACAAAATTCCAGCTAGCTGTACTGGCATATGTTACAAATCCACTGCTCTATTTCAACTGGTATGGCTGGCAGTACCTCCTATCATCACAAGTGGTATTCCACAATAGGGATTGTTAATTAAAAGGGCATATCATGTGTAGGCTCCAAATCTGGTGACTAGAAAACAACCTAGATCTTTAATAGTAAATATGCAGTCTTACCAGAAGGAGTTGATTCTGCCAAAAATGTAGCAGGAGGACAATGTACTAAAAGTGGGAGATAGAGTATTTATGGAGAATCACTACTTACTGTATACCAGGCAAAAGAAGAGTAAATCTATTCCATTATTTAGGGAATGTTGAGAAGCAGGTATGAGATTCCAACTACTGTACCGAGTCATCTTCAAAATATTTTTCCTGACAGGACAAAATAATTTTTTGATGAAGTGCACACTAAAGAGGAAATACAAAATTTGTCCAACAAAGGGTAAGCTGTGAAACAGAAGGTGGTTCTGCTTCATGTCCTTCTGGTGAGGATGACTACAGAGAGACTGAGCCCATGAAATCCTTTCCACTGTTTCAACAAAAAATGCCTGAGAGAAGGAAGAAAACATAGGCATCGACTAGAAGAATCAAAAACATGTTGGAAATGAAACAGGATGTGGGAGATGATGAACAGGAATAAAGGTAGTAACTTTGAAATTGACAAATGTGGGGTGAAAAAGCAATAATTATATTTCTGAAACAGGACAGAACAAGAAAATCTGAAAATATCAGATTTCCTTGGACTTTGTTAAACTTGTAGAGGACTTTAAAGCATATGCCCTACTTCATGTTCTTAATGTTTGAGAATAAAATCAGTAACCTGGAAAATTACAAATGTGGGATTACAAAGCAATAATTATACAGGTGAAACATGCCAGAACAAGGTGGTTTAGAAATACTGGAATTTTTGTGGATTTTGTTGAATTTGTTGGGGCCTCAAGCATATACCCTACTTTATGTCATTAATCTTCAGAAAAATATTCGGGGGAGAGGAGGGAGAAAGTTAACTAAGTGAATTTTTTTCTTAATGGTACTACTTTAATGGGGCATGACTTTCTTTGCAAGCTATAAAGTAACATTTTTTTCAGTTATTTTTAAATGTAATGGGAATACTATTATTTCCTGGTTCAGTTTTAACAAATGTAGTTACAGCAACGTTAGGAAGAAAAGGGGGGTCAGGTTAAGAGTATGGTAAAAGAAAAATCAGTGTGATTTTTCTCATGGTTGCATAGGGGTATGACTGGGTCAAGGTCCTTTGCTTTATCCAGTAACAAGTTTAATCAGAAAAGTAAATGAAAGAATATTGATTATAATAAGGCTTTTTTTCTGTGTAAACAACATATGCTTAGCAGTTTTGTGTCTGGTTTGCATGTCCCTAGAGATAATCTGACAAAGAGAAATAGTTTATAGAAAGTGTTTACTGAAAACATTCAAGTGTTTTCTTAGCTGGGAGAACTATAAAGATAAGACAAAACCAGACAGCACTTAGTAAAAGCACAGACTGTATCACAAGTTCTAGCATGAATGACTTATATTTTTGGTTAACCCTAGTCTGTGTGGCTATCAGTTTAGAATTTTTGTTCTTATTAGGAAGGTAAAACTTCAAATTTTGAAGATGTACATAGTTTTGTATGTTAATAGGTTTGGGGGGTACTGGGGTGTTTTTTTTGAGGGCTTTCAATGAAACAAAAGTTTTGTAAGCTGTGACAGGCTCAGATGGAAATGACAACAAACAACTGTATAAAAAAACAAACTTCCAAACAATATATGCATATAACAAAAGTTAGAACTAGACATTTAACAAAAAAGCAGTTGTACATAAAAGGTGGGAACAGTAACTATATAAGAAAATGATGCTTTCTGTAATGTCTTTAAATCTGAATGGTCTCACAGATAAATACAAAAAAGAAAGTACTGAACTATATTAAAAAATGTAGAGTGCATATAACTATGTTACAGGAGACACACCTGGAAAGAACTGAACATGTGAATTTGATTAAAAAAAGGTTTTCAGGATGGTGATTCAGCAGAATAACTTGGCAAAGGAAAAGAGGGGTACTTATATTAATTGCAAGAGGAGCTCCAATAGTGATAAAAGAAGGAAAAAATACAATAATGGTAGATTACTAATACTAAGGGGCTACTGGTGAGGGAGGAGGATTACACTGGCATGTATTTATCTTCCACCAATAACTGCTATAATGGAGCTAAAGAAAATTCTGGGAGAAATAATCAGCTTTCAGCAAGGAATATTACTTATAAGTGGGGACTGTAATTTGGTGAGCAACAGTGAGGATGTGTCTGGGGGACCGAGAAGGGAAAATATAACGGAGGTTATATTTTTGAAGAAATTTATGAAAATGTTTGGTATGGAAGATGTGAATTCAGTACTAGGATTTCGGAGTGAAATTGCATATTATTCTCAAAGATACAAAAACTGGGCTAGTCTAGGTAAAATTTATATTTCACGGAAACATGTGCACTTAATTGAAGGTCTTGAAACCCACTAAATAACTATTTCAGATCATGCGCCGATAAAAGCACAAGGTAATGAAATAAAAATGAGACACTGGCGCTTTCCCACCTATCTGTTGAAAAGAGAGGACATTTAAGGAATGGGTTTTAGAAAATATTCAGGATTATTAGAGAAGATAGATATTTCTTCTGAGAATATGTCTAGGAATTGGATAAAATTAAAGTGGAGTTTAAAAATAGGGTGGAAATAAAGGAAAGGGTGATATGGTTAAGAAGTAACAAGAATTATTTAGTGGGACTGACAAATGTTAAAATATTGCAAAATAGGGGGAACCCCAAAGTTAAGAGGAGGAGCAACTGCAGAATGCTAAACAGAAAATAAGGGATTACTTCGATAATATGCATGAGTTTAGAAAGATTACTGTCAACCAACTGTTTTTTTTTTGTTTTGATAATTCTAGAGCACAAAAAACATTTAGCACAACAACTCAGGCAACAGAAAGTAGAACCTGCTGTCACCATGCTTAGGGAGCCTATGACAAAGAAGCTAACAAGAGATCCTGTTGAAGTACTAGAAATAGTTCAGAGTTTTTATGAAAGCCTGTATAAAGCTGAGAAAGATGGAACTCGAGAAAAGGTGCAAATTTAAATGTTTATGGAAGAATTAAACATCCCAATGTTAGCGGTACATGAGGTTCAATTACTAACAGAATAGGAGGAGAGAAGACAAAAATGGCAATGTAAAACCAATGTATAGGAAAGTCCCCAGGAATAGATGGTATGCCTGTGGAAGTTTGGAAGCTAGGAGGGAAAAAAACTGATAAAAGACCTGGATGGTTTTGTTTCACAGTATTTTATGAGGTGGAGAGGTACCAAAATCCTGGAAGTGGTGGTAGCTGTAATACTTGAAGGTAAAGATCCATCAGATACAGCTTCATACAGGCCCATTTCAATATTAAACCATGATTATAAAGTGTTTACGTTTATAATGGCTAAAAGAATGGGAAAAGTGACACCAACATGGATAGATATGGACCGATGTGGTTTTGTAGAGGGGAGGCAAACATTTGACAACATTAACAGAATACTGATGATACAGAGGGGAAGCAGAATTTAAGAAAATACCACTGTTGTTGGTGGGTCTTGATGCAGAACATCATAAGCAAGGCAATGGAAGTAATTGCTTGCTCTGATAAAATTATAATGTTGGTTAGGAGTATATATGAGGGATTTGAGGCAAATAGTAAAGTGGGTGGGCTCCTCTCTGATGATTTCTGCTTCAGTAGAGGAACCAGGCAGGGGTGTCCTCTTTACCCTTTGTTTGCATTATATTTAGAACCATTGGCAAAGAAAATAAGGGACTCAGAAATTCAAAGATACAATTGGTATGGTAATTAAGAAAAGCTGGGTCTATTTGCAGATGATATTTTATACCGGGCAACACCAGAAATGGACATTACAGTGTTATGGAACATTTTAATACAGTTTCAAATCTTCTCGGGATACAAAATTAATGAAGCTGAAACAAAGGCAATAGCAGTAAATTATGTACCCACACATGAATTGGTCCAGCAATATTCATATTTATTGGGATATGATCAAATGAAATATTTAGGAGTATGAATTAAAAATTACTTCATTGTGGCAGCTAAGGATATGTGGGAGGAGACTAAACAGTAGATAATACAAAAACTGAGAAATTGGAAGCTTTATTATATAGATATAGATAGTAAGATAAAAGCAGTTAAAATGTTTTTCATGCTTTTAGTTTTATGCACAGGTCAGGCATACTTTTATCAACCAGAGGAGAAATTGTGGATAGCAATTAATAAAGGCTGAAGATTTTATCTGGGAGGGAAGGTGGCAAGGCTCAAGTGGGTTAAGCTGATTCTTCCAATAGAACAATGCTGACTAGGATTACTCGATTTGAAGGTGTATTTTAGAGCAATACAGTTAAGGCTCTTAAAACATAGCAAAAGTAGAAAACTACAATTCAGAGTGGAAAGGGAGGATAATACAAGGGAGAAGCTCAAGAAATAAGGAGAGACTGGGATTTTGGATGCAGACCCTTAAGGAGAATGACAATCATACAGAATATTATGTTCATAAAGTAGCAGAAAGTATTTTACCCACCAAATTAGCAGCAGACAACCTCCCAAGTGAATACCTACAAATTGCAGCTGATGCTCTGGCCTACCCAGTATCCATCTTGATTAACCGATCTCTGTCAGAAAGTTACGTTCCCACATTGTGGAAAGTCTCACATATAATTCCCCTCCACAAAGGCGGACCCTCTGCAGAACTAACCAATTACCGCCCCATAGCTATTCTCTCTCCACTCTCCAAAATACTAGAGAGATGCATACACTCTCAGGTCTCACACTACCTCCTTACTAACAACCTCCTTTCCAGTACTCAGCATGGTTTCCGACCAAACCATAGCACCACCACTGCCTTACTCTCCTTTACTAACACTATCCTTCAGCATAAAACAATGGCTATCTCTCCTCTGCTACTTTCCTAGACCTATCTAAAGCATTTGACATGGTCCCACACAAACAACTTATCTCTGTCCTCAATAACCTATCCTTCTCACAATCAGTCACCAACTGGTTTCAGAGTTACCTGTCTGACCGCCAACAATCCGTTGTATGGCAGAATGACATATCTCCCCAACTACCTGTCTCCATAGGAGTTCCCCAAGGATCCATCCTTGGACCCCTACTTTTCTCTGTTTACACCAATAATCTAGTCTCTGCCACCAAACATGGCACACTCATCCAATACGCAGATGACTCAACCATCATCTGCTCAGCCCAGTCCCAACCCAAACTGCAAAAAGTCAAACAGGAAGCCTTTTCCTCTGTTGAAACATGGTTATCCGATGCCCAATTAATACTCAACCCAAACAAAACTAAACTTCTCATCTTCCAACCCACCAAACATACTCAAAACAACTCTCACTTTAACATCACAGCAAAAGACAACACCACTATATACCCAACTGAACACACCAAATTGCTAGGAGTGGAAATAGACAATAAACTAAAATTTGACATTCACATATCTATGACCATAAAAAAAGTCCACAAAAAACTAGGAGCATTATACAGAAATAAACAATTTCTCACCAAAGCAGCAAAGATTTCAATAGCAAATTCCCACCTTATCTCCACCCTACTTTATGCCTCTCCAGTATATACTAACCTAAGGCAATGTGATCTAAACAAGCTAGAGACCTGCTACAACAAAATCGCCAAATTCACCACAGGGGCATCCTACCGTAGTCACCACTGTCTCTCACTTGCTGAACTGGGCTGGCTTGAACTCCCTCACCTCCTTCAGTGGTATCAACTCTCACTCGCCCACAAACTAGTAAACCATTCACTAAATGTCCCATCCCTCCAGAATCTACTCCAACCCTATCGCACTATCAGACCACTAAGATCCAGCAACAAAAGTCACTTGCAGATCACTAAAGCCAATAACTCTGCTGGTGAAGCACTATTCTCTTGCGCCATAGCCAAATTATGGAACTCACTCCCACCCACAATTACCTCCGTACCATCATGCACCAACTCCAAAACTTTATTAAAAGCACCTAAAAAATGCTGGCTATGCCCTTGCAACTCCCACTCTAATATCATCCACCCCATCCAACTACTACCTTTCTTTCACCTCCACTACCTTGATGATAGCAAGCTCAGATGCTCATAAGCCTAGTACTTATTATACAGCAGGAACGTCTCATTGTTACATTTGTTAATGCCTGTTATGTATTTCACAGATAAAGATTCTAGTTGTCTACTGATGTACTATGTTCTTCACCTGTAAATATGTTGTAAGTAATTTCTATGTTAAATTGTTAATCGCTATGTAATCCAATGTAACTACTGTCTGTTTATTTTACTGTGGAGCTTTTCTCTCCAGAGCTGAAATTGTGGATAGACCCTTAAGGAGAATGACAATCATACAGAACATTAAATAAATAAATAAAATAAATAATTTTAGGAACTAAGTCAGCATGGGAATGGTGAAGAGATTATGCTGATAAGGGTGACTGCAATTAGGGATACAGACAATAGGCAAGAGGGGGCTGGAATATTTGGAGAAAACTGGCAAAGGATCAAAGGTATTGGAGCAAATAACTAGAAAGGGAAAGGTAATAGAATGAGAAGATGCCAAGAATTTATTAGGACTGCAGGTTAGGGATTGCCTTCCCTATCAATGATTGATATCAGAATATAGGCAAACAGAAAGAAATAGGGAGGGGTCCTAAAAGAAAGACCAGCACTGGTAGAGATCTTAATAGACTCTAAAACAAGAAGCTGCAGTTAAAAGAGGGTTTACTTAGTACAGCATATAAGATACTGCATTACAGCCATAAGAATCAATCAGATGAGTTTAGAAAGGATTTGGAAGAGATTGAATAAGCAATTCACAAAGACAATGGGAGGGATACATGTGTATTTTCCAAATATGTAACAAAGTCTAGAAGGTTTAGGATCTTTGCCTGGTAGTGTTTACATAGGCATTTTTATACTCCAAGTAGACTCCAAAGAATTTTCCTTCAGGTAGATAGCAAATGTTGGAGGTGTGATGGGGAAGAAAGAGGTAACTGGGAACATTTTATGGGAGTGTAATGAGTTGGCAGACCTTAAAGATTCCCTGCAGACTGCTTTGTCGGAGATACTGGATGAGCAAACTGATGTAACTAGGGGAATAATCTTTTTGAGCTACAATAAAGAATTTGAATTGCTTAGACATAGTAAGGCCTTGCTGAGTGTAATTATGGTGGCTGCCACAAAAGCAGTTTCTAGAAAATGGAACTCAATGCCTAAACCAACTTTACTAGAAGTAGTGAATATAGTAATAGAGATAAGGCAACTGGAATTGGGATCTTTCGAAAAGGGAAGGAGCAAACTACACAGGAAAAATGGGAATTATGGGAACATTATATGCAGAGGAGGAATGCGATTTAAAAGAAGGCAGGATTTCAATGAAGTATGTAATACTTAATGACTGGATACATTAGAAGTGATGTATAATGTTTGCAACTACAGTTGTCTCAACAGGGTCTGTGATGCATAATGTTTGCAACTAAAATTGTATTAATGTGATATGTTTTTCATTTATATATATTTAAGATTGCCTATATCATATTATAATTTAATAAAAATTTTTTTGTTAAAAAAATAAGAAAATAAATTTTTTGACGCAGAACAGGACTCAGCTTCTCATTCTTCTGACAGTAATGTTCATGGAGAGACTTCACCAGTGAAACCATGTTCAAAATTCCAAAGCAAAGGAAATGTTTCAGAGACATAAAAAAGCACAGGAACTATCCTGAAGAACCCTGGACATAAACCAGAGTCTAGTGTTGGCAGATGGAGATGATCAGGAAGACCAGCAATACTGAAATTAGTGAACAAATGTGAAACTATTAAAAAAATTAATCACATTTGTGAAATATAGTCCTGCAAATAAAAGTGGAAGAGAAATGACTGGACTATTGCTAACTTTGTTAAAACTTGTGGATGGACTGTAGTACATATACCTCACATTGTGTGTTTAATGTTTAGGAGGACACTAAATGGGGAAAAAGCAGCATCTGCAAGCAAACCAATTTTATTCTTATTAGAATTTGTATAAAATGGCATGATATAAACTGCATATCATATTGTAAAACAGTTTTGCATAGTATATAGGGGTGTAAAAGTGTACTGATTATATTATATGCAGAATTAAGATAATTTCCCTTGCTTTTATTAAGAGTGGATGTCTAGATTAATGTCCTTAGTTTAAAACCTGAACATTTTTGGAAGCAAATAGATTTGAAAAATAAGACCAAATGATGAAAGCCATGAAAAATGCTAATCTTATGTCTGCAAAGATATAAAATAGTTTTTTCTCCATTAGCAAATGTTCCCAGTGACCAACCAGAAATCTGCAGCTGAAGGCAGTTAGCCAGGGGAATTAAGTACATTCTGTTGAGTGAAATTTACAAAGTCATTCAACTATCTATAAGTTACTTACTTTTTCACCCACTGCTGACTACTTTTACACATGTTGTCGGTGGGTGCAAGTAATTAATCTTAACAGTTCTACTCATTCTTTCATGGAATGTAAATTTTAAAGGTACAATGACAAGCAGTTCAGTGAGAAATAAAGTTTGAAATTATGGGAAGTGAATGAGAGAGAAGTGGCTTCAATACTTTAATGTATTTAATAGAACAGAGCATAATTTATTTTTATTTGGAGATAGCCAGTGCACTTTTTCTTAAAGCTAAAAGTTAATGTTTTCTGAAAGCATACAAATCTGCATTTCACATCTGGAAAGGGATCTAAGTGGGAACACAAGCTGTAACATGGGCAACCTTAAATTTACATTAGATTATTCCTGTTGGTGCAGCTGTCAATGTAGGGCAATGGTTGTTAGAAGATAATAGGGTGCTCTGAAATGTATTTAGTTTTTTGTTTGTGGGTTTCATTAAAACAAAGTCTTGAGAACTGTAAAATAGGATCAAATGAAGATGAGAAGAAAACTGAAAGATCAGCCTGCCAAAGAGAGTGTACATGCAAGACAAAAGTTGGAACGACACAATGAAAAACAGTCATGCATAAGTGGGAAAAATAGCTTTATCATAATGGCTACTCTAGCCATAGTATCTTGGAATGTAAATGTCCTTACAGATATAGACAAAAAGGAAAGAGTGCTGAATTATATTAAGAAATGCATAGAGCAAATAGCAATGCTGAAGGAGACATGGAAAGAAATGAGGTGAATTTGACAAAAAATATTTCAAAATGGATATTAAGCAGCAAATCAGGGAGAAAGGAAAAGGGAAATAATACTGATTACCAGAGGGGATCCAATAGTGATTGAAGAGTGGAAAAAGGCAGTAATGGCTGATTTTTGGCAGTAATGGTCTATTGGCAAGGGTGAAGATTATGCTGGCATGTATTTATATTCCACCCAAAACTGCTATTATGTAGCTTAAGAAACTTTTGGGAGGAAATAATCAGTTTTCAGCAGGGAATATCACTTATAGATGGGGAATGGAATTTGATTTACAACAGAGAGGATGTATCAGATGGGCCCTATAAGGGAAAATGTAACAAAAGAGGGGAGCTTTCTGAAAGATATTTATGAAAATATTTGATATGGAAGACATGAATTTATATATTCCCCAAGATACAATAACTGGGCAAGACTAGATAGAAATGATATTTCACAAGAACATGTGCACTTAACTGAAAGCCATGACACACATCCAATAACTATTTCAGATCATGCATTGATAAAAGCTAAGATAAAAATGCAGGGTAATGAATTAAAAATGAGACACAGACATTTCACATTTAGCTGTTAAAAAAAAGAGGGATATTTAAGGAACGGGTAGCGGAAATTAGTCAATGGTCATTAGGGAAGATATAAATTTTTTCAGAATAGCTAGTGAGTGAGATACAATGAAAATGCAGTTCAAAAATAAGGTAGAAATAAAAAGAAAATATATTAAGTAGTAATAAGAATAGTTTAGAGGGGCTGAGAAAGGTTAAAGTATTGCAGTGCAGGGGAATGTCAAAAAACAAAACAAAACAAGAGAGGAATAGCTGCAGAATGCTAGAGAAAATAAGGAATATTGGATAATATGCAGGGGTTTAGAAAGATTGCTGTTAATAAACTATTTGTTTTTTATAAATCCAGGTACAAATACTGGGCATGGCAAACTGGGCAACATAAAGTAGAAAGGTTTATCGCCAAATTTAGAGAGACTATGAAAAGAAAAATAACTACAGATCCTATAAAGGTATTAGAGATATTTCAGAAATTTTATAAAAATTTGTACAAAGCAGGGGAATGCAGAAACCAAGAAAAAGCACAAATGTAAGCAATTACAGAAGGCTTAATTATGCCAAGATGAGAGGAATATGAGGCTCAAAACTAATGATCAAGTTAGAAGGAGCTGAGAAAAATGGTGAAGTATAATCAATCTGCAGGGATGTTTCCTGGATCAGATGGTATTCTTGTGGAAGTTTGAAAGTTATGAGGAAGAAAGTAATAAAGATCTGGAAAACTTTGTTTAGTAGTATTTTGAAAGGAGGTGAAGAACCAGCATCTTGGAAGAAAGTTGTGGCAGCTGTGTTATCCAAAGAGGGATATGACTTGTCAGACCCAGACTCATATAAACCCATGATTATAAAGTGTTTGTCTATAGCAACTAAAAGAATCAAAAGGTATTGCCAAAATTGATAGATATGGATCAGCATGGTTTTATGGAGGAAATGCAAACATTTGACAACATTAATAGAACAATGATCCAGAGGGAAGGAGAATGTAAGAAAATAGAACTGCTGCTGCTGTTTTTTAATGCAGACAAAGAATTTGACAAAGTAAATTGGGATTTTCTGAGTAGGGCAATGCAAGTATTTGGATTCCTTAATACAATAATAAGGTTAAAGAGAAGGCTATATGAAGGATCAGAGGAAAGAATAAAGTGGGAGAGATCCTCTCTGTGTTTAAACAGAGGAACCAGGCTGGGATGTCTTTTTCCCTTTTATTAGCTTTACATTTAGAGCCCCACTGGCAAAGAAAATAAGGCTGACAGAATTCAAGGATATAATTGGTATGATAATAGATAAAAGATGGCTTTATTAGCAGACATTCTTTGCTTGATACATCCAAATAAAATCTGTGTTGGGGAACATTTTGAGATCGTTTCAGTCTTTTCAGGGCATAAAATTAGTGAAGATAAAAAAGGCTATAGCCATAAGGTACAGCTCAGTAATAGACATAAGATGAAGTACTTAGGAGTTTGGATTAAAAGGTCCTCTGTTTTGGCAGCTAAGGGTATGTAGGAAGAGGCTAAAAAAATGCAACAAAACTGAGAAACTGGAAGCCCTTGTTCATGGTTAAGAATAGTAAGAAACAAGCAGTGATTTTTTTTTGTTTGTTTTAGTTTCTTTTAATATATAGGTCAGGCATTTTTTTTTTATCAACCAGAGGCAAAGTTGTAGTCAAAGAGCTGAAGGAATTTATCTGTTAGGGAAATGGCAAAAGTTAAGTGCAGTAAGTTGATTCTCCCAATGGAACAAGGCTGTTTGGGATTACCTGATCTGAAGGAATATTTTAGGCTACATAAAGTGCAGTTTTTTTTACCACTTCTTTTTGTTGTAATTATGTTGTCAACTTATAAAAGTGGCTTTCTTATTCTAAAATGTGTAGTTTTTACTTCAGTAGACCTATATTTACCAAGTTTAATAAACTGGTATTTCTGTTTACTGTATGCTGAGCAACTGTTTAATTACTTCCCGATTCCATGTTATCCAGTCCTGCCGACGTATTGGAGGAGAAGCAGCTTTCTACTCACAGAGACTCACACTTAAAAACAATGAAAAAGCATTAAATAGAAGGAGAGGAGGAAATATTGTGGCTTCAACATAGGTTATTTTAGGGCTAAGTTGGGTGTAGTCTGTTTAGATTTATCTGAGGAAGTTCTAGAACGTATCAGGATGAAACAGTAGCATCTCACTTTATTTAATGATACTTTTTTATTGTTTTTAAGTGCAAGTTTGTTAATAAACCATCTAAAGGAATTTTATCTGTGCTGGACTTGCTGCTTTTTCTGCTGGTCGTTCACCATTTTTTTGGATTACTGGTTTGTCTTTTGTGTGTCTGGCTGGTTTTGGAGTTTTGTTCCATTTCATGAAACTCAACCTCCAAAAAGGTAACTTGTGGAAGTATTCTTCTGCTTGGGGTACTGATGTTTTCTTTTTATCACATAAATGTTATTCCTACTTTTCTAGTCTTAAAGTCTTGCTTCGCTATCCACTGCTCTTACACAGCAGGGAGTATTGCAGGACTCTGTCCAGCTTCCACAGTGACTATGCCTGATTTTTATATATAAGCCTAGTGCCTTTGAAAGTTGCAGCCACCCCCTCCCAAAAACCTTTCCCATTTTTGAAAATCTGAAGAAATGTGGGCGATGCCCACATGGCACTGTCTCAGACTTGCTACAGTTTCAAAAAATAAAATATGCTCAGCCTCATTTACAATTCAGTTTAGTCATTAATTCTAGAAGCACTGACTCCATGATCAAACAAACACAAGTAATGGCTGTAACCACAGAAATCTCTGATTTTGAGTAAGATATGGCAAAGCTAGAGGAAAAAACATGCACATTTAAGGAAATTATCAGAAAATATTGGCATACATTTCATTGAAGACTGCTGGAGAGTTGTTGTCAGGCAAATTTTTCACAAACTGCTATAAATGAAATCACAGTTAAAACTCAGGCTATATAAAGTAAGTGATCACCCCCAAAATAATTCTGGAAACAGTTTCTACAACATTTCAAAAGTATCAATGCTGTGAAGAACAGAGAAAAATGTGAACACAGTTGTTGAAGAAAAATCTGAACTTTCCCTGTCTGTGATACTGCTTCAATCCTATCTTGAAGCAATTTTTAGAATAACTGACATGGCTACCAGAGCCAAAAAGCTCTCAATGCTTCATCTTGCATTGTATTTGAAATAGTAGCCTTGCATTGGGTTTATACTGCCCATTTAAAATTACAGGATTTTTAAACTTGTCTTTCCTATAGCTCACGGATAATACACAGCCTCCAAGGTACGTATTTTATTACATTAATGAATGCATCTAACTGAGCTATGACATGCATTTGTGAATGACATTTTACTACTGTAAACAATTTGAAAAAAATCCAATTACTCTAATGTATTTAAGGCAAGTTAAACATGCAGTTTATTCAAAGATTATTATTTGCACTAGTAAAAACAGTCATTCAAGAATGCTTCCATTCATCAGCTGTGTGGTACGGAAGGATAAACCCTAACTTTACCCAGAAAATCAGGATTCAGCTAGAAGCTTTTGTGCTAGATCAGCTGGCACAGAGGAGCTGAGAGTGGCATGGCAGACGTCAAGACTGCCCACCTCAGGGTGAGGGGCAGTGGTGGGTTCATGAGGAAGATCCAGGGTGAATATGCTTGCAAAAGCTGTGCCCAGCACTATAAACTGAAGATTGCATGTATGGAGGCAGGCTTGAGAACTTGGGTACAAGCACCTGTGTGCAAATTAGCTACAGCAGAGGAGCACAGGGATACAAAAATAAAACTCCTCTAACTTCATCAAGGATGAGGGTACAGCTCTTGACAACTGAATCTTGCACCCAGAGTGAATACATGAGTCTGTGGTATCTTGCCACTGGAGGAATAAATGAGACAGTTAAGGTGGCTGTCATGGAGATATAATATTCAAGGTGAAGTTGGAGAATAAAAAGGAAAAACAAAAAAATCCTCATTTTCAATAACATCAAGAAATTGACAAAAAAATTGAAAAATACTATTAGGTCTATTAAAGCAGCACATGAACTTAGGTTAGAATCCAAAGCTAAGGGCAATTACTAACCCTCCTTTAGTTACATTAGGAAACTAACACACACCACCCAAGAATGCTCTGAACATATTCATAATACACCACCTACTCTAATCCAATAGTAGATGCTGATACACTAGCAAACAAATTCAGTGCGAGTTTTATCCCAGAGATTACTATCCATAAACTCACTTACCACCGAATCTCTCAGACACCCCCCCCCCATCAACACTAAATTTGATGGAATGAAGGTACTCACAAAGATTAAAAATGCTTCCTCAGTGGGGGTCTGACAATTTACTTGTCTGTTTAACAGCACTAAAGCCCTGGTACAGCCATTCAGACTATTAAATCTCAGTCTAGCCACTGGCTTTGTCCCTGAGGTTTGATGCATAGCAATAATGATGCCATTGCACAAGGATGGCCTAGCCACTGACCCAGAGAATTTTATCCCCATCACCCTCTCAAGTCATGCCTGCAAAACCATGGCACATGTTACAAGTGACCTGATAAAGCTCTGATATTAAAAATCTTATCAGGCTATACCTACATCAGCTTAGCATTGCCAAAGGTAGATCCTATCTAATGAATCTGGGGAAACTTCTTTGAAAGGGTAACATGGGTTGTTGATAGTGGCTATGCTGTTCACACAGTCTACCTTGACCTGGCCAAGGTATATGGCATCCTCCATGCTAGCTAGCATAGTTAGTAAGCTTAATACATTATAAATGCATTCCTCAACAGAGAGTATGTAAGTGACCAGTGGTGTCCCACAGGGTTCAGTTCTGGGACATTTTTGTTTGGGATTTACTTTTTTTGATATCCAGACCATAAACCAATACCTCTGGCTGACAAACCCTGTAGATAACTGTAAACTGGGAGTTACTGTGAAGTCCCCCTCTGATGCTAAAACTCTTAGCAATAACGTGTGCTCCAATATCCGGTGTACTAAAATGGGCTAAAATTAAATGCTATGAAAGTCCAGTGTTGTCACATTAGGTAAACAATCCCTCCTCCGAGCATGCAGCAAACACCCACATCCAAAATGAAATTCAAGACATTGGAACTTATAATTGATAATTCATTCACCTTTGATCATCATACAACAATAGTCAGAATGTTTTTACACTTAGTACTGTTAATTGCCAAAGCAATATCAATACTGATATGAGAAGGTCATTGCCTCATTATATTCAGCATTGCTTAAGCCAATTATTGATTACAATGCTCTACATGGGATGCATCTCATTAAATATATCAAACAACCAGAAAGATCCCAGAGGTTCCTAACTAAGATAACTGGCTTAAAAACCCTAAGCTACCAGAAAAGACTTGAAGCACTGTCCCTTTATTCAGAATTGTAGACCTCCGAGGAGAGATTTATTCCTTACCTTTCATGTCATCAGGGACCCAGTGGTTCTGGATCTGTTTCTCCACAAATCAAATCATCCCACAGATACCAGAACCAGCAATCTAAATTTCATCAACAAATAAAACTCTGTGGAGGGAGAGAAAGGTTTATTACTCAGTACCTTCCCCACCTCTGAGGAGGACTGAGGTTTCCTTCAAACATGACCTGTGACATTAGATAGGTAATGACAGATGATTCACCCATGGCTTAACTGTTATAGCCCTCCTTGTAAAAGGAGGTACAGTCTACGGTTGGCTATTGGCAAGTTGTAAATGGTCAGAAGAATCAGTTGCTTTCTATCTTCTATGATTACTATGAATGCTTTCACTTAATATAACTAAAATATTTGCATCTTATTTGCTTGTTCTTTACATGCTAACACTGTCAGACACTATCATACATCAGCATTGTCTAAACCATGGAATTGCTTTACCTACTTCTAACAGGTAACTGAAAAGTGCAGTGGCAAAGCTTCAAGCCACTTTATATTGGATATAAATGTGAATCTGCATACATTTCAAAGCATCATTGCATAATTATTCCAAAACAACATACATACAAATGTCAGACAATGACCTGTTCCAATATGCAACCTTCTGTACAATCCATGAAAAATGAAAATACAAGTGAGAATTCTCTTTCATTTGTGGCCAAGCATGTAAAACAATCTGCAGCTGTGAAGCATAACACACCAGTAACACCAGCAACAGAAATGTTTTCAGCATAACCATTAACAGGAAACAACTGATTTTTTTTTTATTAAAGGTGGCACATTTTCTTCTAACAGAAATATAAATTTTATATTCAAGTTGAGAAGTTTGCATACCCTACCAAATAAATTGAGAATTCTGTCAGGGAAAAAGGTGCAACATTTAACTTACCATATTCTTTTTGCAGGTTTCAAAAAGCACATCTTTGGACCTCAGCAGATGCAGCACATTCCTTTATCAGCTTCACTTGTTGTTTGAAATATATACATAAGCAAACACATTTCATAAGATCCTGCATGTGTACCATGGTGTTTGTTAAACTCTAACATCTAATAATTTTGATACAATCTAATCAACCTGAAATGCACACTGCTTTATCTTTCAATATTTACTGTTTTATACACTAATTAATCAAGTAATGAAGTAATTTATTAAATGTTAAAAGCTACACATTTAAGAGAGATGATGCTGAACCCTAACTGTAGCATACATACCAGTGTCTGTACTCACATGTGCAGTCTGTCAGCGTTTCATTGTAAGATGTGTGATACATGCAATATCTTGCATGTTTGTTTACGAAATAAGGTTCATACGAATAGTGAAACCACAAATCAAGTTACTTAATCCTATAGTACAAGGTATTTCACTTATCACACAAAACACAAACATCTTTGTTTGAATTAGCTTCCCATAAATTGCAGTGGGATGCATTAACTGCAGATGTTGTCTACTGAATAGGACTTTACAAAATTTCCTAAGGTTTTTATGAACTGGCTAACCCCAATACTTTCAATTGTACTTGTGTTCATTTTTCTAACTTATTTCATATAAGTGGTATTTTCAAGCAGTATATTTAGGATTATTTACAGATTTGTGCTAGTGCATTGCAGTCTCAGGTTATACTTTCAGAATTACTAAATTTAGGTTGTTAGCTTCAGGTCAGTTTTGCAGGTAATGAGGTTTCCATTTGTTTGGCTATGGATAGTAGCATTTTTATAATTGTATGTTAACTACATTTTTAATTAAATTACCTAGATATGTTAATTTCGTTCATGCATTTGAAGTTCTGCTCCAGTGTAGACCATTGCATATATTTGAGTCACAACTGTTAACTTAATATGCAGCTATCAGAGCTAGAAAAGGAGGCCGCCTACAACCTTCCCTGTCATGCAACACCTCACCCCTAAAATTCATTAGGACCTTTCCAAAGTGCCATCTCTACATGTGCACAGGTTTAAAGATGGTGCTTAAAATCAATAATGTTTAGAACTGGTTTAAGTCATAAAACAAATAACTACGGTTTCAGCTGTACAAGATAAAATTTAAAATGCTTAAAGATGTATTATACAGGCACATTTTTGATAGCAGATCATACAAGGCTTCATTGGACACCATTTCTTTAAAATGTTGTATGGTTAATTTCTTCAGGATACAGTTGTCAGACTCAGACAATGGGAAGAGCATGAGCCTTCAGAATTTTAATGAAAGTCCTCTATGACAACTCAGCATGATCAATCCACAGAAATTGTGAAAACTTGAGTTCTTAGCATTTCTTCATGTAAGGAAAATGAGTTGCTATGACAAGCCTATGACAGGGGAAGCTGCTATTTTTACTATAAACTGCTAGTGCAAGTACTAGGCTCGTGCCACAGCTGTGCTGGATTCTAGGAACATAACACGCATCAGAAGCACAGCTGTGAAACAAACTGCAAATGCAGAAGGCAGTGTTGTGCTACTACATCATTTGTCGCTGTCCTCATATTCCCTCCAAGCCATGTGACTGTTTAACTGCTTAACTGTGTCTCTGGAGACACTTACACCCTGTGGAACTATCACTCCCCCTCAATGAATCATACTGTCTGCATGATAAATCAGCAGTGCACAGCAATTTGCTACTTAATGGATGGAGGATGGGCTAGCATCATACAGTAGCACTGTGCAGCCTTACTTCTTTCTGAGGGCAACTGAAGTGCCTAGTATACAACAGATCAGTGCAACATTGAGCTGCTGTGTGTATTCACCTCACATCAGGGGAATCAGCTTCTCTGTAATGTATCATACAAAGGGTGGGGAGTAAAGGTACAACACAGCCTCAGTATGGATCACCGCTTTTCTTCTATGAGGGCAGCTGATGTCATTCAAAGGACAACACTGAATAGCTCCTCAATTTGTATCTTAGCCTCCTTCAACATGGCGTCTTACTTGTGGATACAGTGAACTTGGGTGTTGGTCATTTCTTAAATCCTAAACATTTAAATGCAAATTACTTTATAGCAAAAAAAAAAAAATAAATGATGACATTGTACTCCTTTAAACCTCTCTGTTTCCATGTTCCAAAATACCCCAAAAGAGATATTAAGTTGCCCCTGGTAGTTGGTGGAGTCGTGTACATGACATAATATTGATGCCTGTCGCATGAACTCGAAATGCCAGCTGAAACACTATTCCCACAGAAGAGGAACTTGTAGCCTAAAAGATTATATACATGTGAGAAACTGAAAAAATGTATAAAAACTTGAACAGCTTTCAGTGCTAAAATAAAAATATCAATGTAATGTTTTTAAAGGGGAAGTTACCCATCCCCCCTACACACAATACCTCAACTCCCCCAACAAAATATGTTTTTACTAAGAGGTCACATAAAAAGCTGCATTCTTTGTAAGAAAGATGTTTTAATACAAGTATAAACAGGCACATTCTACATGCAATGTAATTATCTAAGCCTTTTGCAGGATAACAGGGTATTACCATTTTGAAATTTCTGATCTTGCCAAAGCTGGTTAATTTTCTAGATTTAGAATAGGGCTGTAGAAGTCTTATTTCACTTATCACAAACATCTTGAACAGACTGCGGTGGTGGTGCTGCGGTAGCGTTGTCACCTCACAGTTAGACATTGCCTGTTCGATTCTCAGAGTGTCTACTGTGTGACGACATGCGTGAATGGGTGTTCCGTTGTTGAAGGTTGTGCGTTAGGCCCGGCAAGCCAGCACATAAAACTCTACTGCCAATCATTAGCGGACCGGAGTTCCGCTGTGGCAACCCCTAACCGGGAAAAGCCGAAACCACACACAAACATCTTGAACAGAAACTTTTCCCTCACTGATCCCTAGGGAGAGACTATCAGTTCATTTTGCTGAAGTGCATGAACATATTTACAAACTGATAGACAGTTTTACTGGGTCTCTTGTATGGGAAAAGAACAGCAGGAGTATGAAATGGAACAGTACTGCATGCACCCCACTGAAGGGAACATTTCTGTACCTGTTCATCTAAGTAGGATATCTCCAGCTACTGGTAACAATGCAGAACTCCTAAGGATGAGCATTCCAGCGAATAAGAAATATGCAGTACAAAGGATGAAAAATGCCTCAATATAGCATTTTTTTTGGGGGGAAGGGGCATTTTAGGATCCTGAGCTATTTGCTGGTTTCTACTGCTTCATCTTCAAGAAAATTGCATTTTGGCTGCAAAGTACTTCAATGGAAACTGTCTAGATGAGATCTGAAACAGTTTCTTAAAGCTAAAGGGAAGTCAAGATGTCTAAACATGTATAAAATCTTGCACTCTATGTACATAGCAAAGGTAGCAGTGTGCTGATCTAAAGGTGTAAGGAAGTGCAGCTCAAAGAGCAATGCACACAGTAACAGACAAAACCAAATGTGAACTGCATGATATGCTTCTTTATGCACAAACTGCAAAGTGCAGTACATTCAGCACAGCAAATCCACAGCATGTTAACAATCTGCACAACATAGAGATAACAGCAATTAAAGACAGCAGTCATGTTAATACAACACAAAAGTAGCTGAAACAATAGCAACAGCTACAAGGAATTTGTAGTGAGGGTAGGCGGAGTCCAGTGTTAGTCACCACTTTAGCCCAAAGATAAATCAAGGAAAGTTGCACACTGACAACAGAAGTGCAGTGATGCAAGGTTCCAGACTTGTCACTGTAGCATACAGTGTTTAAAGGAAAAAAAGAGGAAATCCTATAGGAAAGTCGCACCTAACTTACTTTCAGCAAAGAAGTGTACATATGGATATGAAGTGAAAAACAAAGACAGAAAACACATGAACATAGCATTTTTACAACAGAAGCAAACATACCAAAAACAACAAACATATTAATAAAACTCACATAACACAGGCAGACAAAAGCATAGAAAAGGACCAATAAATACATCAGAACCAATGTAACAGTAAAAATAAGCAACCCATGTTTAAACAGTAAAAACAATTTATACATCCTGCTTAGAACTATACTGAAGTCCCCATTCTTGGTCTTCTCATGGCTGTATCACATCAGAGCCATGTCCTACTTTGGCTCAGGAAAATAAGGATTATGCATCACCTTCAACTTAGCATGCAGTCCCATATGACCTGACATGCGCCTTAAGCACAGTTTTCTAGTGCATCATCTAAGTGAGGAGGAGGAGGGGACAGGGGTGGAGCATGCACAGCGGAAGGCAAAACTGGCCTGAAGATCTGTCAGCACATCACCTGAGGAGGAGGAAGAGGCAACTGTCATACAAGATTCCTGAAAGGAGGACAGGGAAGGTAATCCTACACACAAATGCATTCCTTGGTTTGTCTGTTCATTAAGGCCTTCCAATCCACAGATCTTCTATCCCCATCTGTGTTATATGCCCAAATCCAAGGCTGCACTGGCCACTTAATGACTTTCTCTTTCTCTAACCAAATGACCACTACAACCTTCGGCAGTCTTCCTTTCCTCCTGTGCTCATGTTCCTCTTCCCGATGGTCTCAAAATATATAAGCACAAGAACAACTTAAATAACAAATACTAGTCTATGATAAAAAGTTGCAAGCAGTTGCAGTATACACTAGATACAATGCCTCATACACATATTCACATTGTAGGACACTGGCATATGAAGGTGCACATTACACACGCTAAGGTGCTACAGTGTAGACAAAAGCAGACAGAGTGCAGTGTGTGTGTGTGTGTGTGTGTGTGTGTGTGTGTGTGTGTGTGTGTGTGTGTGTGTGTGTGTGTGTGAGTAATAAGTAGCATGAAATATGGCTTGCATGAAATTAAGCTAGGCAGAGTTCTACCAGCAGTGATAGGTACATGATCTGTGAACACATGAAAATGCCTATTCAGATGTACACTCAAAGGAACATAATGCACAGAAGGGGATATAAAAGTTACTTATATGCAGATATGCATCTCGGTTGTGAAAACACACGGGTGTATATTACATCATCGAACTTACAGGAGTTTGAACAATGTAATATCAAACTGTAAAGTTCGAAACCCAGAAAGTATGAAAACACAGAAGAGCAATTTTTTTCCCCAAGAGGAAAAAAAAAAAAAAAAAAAAAAAAAATTCACTGTTCCGATACAAAAAAACCCCAAAAAAACAAGTACACTTTAAACTAAACTAATGTAGGGGGCTGTGCCCCCCACACCCCCTACTTACATATACCAACTCCGAGATCGCACCACAGTGGAGGAAATAGTAAAGCCGCGAAAACGGCCCACTGATTTTTATCCCTGGGGGGATCGGCGTTCCGTGGCTTCGCTATTTCCATTTTTCGAACATTTGGGTTCGATATTACAATGTTCGGACTCCTGTGAGTTTGACGTAATATAGACCCAAAACACACATCTACTGCTGGAGGTATCACATGTGGCGGATAACATACATAACAGTAACCACTGCTGAACCAAAAAAGTCTACTAGTGCTGCAGTATAAAAGTGTAGCCTAGGGGGCTTATAATGCAATATCGCATATCAGCTGTTACAAAGTAAAGATTCCATGCAGCTTACACACACACACACACACACACACACACACACACACACAGGTCATTATATAGTACTATGAGTGAAATACCCACAATGTACTATAGAACAACATTGAATTTTACATACTGGCACAGTATAAAGGCCTATGGCATTGCACCTGTCACATCCCATGATGCACTCAGGGATGACATTGCACAGTTTACCCAATGAAAGCATCCAAAATCTATAGCATTGTTCTCAATACAGCACATGCTGTACCTAATAGTTGTGCATGCAGACAGTACTTACGGGAGATGCTCCTTAAACAATGTTTATGTTTCTTAAAGATGCACTGCTTCTTGCAAAGGCTTAAGGATGTGAAATGCAAAGTAATACTGATAAGCACACTAACAGAGCTAATAGAGTTTTTCTCTTAATATTACAGATGCTTACTAAAGGCATGTACTGAAAGTCATTCTTTAGTTGTGGCAGCCTTTCTAGCTGGTGGCAGACATGGATGGACATCATTTTGACAACAGAGCGCAGGCATCAGAATACCAGTGTAAACCACTCTGGCCTTAGTGATATTTGTCCAGTTGGGAGCCCAACAAAATGTTACATCTCATGTCTACCCAACAAGGGAACAGAGGGCCATTTAACATGTCCCTGCAATACTCAGACCTTTCCTTATATGTAGCCATTCTTTAATGGTTTTAGGTCGAGTCTCCTCCAGCAGTTTGAAGCATATATGTATTGCACAAAATGGCTGTCTTGTTGCACACACATTGCGCTCATTTGGGCCTTAACAGTCAATGACAGATGTGCCTTTCCTACAATTCTGTGTTCCTGTTTTCTGGTTAAGAATACCTCTTGAATGAGTATGAGACATGTAGATGATACTGTACACTACTAAACTGTGTACACTGACAACTATATCTTAGTCAATGATATTTTATGAAAGAACCCATAACCAAAGTACAGTTACGAGCAGTAATAAGATCCAGAAGTCAGTTGGTGTGTGCATACAGGTACACATCTGTGCTGTGTTGTGGGCAACCCATGCTGCATCTGCACCTCCATGAGCACTTGCAAATATGTCTGTGTTATTACATACTTACGTTATTACCATGTTGTCTAGCTGGGTTTGTGGCCCATTTCCATTGGGGGCCCAGATAGAAATCTCCTTGCACAATACATGTAGTAGTCTGAAAAATCATGAAAGTAAGTAAAATCTGAAATACAGTGTAGAACCAGTAGTTAGATAATGCAGTGCAGTGAAAATTTAAGATGTTTATATATTAAGAGTTTTATTAATATAGAGGTATAAATCAGTTGTATATGTACAACAGTGAGTTATCAGATAACCTGATAGTACAGTCATCTTCTAGAATGTTGGTCTAATGAGGCTTAAATATATAAATGTCTACAGTTTGGTGACGACTGTTTTCTGCTTAATAACTTATGCAAGAAAGAGTAGATGACTAAAAGTAATATCTGTTTAGTAAGAACATGTACATAAGCTTTATGAAATAGTTGCATAACTATTTTCTGAAAGCTAAGATGTTTGCAATATTAGTGAGAGTGGAAAAAAGTTTACTCCAAACATGTCTTGCACAATTTTTAAATGGTGCATTGCCATTCATTTCAGATTCTAGAGATTTTTATTTGTAGTTTATGTTATGATGTATGTTATTGTACGATCTTCAGTTTCTTGAGGGGTGATATTGGCAATTTGAAGGTTAGGTTAAGTTACATCATGACAGAGGAATTTGTGTGTTGTACTTAAGCAATAAAGTAGTTTAGCTTTAAATTATACTGCCTATTTAGTTAGAGTTGTAACTAAGACGGGGTGAAGGGTGCACCTTGTCCCTGGCACAAGCTGGTAGGGGTGCAATCAGTAGGGTCTGATGGTGTGGTACTGCAGTACTGGTATTGATTTATGAAACTGAGGATACCACAACTGCAACATTGAATGCAGATACCGCACTTATGGTCACAACTGAAGAAATGTGTGTTGTAATAACTAGACAAGCTTGTTTTTGGTCTTCAACTGAGATTTTTTTTTTTGCACCTCAACTTTGAATTGAGGAGTTACTGGATTGGGGAGCCGCACAGGGCACTAAATTACTTTGGTACAGTTCTGAAGTTATTACAAATTGGAAGGTACAATGGCAAGTTTCTGGTGCATCTCCTAGAATGAATTCTGCTGTTTTGTGGTAGATTTAGTCAAGTTTAATGGGTAAGGTTGCTGAAATACCTGTATAAATTATATGCTCACTAGTTTAGCTCATGAACTATGGGTAAAAAGTGTGTCTATTTCTATAGACACTGCCTAGCATCACATTGCACTGTTTGACGGTGGCACTTCTTTGATCTCCTAGAAGACAGTATTGTCAAGGGCACCTAAACATCTGAATTTGTGTAGGATCATGCTGTCAGACTCTTAATTTGGCACTTAAGGGATGAGTGGTCTTATTGTAGGTATCAGGAAACTGGAGAGTTGCCTTTATAAGCATTTAATAATAGTGAGTGTCTAAAGTCACTTTCTCAACATTAAGATGCTGGACTCAAGTTATTTTTCAAATGCACAATGAATTCTGGCAGAGTACAGAGCAGTGCCATTTGCATACTGTACAATGTAAGGGCTGAAAATATGATTTGACATATAGCTGACATGCAGGCTGGATAATAACAGGCCAAATATTGAAACCTGAAGTATTTATTGGTTATGTTATAAAGTCTGTGGAAAGATCAAGACCCCATCTTACTGCAAAATTTCTGCTGGAGTAGCAGTTGTGTAACAATTTTAGTGCGAGGGTATGGATGCCATAACAGCACAAAGATTGCTTCAAGACAATACCAGAAGACCAGACCACTGATAAGAATCACAATGAAGGTCAGTGACATTAACAGGCATGAAGTTATGGACAGCATTATTTTACCTTTGGGGTTTGAAGAACAGGATGCAAGAACATTAATACACTTAGGAAAATAAGACTTTTGTGACGTTACTTTTGAAACTTCTACTTTACTTGAAAAATGTATGCATGATGTGGAGAAAGCTGATTTGCACCATGGAATAGGTTCATAGATAGGTACTAGGCTATATAAGCCTAACCAAAAATGTACCTTGGCTTTCGCCACCCAACAAAATTATTTACCTGTGCCCCTGTCAAGTAGAGCCACAGACGTGATCCCTGGGGTGAATTTCCTATTTCCCATCCAATCAAGATTTTTCTTGAAGAGTGCTAATGAGGAGCTCTGTTTGACATAGATAGGTAGTCTGTTCCAGAGTATGGGAAGTCTCTGGGACAGGAATCTATCCCTCCAGCATGTTCTGTTTATTGTGGTGACAAAGTTTAGGTCCCTAGAGCGTGTAGCTCGGAGGGATTGGGATTTCTTTAAGTGGAGCATGTCCAACAGCTCTGGGATTGACATAGCTTTGTATGTTACGCAGAGATCGTCTCTGAGTAGGCGATATGTGATGGGAGTAAAGCTGGAGTTTTTTTGAGACTGTCTGCGTAGGGCATCTGTTTGAGGCCAGTAATCCTCTTTGTGAGGTATTTCTCTGGCCTTTCCAGTTATTGTAGATGTCTTGTGCGGTACATACCAAAAGGGGCGTTGTACTCAATAATGGGTCTAATGAGTGATGAGTGGAGGGGAACAATGACCTCTTTTTCTGGATGAGAAACCTTTTGTGATGAGGTGAGCCACAAAGAAGGATTTCCTGACCACTGTGGTGATGTGATTATCAAAGGAGAGACTACTGTCCACCTGTGTCCAAAGGTCTATCACATTTTCGGCATTAAGTAGAATACCAGCTATGTGGTAGTTCATGGGTACAGAGTTTTTACCAGGGGGGGGGGGGTTGATGATACACTTTTTGGCATTGAGATTCAGGTCATGGCTTTGACACCAGGCATCTGTCTCAGTGAGGCCCTTTTGTAGTATGTCCACATCATTAGGAGTTTCGATTATGGCTCCTAGTTTGCAGTCATCTGCAAACTTTGCTAGCCAAAGACCTTCTGCGTTACCCTATACTTCAGAGAAGTAGATACCAAACAAAAGAGGACCCAGGACTGAACCCTGTGGTACTCCACTTGTCACTGGTCTGAAGACGGATTTGGAGTCTGCTACTTTCACAGTGTGGGTTCTGTCCGTGAGCCAGTTGGCAACCCATCTTGTGACATAGGGATTTATACCAAGTTTAGTGAGCTTATCTATAATGTGAGAGCGGGGGATGGTGTCGAAAGCCTTGGCAAGATCTAGATAAGGTGTGTGAACCACCTTATCTCTATACCCTCATCTATGGCTTTGGTGACTGCTTCACAGTCAATCAGGTTTAGGAGACATGATCTCTTTTACAATTCCGAACTGGGTTGGGTCCAGAGTTTGGAGATTACCAATGTCTTTTGTTCATGAGTTCCAGGATACGTTCCATGGCCTTGCAGACCAGGCTTGTCAGGCTAATGGGGTGGTAGTTCCCGGGGTCCGTCGTGGCTCCCCCTTTCTGGAGTGGGATAACAATTGCGGTGCGCCATTCAGTGGGCACAAAGCCTGAGGTGAGGCTTTGATTGAACATGGCACTTGGGTAGGGTGCCAGTTCATTCTGTAGTTTGTGTAGAACGCAGCCTGGGATATTGTCAGGTCCCATGGATGCTGTTGTTCTTGGCTTTGGAGTGTGTGTTTTTTACCTGTGCAGGTGTGATTACAGGAACTTTGCATTCTTCCGGTATAGAGATTGGCCCTCTAGGAGGTGAGAGGGGGGTAAAGTTAGCACTGAACCTATCTGCCAGGATGTTGGCAATACCAGTTGGTTCTGTATATTTAGTGCCATTGTGCTGTAACTCAGAGCAGATCTGAGTGTTGCCATTGAGATTCTTGACATAGCTATAGAATGCTTTGTGGTTGTCTTTAGAGTCAGTGGCAATTTTGTTTTCATAACTAGCTTTAGAGGATTTTATGAGGGATCTCTGCTTCTTACTGAGGCTGACCAGGGAGTTCCTCCAATCGTGGGATTTTACTCTTTTTTGCAATAGTTTCTTTCCTCTGTTGTAGAGTTTGTTTATGGCAGAGGACCACCAGATTGGCTTCCTTTTTTTGGAGGATAGCATCTTGGTTCTATTAGGGATAGCATGATCCATGCACTCGTGTAAGTGCTTATAAAGTGCATTTGTGTAGGATTCAGCAGTCGTACCTCTACTGTCCGTCTGCATGGGTGTCATGAAGTTTGCCACTTCTGTCTTAAGAAGTGTGAAGTTGGCTTTGGAGAAGTTTTTTACGGTGGTTTCCCTATTTGGGGGCAGGATGTGAATGTCTAGGGTGATTAGCTTGTGGTCGGATCTGACCAACGAAGAATTGACCTCTGGTGTGGAACACCGGTTGCCCATATTGGTAATGACCAGGTCTAGGATATTGCTGCCCCTGGTGGGGGTGTGAATAAGTTGATCCAAGGCATTGGAATTTATGAATTCCAGGAAACTTTGAGCAAAAGAGTTGGTACATGAGTAGTTTTCCCAGTTAATGGTGGGGTAGTTGAAATTGCCCATTATTAGGGTGTTGGGTTGCACCCTAATACTTTCCAGTGCATCAAGAAATGAGGAGTGGGAATCCTGGGGCACGGTGGGGTGTTCTGTAGCAAGCTACAATTTGGACTGCGGTCTTGCCCAGAGTTAGTTGCACTTGGATAATCTCAGATGCATTATGCTGTGCAACTAGCCTGGAGGTGTGGATATCCTTAATGAATATGGACACACCTCCACCTTTAGTGGTTCATTCCGGGTTAGGTGACCGAAAGATGTGGCATGAATTATAGCCTGGTAATGCAGGGGTGCTCTCTGGAGCTTTGAACCAGGTCTCTGTCACTGCACAGATGTCGATGTTCTCCATTTTAAGGAGTGCCTCGAGTCACTGCATTTTGCGGTTTAGACTTCTAGCATTGAGTAGCATTACCCTTAGTTTTTGCTTGCTTGTACCGGTTACGGTGGTGAATTTGTCACTTGAACCTTGCCTAAAAAAGGCACTAAACCAATTGTGGAACCAATTTAGAAATAATATAAAAACATTGGTTAAGAACAGATACAAGTTATATGACAATAATTTAATATTTAGAGAAATTGTAGACAGTTTGTAGTGAAATTAAAAGTTAGTCAGTTTAATACAAAATGAATTGCAATATGGGGTCTGAATGGAGAGAAGTCAGCAAGGAAATGAGAGTAGTATTGCTGAAATTGAATCCATCCTCAAGTCTTGGCGAGTACCTTGACAAGGTGGAATCTGTTTTTCACAAAATCTCACCAAGACAACACTGATATATAGACTGTACTTTATATAGTATATATTATGGACAGAAGTAGGTCAAAAATAAAAAAATATCAGAGTGCACAAGACCCAGGATAAAAAAGTGCCCAATCCTTGTAGGCACACTGTGCCAGCACTGAAAAAAATGACAATATAGAATCCTCAAAATACAGAAACATTCCTACAATGGGGCTAGGCCAGGCCGAAGAGTAGGACACCCAACGTTGTAGAAGTAGCAGTCCACAAAAATCACAAAAAACTGATAGGCCAAAGAAGAGCCATAAAGACAGAGTGGACTACTGAGGATAAGAAAGAAATTATGCATTGCTACTATTATGCAAAAAAGCCCAGAATTTCCAGTACAGGATATACAAAAAGACAGAGAGAAGTTAGAGGAAAGAAAAATACTTCCACAAGAAAAACTGTCAGAAGCCTCAAATTTAAAAAAAAATAGTGTTCATACAACAGGTTTGTGAAAAACATTATACAGACCAAGAAACTTTGACCTGTTTGGAAAAAGAAGCATCCGAGGAAGTGCAAAAATATAGACAACACAACTTAGAGATTTTTGAAAAGTATAAAAAAGAAATATGGACATGGGGAAAGAGATTTGATATGGTGCAATATTTATGCAAAATCGAAAGCTAAATTAATCAGTACAAAAAAGGCAGTCCCAAAGATATCTGAAGAGAAATACAGGCAAAGGCATCTAGATATGGAAAATTTCACAATAAAAAAAAAATATATCACAAAGAAAAAATGTAGAAAAGATTAGTAAAGTAGAAGTTAGAAAACAGAAGCTGAAGTTATGGAATGCCTGCGAAGTGAAGGATTTGGTGTAGAAGGTCTAACACAGGTTACATCACAGCATGATGGAACGAGTTCCCAGAGTAAGAAGAAACAGGAAGATCAGGAGACATCTGAAGAAATATGGACATGGGAAAGAAAGATGTAATATTTATGCAAATGAGGAAGCATACTTAATCGGGTCTATATTAGATCACCAAGCGCTTAAAAAAGCGAACAGTGATTAATCGACCCTATGTAAGCGAAAGCTTACAATTTCGAACTGTCAGAACAGCGATTTTTTTCCAACAAAAATAACCCACACACTTTAATCATTACATTAAAGTAATGAAGTGGCCAAGCGAATTCTTTCCCAGGAAAAGAATTTGCTTAAAAGCCGCTATGATATTTTGCCATTTCAGGCTTTTGAGTTCAACCAAGACGCATTCGAAAGAATGCGTCTTCGGTCTTCTAATAGGGAACCAATTAATCAATACAAAAAGAGCAGCACCAAATATATTGGAAGAGAAATACAGGCAAAGGAATCTGGACATGGAAAACTTTACAATACAAAACAATAAGACAGAGAAAAAGTAGAAAAGACGATTAGTAATGAAGTTAAAGAAACAGCAACTGAGGTTATGGAGTACCTGTGACATGAAAGATTCAGTGTAGAAAATCTAACTCAGAAAGCACCACAGCAGGATAGAGCACAAACATCCAAATTAAGGAGAAATCAGTGGAATGGGAAGTAACTGTGCAGTTGCCATATGAAGATATTTTGGAACCTTCCACAGGAAAACAGTATAAATGTTGATTTGAAGCTGGACAGCAAGGGAAGGGACAGGAAATGGTGGCAACTTGGACACAGTCAATGTTGAGGAGTGATAAACCATTGAGTTCCCATATGACAGAGCAACAAATGACACAGGATGAAAGTGAGGAGAATGTGCCACAGGAAGATACTATAGAACTCCCTATGGAATGCCCACAAGAAATGGAGAACAAAAAATACGCCCTTAGTTCAGAAGAAAATGAGCTAAGAGAAGAATTGCTTGATTTTAAAGAAAGGCATATTAAGATCAATGAAATCAATAGATTGCAGAAGGTGAATAAAACCCAAAAAGTCTGAAGCTTGATAAAACAAATGAACACAGTAATGAAGGCAGTCTATAGAGATCCATGCAATATAACAGACGTAACCAGGATACATTACTGTGCAGCTGAATTAATAATGGATAAAAGTCTACCACAAGAACACCGGGTAGTAAGGCAAAGGAAGTGGGGAAATCGAATACCATCATGGAAGTACTGAATAGAGAAAGAAAACTATAAAGCAATTAAGACAAGAAGTGTCACTGTTAGAAGATTATAGAAGAGGGAACAGATCAACAAAAACACTCAAAGATAGACATGATAAAAGCAATGTACAGTATTATAATGGATCAGATCTGTCTTGCACTATTGCAAATAAACATCTCAGCACAGGTAGAAAAACTTAGAAGATACACAGATAAATATAAAGGCAAACTACCAAATAAGCAATTGATTGATAACCCAAAAAGATCAACAGAGAATTGGGAAACAAGGCAAAAGGAACTGAAAGACCACAAAAAAAAAGAAATAGATATATTTTGGAAACATATCTATGAAGATCCTGTGGAACATAAAGATGCTAAATGGATAGAAGTAAAAGAAAGAATAGGAAGTACAAAGGTACAGTATATGAAATGGGATGAGGTAGCAGCCAGAGAGAGATTGAGATAAAGTTAAGAAAAGCCTCCAAATGGAAAACCCCAGGCCCAGATGCAGTACTGAACTTATGGCTAAAAGTATTAACATCTTTGCACAAAGATTTAGCTACAAGTAAGAACTATTTATATGCACACCCCGAGCAGACACCAACCTTCTTAACAGGAAAAACAATGCTCCTACTTAAGACTGAACCTGCAAGTTAGCCTAAAAATTATAGACCTTATATAATAATAATTATATAACTTGCCTTCCAATGACGTATAAACTATATACCGAAATTGATGCCAACAGAGTTTATAGTCATTTAGAAGAAAATTCAATCATGGCAATATAACAAAAGGGTAACAACAAAAAGTCCTATGGAACAAAGGATCATCTGTTGCTAAATAAAGTCATAATGGAGAACTGTAAAAAGGGGAAGAATCTAACTATGGCATGGATTGACTACAAAAAAGCATTTGATAGTATCCCACATTTGTGGGTAAAAGAGTACTTAAAATGTATAACATAGATTCGACACTGATCAGCTATATTACACTGAACATGAAACAGTGGCAAACCACTTTGCAATTAAGCCAAGAGAAAGGACAAATTATTATTCCAGGGATAAAAATTCAAAGGGGGATATTCCAGGGTGACTCTCTGTCACTGCTGCTATTCTGTCTTGCCCTTAACCTTTTAAGCTGTCTTAATAGATTAGGCCATGGCCATAATTTGGCTCCTAGAAAACAAGTGTAAAGACCGTGCATCTTCTCTGTCGATGATAGCTCAGACGAGGAACTGAAAGCACAACTGCAAGTAGTCAAAACATTTTCAAATGATATAAGAATGTCATTTGATCTTGATAAATGTGCAAAAGCAATCGTTAAAGCAGGAAAATTGCAGCACCAAGAAAACATCAGTTTGGGACAAGAGTGTGATATAAAAGAATTTGAGCAAGAGGGAGTGTATAAATATTTGGGAATTGAAGGATCAACAATAAAACGAACAAATGTGAATAAAACTTAGTAAGAAACATTTTAGAAGACTTAAATTAATCCCAAAAACAGCACTGACATCTAGGAACAAAATCCAAGCTATAAACCAATTTGCTCTTCTTGTTCTAACTTACAGTTTTGGAGTGACTGACTGGCCCCAAAACGTGTTGGATAGATTAGGCAGGAAAACAAGAATAATGCTTCATGCTCACCAAATGATTTATAAAAAAGATGTTTCATGCTCACCAAATGATGTATAAAAATCAGTGCATACCAAGATTATAAGTTCCCTGCCATAGAGGAGGTATGGTCTCCTTGAAATTTATTACATGTATAGATTGCACACATCTGCTAACCTCACAAGACCCAAATGTAGTGAATGTTTTGAAACATGAGAATAAATCTAAGTTGACTTCTGTTCTTAGTCTAGCAGAATCATATCAGTCTCAAGCAGGAATGGAAATCAAACAAGTAGATAAACATCAGCAACTAAATGTGCCAAAAAAACAAAATAAAGAATACAAGGTGAAAGATCAGATGAGAAGGCAAGAAATGTGGAAAATGCATAAATATAGTTGCAAGTATAGAAAACTTCTGGAAGAACTCCATGTTGATCAGGATCGAACTCAGAAATGGTTAAGGAGAGGCGAATTCAAACCAAAAGATGAAAGGTTAATATTGGCAGCTAAAGATAGTGGGCTACGTACAAGTTGATTTACAAATTCCATTGAACATATGGGGGAAACAGACAAATGTAGGTTTTGTAAAACAGAATTGGAAACAGTCACACATCTTGTTGCTGGTTGTGACATAGTAATGGCAGAAGGACTGTATACTGAAATGCATAATAATGTGCCAAGACTATTGCACTGGGGATTGCGAAAACATTATGGTACTAAAGTTTTATCTAACACTAGAGGAGTGGTTTCCAGCTCTGAAATTGTAAATTTATTAGTCATTTTGGGCTGATTTCTATCCCTTTCAACTTTCTGGTTTAAAAATGCATGTGTTTGCACATTTTTTGCATCATGCAGCACCACGGGGCTATTGTTAAACTATTCCAGGTGCCAGAAAGTCTGCTCTTCAAATTTTCCCTTAGAACTAGCTGGTTTCTCAGTAGTAGCACTAAAATTTGAACCCCTGTGACTAGCACTTGCTCTAGAACAAAGCACTAGGAAGCCTTAAACTGATACAAGCACTCAACTCTCCTTGTTAATAAGGAGAAATTAATCGTAGGCACCAAACAGCCTAGAATTGCAAAGTACCTTGCAAAGGCAAGGGAAAATAGCTCTTGTACTTTACAAAAAAAGCACCTAAACAGGCATGTCCAAGGGTCAGCTTCTGGTGATTTCTCCTGTCCACCTGGTGAATCTGGGCATACTGGGGCAATGCAGCAACTGCCTCATGTACACAGACAACCCTCTCCTCCTACTACCCAACACTACAACCTGCGAGAGATGCACTTACATAGCCAAACTGGAAGCAAAGCTCTCTCCAGCCAAGATTGTGCTAGACAGTCAAGAGGAGAAGGTTAACACCTGCACTACACCTCAAGCAATACATAGCTCTTCAAAACCCACACCATCAACACCCACACAACACTAAACCCACATATGCGGAGGCCCTTAACATTAACCTGCCCAAGCAACAAGGACCTCCGAAGCTAAAACGCAAACACCAGTCACAACCAAAGTGACACACAGCTCACACCACCAGTGTACCACCCAACAACAGCCCCCAAGGCAAAACAACATACCCAACACTTTAGTCATTGTTGACTCTATAGTCAGGCACACTGATGTCTCACTCAACAGGCTGAACAAGGAGAAAATTACAGTCAGCTCCCTGTAGGGTGCCAGGATCTGCCACATAATGCATGCACTCAAGTCACTTCCACAAGTACAAATACGACTCTCTCATTGCCCATGTTGGAGTGAATGACTTGAGACGTACCTCCCTGGACTACATGAAAAGAGATATGGAAGAGCTCTCGGATCATGTGGCCCAAGCAGGTATGACCCTAGCCCGGAGTAGCATCCTACCTTCGCCCAGAATGATACCACAGTACAAGGACAAAATGACTAACTTCAACAATTGGCTAACCTTCTGGTGTTATTCAAAGGGGATCCAGTATCTGCCTGCCTCGGATGACATGATCGACAAACCACGGTGCTTTGCCATAGATGGCCTGCACCTGTCGCACTTGGGATTCAGGTTACTGGCAAAAGCTCTTGCCATCCCTATAGTGCCTTTTATAGGCAAGGTTCAAAGGACAAAACCACCACTGTAACAGATACAAGCATGCAAAATCTGAAGGTAATGCTACTCAATGCGAGAAGCCTAAACCTCAAAATGCACTCTCTCGAGGCACTCCTAAAAATGGAGAACATCGATATCTGTGCAGTAACTGAGACCTGGTTCAAGGTGCCAGAGAGCACCCCTGCAGCACCAGGCTACAACTCTTACCACACTTTTCGGCCACCAAACCAAGACCGAAACACTAAAGGAGGGGGCGTGTCCATGGTCACCAAGGATATTCACACCTCCAGGCTAGTTGCCCAACACAATGCATCTGAAATTCTCCAGGTGCAACTAACACTAGGTAATACTGCAATCCAAATTGTGGCTTGCTACAGATCCCCCACCATGCCCCAAGATTCTCACTACACCTTTCTAAGCATACTGGAAAATATTAAGATACAACCAAACACCCTAATACTAGATGATTTCAACTACCCTGCCATTAACTGGGAAAACTATTTTGGTACCAACACCTTTTCCCAATGGTTCCTGGAATTCATAAATTCCAACGCCCTGGATCAACTAATCCATTGTCCCACCAGGGGCTTTAATATCCTAAACCTGGTCATTACCAACATGGGAGACTGATGCTCCACAGCAGTGGTCACCCCCTCATTGGTCAGGTCTGACCATAAGCTAATCACCCCTGACATCCACATCCCACCCCACCCCCCAGTAAGGAAACCTCTGTAAAAAAACTTCTCCAAAGCCAGCTTCATGTTATTCAAGTCAGAAGTGACAAACTTCATGACTCCCATGCAGATGGGAGTTGAAAGTTCGACTGCTGAATCCTACACTAAGGCACTGTGTGAGCACATCCACTCGTGCATGAATTGTGCCATCCCAAATAGAACCAAGATGCTCTCCTTCAAAAAAAGGAAGCCAATCTGGTGGTCTCCTGCCATAAACAAACTATACAACAGAAAGAAGAAAGTGTTGCAGAACAGAGGAAAATCCCAGGATGCAAAAAACTCCCATACCAGCCTCAGTAAGAAGCTGAGATCTCTCAAAATCTTCTAAAGTTAGTTACGAAAATAAAATTGCCAAAGATTCCAAAGACAACCACAAGGCATTCTATAGTTATGTCAAGAATCTAAATGGCAATGCTCAGATCTGCTCTGAGCTACAACAGAATGGCATTAAATATACTGATCCCAAGGAAATTACCAATATCCTGGCAGATCGATTTATTGCCAACTTCACCCCCCTCTCACCCCTGAAAGGGCCCATCTCAATACCAAAAGATTGCCAAATTCTGGCAATCATGGCCACACAGGTAGAAACCGCACTCTCCAAAGCTAAGAATACAGCATCCATGGGACCAGATGACATCCCGGGCTGTGAACTACATGAACTGGCACCTCACCTAAGTGTTATGTTTGATCATAGCCTCATCTCAGGCTTCATGCCCACTGAATGCGCACAGCTACAGTTATCTCATTCCGCAAGGGGGGATCCACCTTGGATCCCGGGAACTACTGTTCCATCAGTCTGACGAGCCTGATCAGCAAGGGCATGAAACGCATCATGGAACTTATAAAAAAAGACATTGGTGACCTTCAAACACTGGACCCCACCCAGTTTGGATTCGTGAAGGGCCCATCTTGTCTCCTGAACCTGATGACTTCTTTGAATCAGTCTCCAGAGCTGTGGACGAGGGGAAGGTGGTCCACACTGCCTATATGGACCTCGCCAAGGCCTTCGACACCATCCCCCAATCTGGACTCATAGATAAACTTACTAAGCTGGGCATAAATCCCTACATCACTCAATGGGTTGCCAACTGGCTTACTGATAGAACCCAGACTGTAAAAGTAGCCGACTCCAAATCGAGCTCCAGACAAGTGGAGTACCTCAGGGTTCAGTCCTGGGACCGCTCTTGTTTGGCATTTACTTCTCTGAAGTACAGGCCAACACTAAGGGACTCTGGCTAACAAAGTTCACAGATGACTGCAAACTGGGAGCCATTATTGAATCCCCAATTGATGTAAATATTGTACAAAAGGGCCTAACAAACAGATGCTTGGTGCCAGAGCCATGGGCTCAAGCTTAATGTCAAGAAATATATAGTTATCCCCTTTGGGAAAAACCATGTACCCATGAATTACCACATCGGTGTCAGTACACTAAACAATGAAAGTGTGATGAGAGACTTGGGGACAGTGGTCTCACCTGCAATAACCACATTGCCACAACAGTCAGGAAATCTTTCTATGTGGCACACCTCATCACTAAGGGCTTTTCATCCAGAAAAAAGGAGGTAATTGTCCCACAATACTCATCCCTCACTAGACCCATTATAGAGTACAAAGCCCCATTTGGTATGTACCTCAAGACATCTGCAACAGCTGGTAAGGCCGCAGAAATACCTCACTAAAAGAATCACAGGCCTAAAGCAGATGCCCTATGCTGACTAAAAAAACTCCAGCTCTACTCTGTGGCATATTGTCTACTCACAGGTGATCTCTGCTTAACATACAAGGCCATGTCAAACCCAGAGCTGTTGGACATGCTACACTTAAAGAAATCCCAATCCCTCAGAGCCACACACTCCAGGGATCTAAACCTTGTCATTACAATGAACAAAACATGCTGGAGGGATAGGTTCTGACCCAGAGACTCCCCATACTCTGGAATAGACTGCCCATACATGTCAAGCAGAGCACCTTCTTGGCCCTCTTCAAAAGGAACCTTGACGATTGGATGGGAGATAGGAAATTTACCCCGGGGACACGTCAGTTGCCCTGTTAGACAGGGGTCCAGGGAAGTAAATATTGTGGAAAGAAATATCCAGGGAATTGTTATGGCTAGGCTTGTATAGGCCCTAGGGCTGATAGCCTAGTACCAACCTATGAACCTATAAAGTGAGGGAAAAACAGCGTATGGTATATTTAGAGAGAAGGTCAGCGAAGAGAATTTGAAAGAAGTAGGGAAGTGAAGAAGGGAGAGTAAGGATTTATAATGAATGAAAAAGCACTTGTTCACATTTAGGGATATAGTTTATCCTAGTTTTGAGCAAGAACAGAGAGAGATTTTAAGAGTGTTTTTGAAAGATGGGAGGGTATTGACCTGATGGATACAGGTAAGGAGTTCCAGGACTTATCGACTTTGTACAAGTGCAGACAATGCCAAGCAGAATCAATAGGTTTGTAGACAGGAGTTTTCAGTCACTGGATCACAATGACATACTGGGAACATAGTTGGGTAGAATGTTTTTTAGTGGTGGACAGGCAGATGGATGATGGATAATTTTATAGATGGTATATGTTAAGTTTGTCTTATGCAGTTTTGCAAATGCAGGTCAAATGTAAGATCATCATCCACTATCACCCCTAATAATTTTCTATGAGAAGTGACCAATGGTTGTATTATCCATAGAGAATTTTTCTATTTAATAAATACAAATAAAAAAATGGGAAATTGAAAAATTTATCAGAATACTGTTTGTAGTAGTCTAGAGTTTATAGAAAAGATAACTAAAATACGCATGAGTGATGAACCAGCCAAACACTTAGAGCTTTCATCCTTTATTCAATGGACTTCTTCAGAATTCCCAAACCAGCCATGTTACAAAGTATATACATGTAAAGAAATCATGTGATCACTTCATCCAATCAAACCAATAGAATACATATGTCATTACAAATACCATTTTAAAAAAACACAGAAAATGTGTGGAATAAAAAATATATATTTTTGTTCTATATTTTAAAACTACTATCAATAATTTAGATCCTACCTATAGTATGCTTTAAGTTTCAACAAGCTCATTATAGACGCAATATCATTAAGCCCTGGTGGTACAACAGCATTCAATTTAATCTGCCACCATAATTCTTTACACTCTAATTTTATCTTACACGGACCACCTCTAGGGTTGATGTCCAGTCTCTCTCTATAATGACAAATAAAAACCTATGTGTAGGATTTAAAATATGTTTATATATAGCACTAGTACTTTTTACTTTGAATATCATGAATATGTTCGATGTTCTAACTTTCAATCTATGCTCCGTTTTTCCTACATATGTGGAACAATGTTGGCATAAGGCTATATATACTACCCAAGTGGTATTACAATTCTATCTGCACTTTATATTTATCATATTATTGACTACCAGTGTTTGACATTCATAAATATATTTCCAATTTGAAAAACTTCCACATTGGTACATTTTAAAATTCTCACTATAGGCGTTTTGCTTGTTACTGTTCTCCAATATACTTTTTATACATTTTCCCTTTCTATAAATTTGTGGACTATCCCCAAACTTTGTACTCAATTCCAACTGATTTTAATAATATACCAGTTCTTTTGTACATCTTTTATATATTCACTCTACAGAATAAGTCATCATGAATGTTGATGTATAATTAGCATCAATAGGCTTCCCCCATCAGTGACCATATTTCCATTATTGATACCAGTTATTTCACTGTTACTGACAGGGCAAACTACACCATCACTCAATAGATCATGTAAGTTCTCATTATATTTTATCAATGAATATATATGCTTATTCTTTTATGTTCTACATTATCCCTAACAGAATTAATCATATAAATGGGATATTGTCCTTTTAAAAACATTTCTTGCAAAATGTGACATTTACCTACAATATCAGTACAAGATATATTCATTCTTGCTGCATGAACCATCTGCCCTTTAATTACAGCTTGTTTTTGATGGCATGTGTTTTCGTTTTCTTGAAATGATTAAAACTGAATTTTTCTTCTGCATATATTATACATTAAGGTTTAAAAAATGAAAATAAATGACAATGCATATCTTATGAATATCAATGTGTCAATAATGTAAAGTACAACTAATGAAAAATGCAAATAAAGAAAACCCTACTCCTTTTTGATGAGTGCGTGGGATCCTGAGCTACCACCAGTCAAGCAGACAGGACCCTTGGTTTACATCTTATCCAAAGGACAGCATACTCAAGGAGTGCAGCACCTCTCTTACACTGCACTGCAGTGTCAGTACTGGAAAATAATCCAAGTATCTGATGTGGGAATAGAACCCACACTCTTCTAATCTCACAGCACTAAGAATGAGTTTATTGAGACACTAACACCGAAATTAAAACAATGTGTTGCTGACACAAATTATTCCCTCTCTCTCTCGTTTCTCCAAATGTTTTGGGTTTCTAACACAATGATGTGAATTGAGCCCGTTCCCAAGTCAGGGTATGCTTAAAGTTCATGAAATTAGTATTGCTTCAGCCTTTGAAGTTAGACAAGAGTGCTCTTCAAAGGAACCCACAATGTACCCAAAATTCCATCCTTCTGCAGTTCATATGAGGTTACAGGTGTCGATAGCGTACTTAATGACTGCACATTCCTTATTAGTCTTACTGATGATGGAAAGACCCCAAAAGTACCTCACCAAGAGGATCAAGGGACTCAAACATATGCCATATGCTGCCCGGCTAAAGAAACTCCAGCTCTACTCAGTAGCAAATGTACAATCACAGAAGGAGCTGTCATCATCTATACCAGAAGTGTAAATAGGGTGGGGAAAGGTGGCATCCACCCCAGGAAGAATGTGTTAAGGGGTACAATTGGGAGATCCTTTTTTTTCCCTCAAAAAGTAAACATGAAAGACAGCAGGCCTTGAGGGTATTAGGACCTAATGCTCCTTCAGGAATGAAGAAACACCCACCAGATAGGAGAAGCAACTTTTTTTTTTTGCTTTCATGTTGTACAAGAGTGTAGGGTGTTAGGATATGGTGCTTTTCCATAGGATAGGTGGTATACCAGATCATAGAAGGGACCTTTTTTCTCTCTCCTCAAACTAGTATTGAGGGGCACTACAGTCGGGCAGCAGTACTGGGCAACAAATAAGGCAGTTACACCTATAAGCTGTACTATCATTATGTGATTGTCAGGGGAAAAAAGCGTTTAACTGCTACAGAGAGATTCTACCCAGGAAGCTAAGCACTTAAATAAAATACTTAAAATAATGAAATGAATTAGCACTAATGGAATAGGGTTCCATGTACCTGTGTACAAGATTCCTCCATCACTGGTATACCATTACAGGCATCAGAATTCACAGACATATTTCAGTGAGCATGGCTTGTTCCTTATTCCCATAAACAATGTACCAGTGATTTACAGTAATCTGTCAACTACTAGTCACACGCACTTGGCTTTGAACTCCAAAGCTGAATTTCTTTCTGCTTAAACTGCACATCATCGTGTACTGTACACTACATTCTGAGCTCTTTTATCATGTCAGGGAGAACTGCCTCCTGGGCAGATCTAATTAATGCTTCCTCATTTAAAGAGAGGCCTACAGTGGGGCCACCATTAATGATGTCATGGTAGATCCGGATTCCTAAGCAGGTTCACTGCTTTAGCAACATTTATTTGTTAGGTTAAGTACTTGGGTAACCACTGCAAGAGTAAATATAATGAAATATGTGTGTACATGTCTATACATCTCAAACTGTGGCACAGACACTGGTAGACCTGGAAAAACACTGCTACTGCTGGCATTGTACCTGCTGTTTGTATACCAGTTATAGCAGCTTTTATTAAAAGTTGTGCCATGGAGGGGAATAATGAGCTCCTGAAAAATAAAGAGCAGGCAGGCGAGCCAGACGGATGCTGTGTGTGACAAGTAATGAGATGTGGGCATCTAAAGGAGCATGATAATGGTCATCACCTTTTAACCTCTGGGTCAGAGATGGGTCTAAAGAGGATACTCCAGTGAGCTACATGTGAAAGAGGGCAGTCTGGATGGTATTGGTGAAACCTGAAAATGGAGAGGAATTACTGTCCTGTAAAAAAAGAAAATGGAAGAATTCATTACTCGTGTCTTAAGTCTTGAAGGAACAGACTGATATCTTTAAATACTACTTATTTACTGACCAGTTTAGGAAAAAATGTACATTTAGGAATACTGACATTGTGAGAACTGAAGAGGATGCCACACTGAACAGAAGTTTAGAAAAGAATTTGGCAACGTATTAATGACTATGTTTTTTTTTGTTACCCTACCTTTTTTGTTCTCCTTGTAAATAAAGCTCAACCTAAAACAAGCTGGTTCCAGAAATGGTTTTATTACACCTAACAGTCAGAACATTGGCTCTAGATAATTCTCACTGCTGAAGTGGCACCCCAACTCCCTGGGTAAAAATGGAGAAAAAGAGGCTGTGGATGGATATACACATTTTATATATGTACATATAAAAGAAATACAATTATAGTCAACTATACCAAAAACAAGGTTAACTGACAATTAACAAAAAAGGGCCAGTTCAAATTACCAAACATCAACGCAACCAAATCCCAACTTAAGCTCCAAGAACACACAGACCCTGAGGAATTCCACAGAAATAAAATGCTCAATCACACCTGAAGTGTTGTAAACTTTTATTAACACACAACACAGCAGTTAAACTACCGAATATTTCTCATCCAATATTACCAAACAAGAAGCACTCAAACCAAGCAGAAACATTTTACACATTACTGTGGAGAAACAAGTCTACTTCAGAAGACTGAAAAACCAAAAGACTGAAAATTCAAAATACTGAATAGAATTTGCCCCCTTTAACACTGCTGTGCAATCTTGGAGTTGGTATATATAGTTAGCAGGGGGTGTGGGGGGCACAGTCTGCCAAATGAGGGATGTGGAGGGGCTTGCCCCTACATTAAAAATGTGTTAAGTATTTTGAATTTTCAGTCTTTTGGTTTATCAGTCTTCTGAAGTAGACCCACAGAACAGGCTATATCAAACAGTATTAATAGTCTACTAAAATTAACTCCAAAACTAACATTAGTTGTTGTTGTGTCTTTCGGCTTTTCCCGGTTAGGGGTCGCCACAGCGGAACTCCGGTCCGCTAATGATTGGCAGTAGATTTTTATGTGCCGAGTTGCCAGCTCTGACGCACAACCTTCAATGAAGGTACGCCCATTAATGCATGTCTCCACACAGAAGACGCTCTAGCTGAGAATCGAACGGGACAACATCTTACTGTGAGGCGACAACACTACCACAGCACCACCACCATATTCTACTGAAATAAACTCCAAAAAGTACAGTTGTGTACACTTACCATAAACTGTAGATGTTAAAGTGTATTCACTGTTGCAGTCCTAACCAATGGGTTATCTGGCTCCCGGTAGCCCTCGATCGGCCAGAATACCAAAGGTAAGTAAATATGACATTGGCTGTCGTTGGTTGTAAAGGACATCCGATACAAAAAGAGGCAGCTGACTTCACTTCTTCATTCTTTCTTGCTATAAGAGTCAGGAGTCCCCAGAAAACAAGACTTAAGCCAAAAGAAACTTTGGCAAATAAAACCAGATTCGGCCCTGTACCTTAAGAAAGGACCAAAAAAGGGGGAAGGAGGGAGGGAAACCAGGACTGCAACAGTGAATACACTCGAACATCTACATTTATGGTAAGTGTACACAACTGTACTATGTTCATTGTGTTTCACTGTTGCAGTCCTAACCAATGGGTTGACTACTAAAGCCCAGAGAAAAGGGAGGAGGTACCAATAGAATCAAGGATTGGAGAGAATACCCTGCAGAACAGCAGTGGCAAACCCTGGCCTGGCTCTAGAAAACAAAGGCAAATTATAATGCTTTGTGAAAGTGTGAACAGACAATGTGGCAGCCTCTAAAATGTCTTTAGTAGGGACACCCCTTAAAAAGGCTGCAGAAGTGGAAGCTGCTCTTGTGGAGTAGGTCCTAACCCCTTGAGGAGGAACCTTGCCATGAAAGGAACAACAAAGTAATACAATGTGCAATCCATTTAGTAATGGTTTGCTTAGAGATAGCTTTGCCTTGAGCTCCAGGGGCAAAACTGATTAATAGCTGTGCTGATTTCTGAAGGTCTTTAGTGCTGTCCAGGTAAAACCTGAGCTGTCTGTGCACATCAAGAGAATGTAGGATCCTCTCACCTCTATTTTGAGGATTAGGAAAGAAAGTAGGAAGGTGTATGGACTGATTAAGAGTCAGGCTAGAAACCACCTTAGGCATAAAAGAGGGATTGGTTCTCAGAGAGACACGATCTGCATGGAAGATAAGAAAAGGTTCCACAGCTATCAAAGCTGGCAGCTCTGAAACTCTCCTTGCTGAAGTTATAGCCAAGATGAAGGCAGTTTTCCAAGAGAGAAACTTTAAATCTGCAGTGGCAGCTGGCTCAAAAGGAGGAAGAGTGAGTTTCTCTAGAACAAAATTAAGATCCCAGGCTGGAGTAGGTGCCCATCTGGGAGGTATTAAGTTGCAACCACCTCTGAGAAACATTTTCATCAGGGGATGAGAGAAAATGGGTTGCTCAAAAGAACAATGAGCAGAAATGGCTGAAGCATGGATCTTGAGAGAGGAAAATGAAAGACCACCCTGAAGCAAATCAGCCAAGTATTCCAGGATCAGAGGAAGAGTAGGCTGAGAAGAAGATTCCCCTCTAACCTGCATCCAGTGAGAGAATCTTTCCCATTTGCCAGCATAGGACTTCCTAGTGCTAGGCCTCCTGAAGTACACTGACCACCTGCTGGAAAAGGGAAGAAGAAATGGATTGATTCATACAACCAGCCATGCTGCCAAATGGAGAGACTGAAGATGAGGATGTAGAATGTTTCCCCCTTCCTGAACCAAAATATATCTGGCTTCAGAGGAAGATGCCAAGGAGGAAATTGGGAGAGACTGTGAAGCAGTAGATACCAATGCTCTCTGGGCCAGTCCGGAGCTATGAGAATAGTCCTTGGTCTTTCATCCCTTATCTTCAATAATACTCTGGGAAGAGGAGGGAAGGCATAAACTGACAGAAGCGTCCAAGGGATGGACAGAGCATCCACTCTCCAAGCCTTGCTGTGATGCTGTCTGGTGCAAAAAAGTGGTAGAAGGTGGTTGTCTGGGGAGGAGAAAAGATCCACCTGAGGAGTACTCCAACATTGAATGATGCTGTAAAAGACTGCTCTGTTCAGTTGCCACTCATGAGGATCCAGGGTCTGTCTGCTCAACTGGTCTGCCAAAACACTGAGGCTCCCTGGAAGCAAAAAAATGCTTGATAGCTAGTAAGGCTTGCTGAACTGCCATCAACTCCTTTAGGTTTATGTGCAGTTGGCATCTGCTGGGCGTTCCAATGTTCCTGTATGCAACTGCCATCCAGGTGAGCTCCCCAGGCATAATCCGATGCATCCATGGTAAGAGCTTGAATGGCAGGAAGTGGGCGAAAAGGCATGCCCTTGTTTTGTAAACAGGCTGTCGCCCACCATAGAAACTGTCTGCAGTCATGGAAGCAGAGGAATTATCATATCCAGGTCCTGTATGTGTTGACACTAAAGGTTCTTGAGGTACCATTGCAATTTCCTCATATGCAGTCTTGCATATGGAATCATGAGAATGCAAGAGGCCATGTATCCCAGAGCTTGCAGGTATTTCCTTGCAGAAAGCTAGGACAGGCTTGCCAAATCCTTGAAGTAAACTGAAAAAGTTGCCTGCTTCTCCTGGGTGTGATATATCATCTGCGTGGCTGTGTTCAGACTTGCTCCCAGGAATGTTATCTCCTTGGATGGCACCATTTTTGATTTTTCCACATTGAGAGTGTAACCCAGAGGAGAGAGACGAGTCTTTACAAATTCCAGATCCTTTAACAGCTGTTCTTGAGAATTTGCTTGAATTAGACAGTTGTCCAAGTTTGGATAAATCTGAATTCTCTTCTGCCTGCAAAATGACTGGAGCTAGGCACTTTGTGAAAACTCTGGGAACAGTAGATAAGCCAAAGGGCAGTGCAAAGAATTGATAATGTTGCTTGCCCACTCTGAAACAAAGGTATTGCCTGCAACTTTCCCTGACAGGGATGTGTAGATAACCTTCTTTGAGATCCAAAGTTACTAGCCAGGAGTCCTTGTCTAACATTGGTAGCAACTGATGCAGAGTGAGCATTTTGAGCTTTGGAATTACCAAGAAAGAGTTCAGAATGGATAGATCTAGGATAGGACACCAGGTGCCTTCTTTTTTTTGGAACTACGAAAAGTCTGGAATAGAAGCCCTGGCCTACCTGCTAAGCAGGAACTGATTCTATTGCCCCCAGATGTAACAGAGACAAAATTTGCTTTTCTACTACTGCCCTTTGGTTTGCTGAAGTGTCCCAGAATCCTTTGGGTACTGGAAAGGTGTGGAAAGAAAACCTGTGACCTAGGAATACAGTTCTGAGTACCCATTTGGCATCCGTGATGGTGGCCCAGACATTTGCAAAAAAGGCCAACCTTCCCCCTAAAGGATTCTCTGGGCAAGTAGGAACAGGCAGAAGTTGGACAGAGTCATTGATAATGTTTGGACTGAGATGTAGGCTTAGAACTGCCTGCCTTGGAAGTGGAAGCATGCCAATGCTTTGAGGGGTAGCCACCTGCCCCCTAGATGATTTGCAATCTCTAGTCCTAGAGTGGTTCTGTCTGCTGGTATCAGGAAACATCTAACTCTTAGAAGGGTAATTCCTGCTGAAACTAGGAGGTTGAACTTGCAGAAAGTCTTTAACTGTTTGCATAGACTTGGCCTTATCCTTCATCTTTTTGAGCACTTCCTCTGCTTTACTGCCAAAAAGACCGCCGTCTTTATGCAAAGGTACATCTAAAAGCTTAGACTTGACAGGCTCTGGAAGGGGCTGCTCCCTGAGCCAAGCATGCCTTCTGAGAACAGATCCAGTAGCTGTAGCCCTGCAGGAGGCTTCTAGATTGTCAAAACCACAATGTAATGAATGTTTATTGACAAGACTGGCAGAATTCAGCAAATCCTGCTATCCTTACTCTCTTCCAAAAGGCACACTTTGACTTAATAGCCTCCAAGGTGTGCTGCTGATACTTAAGCATATAATAAAGGCAATTAGTTGACCTAATAGCAAGAGTAGCAGAGGTATAAACTTTTTTACCCCCCTATCTAGGTTCCTAGATTCCCTGTCGGAAGGAACAGGACTCTTGGTAACAGTGGCCTTAACTCCTTTAGGCCCTTGAGAAATAACCTCTGTATCAGCCAACAGATTCCTGAAAAGTAACAAATGAGAATCAGGGTCTCTACAGTACCTGTCAGGTTTCCTGGGAGCAGGAGGAACTGAATTTGGAGTCAAGGTATTTTCCAGAAAAACATCATCAACCACTTCCAACACTGCAGGAATAGCCAGAGGCTTATGCTGAGGCAAATCCAAAAACTCCCTGATCCTCTTCTTAGATTGGAGATAATCCTGACTTTCCCATTTAAAATGCTCCCTGAGAGTATTCAAAGTATCACCAAAAGAGAAATCCTCTGGAGGAGAAGCAGAAGGAATGGATTCCTCTGCATCTGAATCCTCAAAAGGAGAAAAAACCTGAGAAACTTCTTCATCAGAAATGCTAGAAGTATCAGAACCTGAATAAGACAAAGCCTCAGGAGAGACATCCCTACCCCTTTTTGAAGGAGGAGGCTGTGAACCCCTAATAAGTGTCAAAAGGTCATCAGCCATTTTCACCACTTGATAATGAGGGGAACGAGAGGAAACTGGAGCCTTCTTCTTCACAGGCTTAGGAATGGAAGATTTACCTGCAAGTCTGAAGGACTCGGGGAGGCCTGGCAACCGCCGAAATAGTGGCAGAGGTTGTTGGCATGAGCTTGCTGTCTGAATGAAGAACAGAGGCCTCAGACACTGGAGCCAGCTTAGCGGCTCCAGATCCAGCTGAAGAGGCAACAGGCAGAAGGTTAGAAGACAAAATGGAAGCCGGAGGCCTGAGGGACTCTGAAATGGTCTCAACCAAGGCCTGCGGTTGAAAATCCGTGGACTGCAGGGGCCGCAATGGTGCCTCACTGGCTACTGCAGGACTGACTACCAACTTATCTGAAAACTTGACCTTCTGAAGCCTGTTGCTGTCCTTGTCCTTTCGCTACTTAGGGATATCCGAAGCCTGAAGATCAGTGGATGCCATACTGCAAACTTAGGCCAACACTCCAAAATGCTTAGCTAAAAGCTTAGCCCGATGACGAATAGTATGTGGATTAAAGGAAGCACAGAGGTCACAATTAGGAACATCGTGGTCAAGGCCTAAACAAATAATACAATAGGAATGAAAACCTTTATGGGGAATCTGCTTTCCACAGGTAAGACTATTATTGACTTTTTCTGACATTCATTAAGGCAAGAAAAGGGGATCCCCAATGGGGTACTTAGCTGTAGTTGACTAACTTTGTAGTCGGAAACCAAAAAGGTAAACTGCCGACCGGCACTCATGCAAAAATGCTTCTGCTTTGGGCTCCATGGCAAAGAAGACAGAGGAAGTGAAGTAGGCTGCCTCCTTTTGTATCGGACGTCCTGTCGTCCTTTACAATAGATGACAGCCGATGTCATATTTACTTACCTTTGGTATTCTGGCCGATCGAGGGCTACCGGGAGCCGGATAACTCATTGGTTAGGACTGCAACAGTGAAACAAGATGAACATCTAACATTAGTATTCTACTGAAATAAACTCCAAAACTAACATCACCTTTTAATGGCTGCATATTTATGATGCTAAGCTTTTAAATCAATGAATGAAAACAGTTTAAAGGTTTGCAGTTCATGGCGAGGATGGCAATTTGTGTAAAACAACTGGTCAAAGAAAATTCATGATGCCTATTATATATCCACAAAGAAATATGGCCAAATTTTTATTTCATTTTACTGAACTATTAAATCCATAAGGAAATATGGCTACTTTTTAAATTTTCAGTCAGGCAAATGGGCTGGCTCAGGAATCCCTTTCAGACAAATAAGAATTTGGTGAACACATCAAGTCACATGAGCCACTAACCGTCAGAATGTGGACACAAAGAAAATATAGCAATAACTAAAATCAGAGCTCTAGCAAAATGTACAGCTGTGGTGTAGTTAAGAATTGCTGTGATGATCACAATGAATCTAGCTTTACAGTATATTCCTGTAGTTTAACAAATGTAAAGCAGTAAAATACACCAATGATGAGACACAGTCAACTTGTACATTTGTGCACTTCATGCTTAAATATATTTCTGATTCACATTTGACAATGGTATCCTACTCAGGCAACTATGCAAATATGGTATATACTGCTTATGGGGGGGGGATCAGAAGTGGTCTGAGATCATGAGCAGTGAACTATGGCAGAAGTGGTCAGAGATCATACAAACAAGTGGAAGAACCCAATAAAGCACGTGACATGGTAAGTGGAAGTTAAAAGCAGCACCACTTGTACAGAGTAGAACAATTGGTGAGTTACAGAGATGTTTCACTCATGGCTGCAAACCCATATTGCTCACCATGGCAGAAGCAACTGTCTACCAATATCATTATCTGACTTAAGGACCACTATTCCTGTTCATACATTCTGCTAAAGGATCGGTCGGTTTATTATCATAATTTCAAATCCAACTCCATCGACCGCACTATGTTCGAACACGGAATGTCGAGCACGGCAATGTCGAACTTCAAAAGCAAACCTAGGAATGGTTTTAACATGCGTCAAGATAGGTGTTCACCGCTATTGCCGAACTACAAACCTCTCCCCTATTTTGACCCATGTTAAAACCCGTTCCTAGGCTTGCTTTTGAAGTTTGTCATTGCCATGTTCGACTTTCCGTGTTCGAACATAGTGCGGTCGACAGAGTTGGACTTGAAATTATGATAGTAAACTGATTGATCACCTGATAATAACAGCACCTACAGTCTGTGGAAGTGTTAAAACAGTCATGCATATACCCGAAATCCAGGGATACTGCAGAGGTACCAACCAAAGTGAGGCATATCAAAGTGCAAAGCAAATACTTTTTTTTTTTATCTTGAAAAGGATGAAGAGTTATCAGTTTCAAGGTCAGAGTAATGCAGCACTGGGTACATTAAACAATAATGTCTGCCAGCATACTCGCTGCTTTTGTAGCTAAAAATAGTTTTCTAAAGCCAGAGGAGGTAGGCAGAAGAGCTGAAAGAGAGGGAATAACTTGGTTTGAGTCCAGTGACAGTCTGCTGATGAAGGGAATTCTGAATAAAGATGTAGAAAACTGAAGAGGTCTAATTTTTGTGACAGATCAATTTAAAAAAGTCTTACTAAAAGATGTGAAATTATCATGAATACATGACAGGGTATGAAATGCATCTTTTTCATATACACTTACTATTTAATAAGGTAAAAAAAGGAAGCACTCATGTGGGGACTAAACTCTACACTCATTGGTACCTACAGTGTTGGTTAGAGTGATATGCAAACACTAGATTCTTTTCTATTTGGGAGTATTCAATATGCAGTACCCCAACGCAGATACACAAACAGTTCCAGCACGTATGTGAACAATGCATGGAGTTAAAATATCATACATTTGATGAGACAACTTTACTTGTACTGTTCCTTACATATACTATGATAAATAAAGACATCTACAGGAATAAAAAAATGCTCTGAAGTGCAACAGACTAAGCATCCCTTAGTGGTGGGGACTGCTAGTGGGTCAGTGGGAGATGACTCTTCCAAGCCTGATAATCAGTAAGTACATTAATTTGGTTTGATTGCATTTCTGGTCATACTAGCATAGCTATTCAGCAAAGCAACTTGCTATTGAAGGTAGGTTGCACTGATTAAGGACTTGTTTTAATCATCTATTGAATTATCACTACTGACATAGGCATTCATACATTTATATGAATGAAAAACCATATTGACATTCTCAGTTACAAACGTTATACATCCCATATAATCTTCTGTACAGTCATTGTTAATCCAGCATTACATAGCTCACTCAATTGCTGCCTTGTCTTAAAACTCATTCCTCCTCCCAAACATTCTGCATGCATTGTCCCACAGTTCCCATGTTTTCTATGTAATCTGTCACTATCTTTTCCTAAAAATCTCACTTCCATTTTTTTCTCCCTAGGTTACTATACTGACCACCTCAAATACTGTTGGTTTAGAATTTGATATCCAATTTCTAGAAATTACTTTTTTGTCAGCCACCAACATTAAACTTGGGAATCCCTTACTATGTCTAGGCAATTCAGATCCTGTATCCCAGCTCAAACAATCATTCCCTTAGTTATACCAAGTTGCTCATCCAGTGTTTCTGAGCAGTCTCTTTCTTCCCCATCACAAATCCACCATTTGCAATCTGAGAAAAAATTCTTTGGAGTCTGACTGGTGTATAAAAATACCTGTGCAAACATTTCCAAGCAAAAATCCTAACTCTTCTAGACTTTCTTGAATATTTGGGAGCCATACATATATCCTCCTATTGTTTCTTTGTGAATGGCTTATCCAGTCTCTTCCCAATCGTTTCTGATCTCCTCTGATTGATTTCTATAATTACCATGCGACATTTTAAATGCTCTACTAATTATCCCTTTAACAGCAGTCTCCATTCTAGATTCAACTAAAAGCTTTACCAGAGCTGGTCATTCACTTAGGATTCCCCTAGCCCTTTCTCTTTGCCTATACTCTAATATTAATCCTAAATAAGGAAGGCAATCTCTAGCCTACAGTCCAAATGTATTTTTGGCCTTTCCCATTCTATTACTTTTCCTTCTTTAACTATTTCCTCCCAATACTTTGGTTCCATTGTCAGTTTTCTCCAGTAAATTCCTTCCCCCTTTTGCCTATTCTCTGTACCCCAAATTAGAGTCATCCCGATTGGCAGTATCTCTTCTCTCCATTCCCATGTTGACTTAGTTCCTAGAATAACTTCTGCTGCTTTATGAATATAATATTCTGTATGGCTATTGCTATTGTCCTAAAGGATCTGCAATCAAAATCCCACTCTCTCAGTTCTTTAGCTTCCCCCATTTCATCTCTTTCAACTTTGAATTATAGCTTTCTGCTTGTGCTATGCATAGGAGCCTTAACTGTGTAGCTCTGAAATATCCCTTCAAATCAGGTAATACCAAACCACCTTGTCCTATAGGCTGGATCAGCTTATGCTACTTTATGTGTGCCTCCCAAACAAAATCCAGTTCAACCGTTTAATTGCTTTCCACAACTTGTCCTTTGATTGATAAAATATGCCTGACCCGTGTCACAGTTTGCATCTTGCTTTCCATTTCTATAAACAATAGCTTCCAGGTTCTCAGCTTTCTTCTTTTGTTTAGTCTCTTCCCACATATCTTTACCTGTCATAACAGACTCTCTTAACCCATACTCCTAAGTATGTCATTTTATCATATCCCCATAAATATGGGTATTGCTGAACCAATTTGTGTATGGATACATAGTTTGCAGCTATAGCCTTTGCTTTATCTTTATTTTATATCCTGAAAAGACTTGAAACTGTCTCAGAATGTTCTACAGCACTGAGATGTCCTTTTTCTGGTTTTATCAGGTACAAAATATCATTTACAAATAAAGCCGACTTTCCTTGATTACCACACCAATTGTATCCTTGAATTGCCGAGTCCTTTATTTTCTGAGTGTTTCGAAATATAATGCAAATTACAAGGGGGAGAGAGGACACCCAAGCCTGCTTCCTCTGTTCAGACAGAACTTATCAGAAAAGAACACCACCCACACTAATTTTCACTAATTATCCCTCATATATCCTCCTAATTAACCTTATTATTCTGTCAGGGAATGCAAATGCTTCCATTGTTCTACTGAAAACCCCAGCTTACTCTGTCAAATGCTTTCTCTGCATCAAGACCCACCAACAACAGTGGTACTTTCTTACATTCTGCTTCCCTCTGGATTATCATTTTTCTGTTAATGTTGTCAGATGTTTACCTCCCCTCCACAAAACCACAATGATCAATTTCGGCAACACCTTTCTCATTCTTTTAGCCATTCTAGACAAACACTTTATAATTATGGATTAGAATCAAAATGGGCCTACATTAAGCTGGCTCTTATGTGTCTACCATCTTTAGGTATACAGCCATGACAGCTTTCTTCCAGGATGTGGTGCTTCCCCTACTTTTAAAATACTGTTAAACAAAACCTTCCAGATCTTTATCACTTTCTTCCCTCTTTACTATCTAGGGACTTGATAAATACCATTAAATTGAAACTGCGAGCATAATAACTACCAACACACAATTAACCCAAGATCTGGTTAGTGATAAATTCAACAGCAAACCTGGCTTGAGCATCGAACCTGGGCTCTACAGGAAGCCATTTAGCATGGAATGTGAGTGAAGATCTGGAGTCAACTTCTGCCAGGGGGGTGGGGGTGGAGGAGTTGGGACAATTATTCTTCTTCTTTCGGCTTTTCCCGGTTAGGGGTCGCCACAGCGGATCACCTGTCTGCTCATGATTGGTAGTGGAGTTTTTACGGTGTTGAGTTGCCAGCCCGGCACCCAACCTTCCACAGAAGGCACGCACATGCACAAACACACACCTAGGGCCAATTTAGAGTGTCCAATCCACCTATAGCATGTCTTATAGATGTAGGAGGAAACTGGAGCACCCAGAGGAAACCCACGCAACCACAGGGAGGACATGCAGACTCCACACAGAAGGCACCCCAGCTGAGAATTGAACCAGAGAACCTCTTGCTGTGAGGTGGCAATGCTAACCACTGCACCACCGTGGCGTCCACGGGGATTGGGACAATAAACTGCTAATTTACTGCCATCTGTCAAATGATGTCCAGTAAGTCCCAGCAATGTTGGTAGGAAAATCTGATCTACAGGAGTGCATGTACTCGTTGTAAAGCTGTAAGAGGTTAGTGATGTCCATGCACATCTTTACTTGTAATGTGGGCATACAGTGCATCTGCTGACTGCCAGGGGGAGTCAGCAGTCACTGACTTAACATTACACAGCACTAAAGCCTTAAAATGTACTGTACCAAATGATTGTTTCGGTCTCCATCCTTCCCTGGGGATTTGACTCATTGGAGGAGGAGGGATGTCCCCAGTCCTTTTTTTATGCCAGAGAGGGAAGAGAGGTCCTGGCAGTGAACTGAAGGTCACAGCACTGTTGTGATGAAACTGATAAAAGGCATAATTGAAAGACAGTCATTGGATGAAAGGAGAAAGGCATAAAAGTGATATAAAATATTTAAAACGGTTACTTGTAAACTCAAAAAGACCCTATAGGCTGGTGTCCCACACTAGTTCTAAGCATAGATAATGGTCGAAAGCATATCACTAGCTACCAAACTGGGGACTACACTGCAGTGTTGGAGAAGAGGGCAGCAAGATGTCCAAGCAGTAAAAAGGATGTAAAGGATGAAACAGATAATTATACTGTAAATTAGATTTGAGCTAGTCTACACATGGCCTGGGATAGTCGCAGCTCTCAGGATTGCTGAAAAGGGAAGACTTACTGGTACCATTTAGGAATAATAATGAAGCAGGAAGGTAATTACATTTACGAAAAATTCCAATTCACAAATATAAGCAAAGGAACTTTCACCATAAGGAAATAAAACGACAGGTTGAGACCATGCAAATACTTAATAGGAGATGATTCAGTCAAATTTTCAAATGCCATACCATGAAAATAAATCCCTGTCTTGAATGCAGAGTAAAAAAAAATTCTACAGTTTTTCTAGCAATTACTTTTGAGAAGAGACCATTTTCATAGGTATGAGACAAAGATTCTAATAAAACAAGGGGGTAATGCAGCAGGAAAGACAAAGATGACAAGATGTTGATGTCAGCAAGTTGTGGAACCTTATTAAACTGAGTAAATTAAACTGAATGCAACTATGCCTACATAAAAAATGCAAAAAATTGCATCCAATTTAAACAGGAAGTTTAATATTTATTAAAGAAAAGAAAGTGGCTTTCAAAATGCTTTAAATTACATAATCACGATAAAAAACAATTATGGAGGAGGAAGAAAGGAAGATTACACACAGGCCGAGGATAGGAAACTGAGATGGGTGTCTATTACTGAGGCATCTTTCTGAACGTTGCAGACATCACCTCAGGAAATTCTATTTGATACAAAAAGTCAGTTTTTAATTCTTACGGTTGACTCTTCACCTGATTTTTTTATTTTTTTTTTGGTCATACTATGTTACTCTCTCTACATTTATTGTACTGTATCTAGGATTGGACATCTATATTTTGAAACACCACAACCAGTGCATGCACAAAGCCTTACACAGAACACTTAAAAGAAAAAATACAATATAACATTGAACGGACAAATTGTGAAAATGACAAATGTAGACTGGATATATGCACTTTGCTGTCTCACCAAAATATTGGAATACGGATTTCAACAAAGGCAGATCACTAAATAATTTGGCAGCACAGAACAGCGTTAAAGATGCTAGGTGTTTAATGGGCATGAGTAAGCTAGACTGAAATCTTTATAAAGGATTCAGAAACTTGTGAAACTGTCAAGCTTTAAAGTTCTCTGTGCGCTTGCATTATGGGCCCAGGTCATGACTTAACCAGGTGAATAGGTTAGTCCAAAGACCTTTTTAACAAACTGCAAATAAATATCAACTTCCCATCTGAAGTGAAATACTCTTTTTGAATGGACACAGAGGAGAAAAAAATATCTAAAGGAATTGAAAATCCAGTCAAGTTCACATAAAATGGTAATGAGAATACCAGAGGTAGGTGCAAGTGCTGTACGACTGGGTGATGTACTGATCCAAAAACAGAACAGACAGACCAGGGTGAATGCTTATGTCTGCACATCCTGTAGTGGAGCTGAGAAGTATTCCACCCCGAGAGAGTCCTCCCCAAGTATCTAATAAGAAAAATAACACTAATTAAAAGATTGCAACAATATGTCCAAAACTCTAAATGCTCAGAATGAAGAGATTTTGATATACTAAATTATTCTACAATGGTAAAGTACTGTAAAGCAGTTTCATTATAGATGAAATGTATATTTGGGGCTTTGGCTCCTTGTACCCAACATTTTGGGCAACTATATCCCAAACAATCCAGACTCTAAATATACTAATTCCACAAACTATACAATTGAAAAAGGCTATACTGTATTGTGAAATACAATGAAACTTATAGCTTAAACACACAGTCACACCCCCACCATTTATATTTATGTGGCTCTATGGGTAAACATTGAATGCACAAAGCTTTGAAGTACACAACATCAAATCAGTGCATCAAACCAGCCAAAAAACAACACAAAAAATACAAACACTTTATGCAAGGGGCAAAGCCCACTGCATCCCCCAGCAGCTTACATATACCAAATGCAAGAATGCATTGCACAGGGGAAAGGGCAAACTCCAGATCAGCACAATTAATGTCAATTGCCATAAAATGCAGTTCGATGTTCTGAACATTCGACCAATGAATGTATTATCTTTTACATCTTCAACCAAAAGACAAGGACCCATATACATAAAAACAAAGATGTGCATAACTATCTTCAAACATCAAGACCCACACCAGACCCAAATCATCAATGTGCATTAAAAGATAGACCCTGATAGTAAAACCCTACAAGTTTAAGGCAGTTTGAAAAAAAGAAGTAAAAACCACCTTGCAGAATACCTTTCAAGGTATTCACTCAAGTCAGTATGTGAGGCAAATAACCATGACAGGTAGCAAAACAGTATTTCAGCTTGTCACATCAACTGAGTTTAGCTAAAATGATTTGTTCTTACAAAAACTGAAAGAACCATGAGAAAGTCAAATATTGTATAAAGCTGCTAAACAGTATCCAAAGGCTGACACTTGAAAGAAATATGAAAGCTGCACAAGCGATTTAACTATACTTTTGCAGCAGTAAATATTTGCTAAAAGATATTTAATGATTATTCCAAGCCCACTACAAAGACCACCTCACAAAGACCATGACAGAGGTTTGGGTCATGGTAAAAACAAAAGTGACTGTGATGGAGAAAATATAATTCCAATAAATGGGCACCTTGATAGAAACTTCTTTCAGCGATTAATTGTTGTGACACTACACCACTGATGAGACTAACAGTCTTAAGACTGAAGACATATGAATTATCACATATCAATGGAGACAAGCTGGCATCAATTATACAGTCAGTTCAGCAGCTCACAGTACTTCACAGACAAGAAGGCGGAATATTTCAAGCATTTTGTTTGTAGAGCCACGGACATACCCATGATTATGGATAGCTATTTCTGTTCTAGACTAAAATCTTCTTAACACTTGGAATAATACAGTTTTTAAGTTTAAGTATTTCTGTCAAAATTTTGGAATCCATCTCAGGAAAGTCACTCCTTTAGGCCACAGACATGGCATAATGTAAAGAATCGTGATCAGTATATAACAAAGCAATCAGGATTGCTAAAAATGGAGAAGGCCCTGGAAACAGTAAATACTCGCAAAGGTGAGATGCTACAGAAACTCTGCTCTTCCACAGTACAAGGAAGA